>NC_137117.1:39765494-39837994 GCF_949357685.1 Gobio gobio | reverse complement strand
CCCAATAATTTTTTCTCTCACAATTATGAGTTTATTCTCACAATTGTACGTTTATATAAAAAATTCTGGCTTTTTTCACAAAGATTTTTTCTCAATCGCAATTTTGAGTTTATATAGTATCTCACAATTCTGACATTTTCTTGTAATTACGAGTTTATATCGCACAACTATTTTTTTTCTCACAATTGCAACTTCTTTTCTCGCAGTTGTAAGTTTATATCACAATTCTGATTCTTTTTTTGCAATTGTGACAATTTTTTTCAATTCTGAATTTTTTCTAGCAATTTTGAGTATCACAATTCTGACATTTTCTTGCAATTACGAGTTTATATCGCACAACTATTTTTTTTCTCATAATTGCAACTTCTTTTCTCGTAATTGAGAGTTTATATTACAATTCTGACTCTTTTTTTTGCAATTGTGACTATTTTACAATTCAGAATTTTTTCTCAATTGCCAGTTTGTATATCACAATTTATTCTCACAGTTGAGTTTATATCTCACGATAAATTTTTTCTAGCAATTGCGAGTTTATCACAATTCTGACTTTTTTCTCGCAATTACGAATTTTTATCTCGCAACAAATTTTTTTCTCACAATTGCGAGTTTATCACAATTCCGACTTCTTTTCTCGCAGCTGTAAGTTTATATTTCACAATAATTTTTTCTTGCATTTGCACGATTATATCTCAAAATTCTGACTTTTTTTCTCGCAATTGTGACTATATATTACAAATCTCAGTTTTTCTCAATTGTGAGTTTATATCTCACTTTTTTTTTCAGAATTGTGACTATATTTAGCAATTTTGACTTCTTTTTTCGCAGTTGTAAATTTTTATCTCACAATTATGACTTTTTTCTCACAATTTTGAGTTTATATCATACAATTATTTTGTTTTGCAATTGCGAATTTATACCTTACAATTTCTGAAATGCGATTTTATATATCACAATTTGTTCTCAGCCGTGAGTTTATATCTGCTATTTTTTTCCTCAATTGCGAGTTTATATATCACAATTTCTTCTCACAGTTGAGTTTATATCTCAAAATAATTTTTTCTTGCAATTACGGATTTATATCGCACAACTATTTTTTTCTCTCGCGATTATATTTTACAATTCCGACTTCAATTTTTAGTTCATATCATACAATTATTTATTTGTTGCAATTGCGAATTTATAACTTACAATTTCTGGATTGCGAGCTTATATCTCACAATATTTTTTTTCGCAATTTCAAGATATATTTTACAATTTCGACTTGATGTAAGTTTAATCAATTCTGACTCTTTTTTTGCAATTGCGATTATACTTTACAAATCTGAATTTTTTTCTCAATTGCGAGTTTATATCCCACAATTGTTTCTCACAGTCGAGAGCTTGCGTATATCTCTATTTTTTTTTTTTAATTGGAAGTTTATATCACAAGACTTTTTTCCTCAGAATCGTTAGATATAAACTCGCAATTGCGAGTTATACGTGAGATATAAAGTTGCAGTTGCGAGGAAAAAATCATGAGATGTTATTTTTTATTACATGGCATAAACAAACTTCCATAGCAAGTCTGCCAAATGCTTAAATGTCCAAGCTGCCGCCATAGACATAGAGAAATCAATACTCAGATTAATATCAATAAACGAGGATTCTTCATTCACAGGTGCGGACGCGCCGAAGACTTCTGAGTCCGTTCTGATGCGAGAGCAGAAACCCGATGTGTCCCGCCTGGACCTGCGGGTCGCTCGCATTCTGGACGTTCGGAAACATCCGGATTCGGCGTCACTGTACGTCCAGGAGGTGGAGCTCGGAGAACCCGCCCCCAGAACCGTGGTCAGCGGACTGACCAATCACACGCCTCCAGAACAGGTCAAAAACACTGCCATCTTATTAATAACCATCTTACAGCACTGCAAATGAACATTTAGTGAATCAAGAAGCTTGTGTTGTGTTATATAGTGAGAATCTACACTCACCTAAAGGATTAATAGGAACACCTGTTCAAATTCTCATTAATGCAATTATCTAATCAACCAATCACATGGCAGTTGCTTCAATGCATTTAGGGGTGTGGTCCTGGTCAAGACAATCTCCTGAACTCCAAACTGAATGTCAGAATGGGAAAGAAAGGTGATTTAAGCAATTTTGAGCGTGGCATGGTTGTTGGTGCCAGACGGGCCGGTCTGAGTATTTCACAATCTGCTCAGTTACTGGGATTTTCACACACAATCATTTCTAGGGTTTACAAAGAATGGTGTGAAAAGGGAAAAACATCCAGTATGCGGCAGTCCTGTGGGCGAAAATGCCTTGTTGATGCTAGAGGTCAGAGGAGAATGGGCCGACTGATTCAAGCTGATAGAAGAGCAACTTTGACTGAAATAACCACTCGTTACAACCGAGGTCTGCAGCAAAGCATTTGTGAAGCCACAACACGCGGATGGCGGATGGGCTACAACAGCAGAAGACCCCACCGGGTACCACTCATCTCCACTACAAATAGTAAAAAGAGGCTACAATTTGCACAAGCTCACCAAAATTGGACAGTTGAAGACTGGAAAAATGTTGCCTGGTCTGATGAGTCTGGATTTCTGTTGAGACATTCAGATGGTAGAGTCAGAATTTGGCGTAAACAGAATGAGAACATGGATCCATCATGCCTTGTTACCACTGTGCAGGCTGGTGGTGGTGGTGTAATGGTGTGGGGGATGTTTTCTTGGCACACTTTAGGCCCCTTAGTGCCAATTGGGCATGGTTTAAATGCCACGGCCTACCTGAGCATTGTTTCTGACCATGTCCATTCCTTTATGACCACCATGTCCCCATCCTCTGATGGCTACTTCCAGCTGGATAATGCACCGTCACAAAGCTCCAATCATTTCAAATTGGTTTCTTGAACATGACAATGAGTTCACTGAACTAAAATGGCCCCCACAGTCACCAGATCTCAACCCAATAGAGCATCTTTGGGATGTGGTGGAACGGGAGCTTCGTGCCCTGGATGTGCATCCCACAAATCTCCATCAACTGCAAGATGCTCTCCTATCAATATGGGCCGACATTTTTAAAGAATGCTTTCAGCACCTTGTTGAATCAATGCCAAGTAGAATTAAGGCAGTTCTGAAGGCGAAAGGGGGTCAAACACAGTATTAGTGTGTGTTCCTAATAATCCTTTAGGTGAGTGGATACAGCTACCACATGTAGCGCTTATAATACAATATGTATTGTGTGTGTGTGTGTGTGTGTGTTTGTGCAGCTGGTCGGCTGTCTGGTGGTGTTGTTGTGTAACGTGCGGCCGGTGAAGGTACGAGGTGTTCAGTCGCAGGCCCGCCTCCTCTGCGCTGTAAATCAAGAGAGGATGGAGCCGTTGACTCCGCCCACGGCTGCTCAGCCAGGGGACAGGGTCACTTTCCAGAATTACCCCGGTAAGAGCCGCTCCTCATAAACCGCTCGCGGACGGGCCTCCGAGTTTGTAACGGACTCTGTTTGTGATGTGCAGGTGAAGCAGAGAAAGAGTTGAATCCCAAACAGCGGATCTGGGAGCGTTTACAGCCCGACCTGTGCACAGACGCCAAGGGTGTGGCCACGTATAAGGGCGTGGCTTTTGAAGTCCGTGGGAAGGGCCTCTGCCGGGCCCCCAGCATCAGCAACGGCGGGATCAAATAAAAACAAAAGCTCTGCCATTCATGATCAAAATCCCCACAATAAATGATTAAAAACCACCAGAAGTCTCAGAGAAGTCTATAATAGATGTATAAAATGTCATATTTATCATGTTAATATAGAATATAGAAGGGTTAACTATGATTAGTTATGGTAAATATTTAATCATCAAAATCTCACAATTAAAGGGGAGGTTGATTTGCACCTTTTTACAAGATGTAAAATAAGTCTCTGAGTGTGTGTGTGTGTGTGTGCGCGTGTGAAGTTTCAGCTTAAAATATCCCACAGATAATTTATCGCATGTCAAAATTGTCACTTTTTGAGGGTGAGCAGAAATGTGGCGCTTATGTGCGTGTCCCTTTAAATGCAAATGAGCTGCTGCTCAAGGGGCGGAGCTTCAAGAGCTCAAGAAGAAGAGACGACATGTAGAATGAGACGAGATGTTTCTGAAGGGATAGTGGATGAGTTTATGAGTTAATCTTCACGTCATTTATTAGCATATCTGTCATGATAATCACCCCCTTCGTTGCATGTTCTCGGGGGCGGGGTCTATGTAAATGTCAGGGTTAGTGATGTCCCTAACCCGTTGTAGTCCCTACCAGCTCCTTAAAAAGTGATTTCTGTAGAAGAAAATATCTCCCTTTCCTCTGAACGTTGAGCGTCGTAACTTTTGCAGATGTTGTTTATGCTCAAACAGCGACACTACACACTCACTAAAGTTGTACAAGTCAAATCATAATCAACCGCCCCTTTAATTTCTTTTCGACTGAAGAAAAAATCTCATCTTGGACGAGATTGGAATGTTATTTTTTTATTACTTGGCCCGCCCGATCGGTGGATATAACCGCAAACCACACATAAAAACTTCCGCGGTTGTATTTTTCCTTTAAATATCAAGTCAAGAGAGTGAACAACGCGCATCAAGAACCTCAAATAAAGGATTCTTCAGCCTTTGACCGCGTCTTAAGGTATGTTAAGTTAGACATGTACACACAATCAATAGATCTATATCAATGCAATAATATCACATATAAAAAACATGTTTTACTCACATTAGTGTGACAGGTAATTGATCGGATTTGACAGCATTGCTGAGCTGCCGAAGAAGTCATTGACCTCACACACCTGTGCACACGCACACAACCCCCGGGCGCGCCCCCGAGACCTTCAGCATCATCATCGGAGCCCAAAGTGTGTTGCTTCATTCATTCATGTAGTCTCATCCTGTCTGCAAATCCTGTCTCTTGTTTACAAACGAATCCGTGGTTAAATGAAGGAACAAGCATTGTCGTGGTGCTCTCGTGACCGCGCGCTGGAGATTAATATTTTGTAAATAAAGTGATAAATTATGTTTTTTTTAATATAATATAGCTATAAAATGAATATAATATTTGATATTTATAAAATAGTATAATATATAGTTAATATAACACATAAATAAAATTAATATAGTAAGAAATATTTATGATGCTTTTTATTTATGATTCATTTGATAATTTATATTATGTTATATATCAATATATGGATTATTCTAGTTTTTTTCTGGTACTCATAAAAATGCAAAAAATATAAATTTTATATAATATTTAATATTTATAAAATAGTGATATATATATAGTTAAAATAACACATAAATAAAATTAATATAGTATGTCATATTTATGATGTTTGTGAAAATATTGTGAAAAGAAAAAAAACTAGAATAATCCATATATCAATATATAATATAATAATATAAATTATACAATGAATATAATATTTAATATTTATAAAATAGTATAATATATAGTTAATATAACACGTAATTAATAAAATTAATATAGAATGCAATATTTATGATGCTTTTTATTTATGATTCATTTTATAATTATAATTATATGTCGATATGGATTATTCTAGTTTGTTTTCTTGTACTCATAAAAATGCTAAAATTTTAAATTATAAAATGAATATGATATTTAATATTTATAAAATAGTGCAATATATAGTTAATATAACACATAAATAAAATGAATATAGTATGTAATATTTATGATGCTTGTGATTTTTTGTTGCATTTTTATGAGTACAAGAAAACAAACTAGAATAATCCATATATCAATATATAATATAATAATATAAATTATAAAATGAATATTAAATATATTAATTAAATGGTATAATATATAGTTCATATAACAAATAAATAAAATGAATATAGTATGTAATATTTATGATGCTTATGAAAATATTTTTGCATTTTTATGAGCACAAAAACAAACTAGAATAATCCATATATCAATATGTTATATAATAATATAAATAATATAAAAAATAGAATGAATATATTATAAAATATAGTTAATATAAAAAATAAATAAAATTAATATAATACGTAATATGATGTGAGTACAAGAAAACAAACTAGAACAATCCAAATATTGATAATAATATTTAATATTTATAAAATAGTATAATATATAGTTAATACAACAAATAAATCAAATTAATATAATATGCAATATTTATGATGCTTATGAAAATATGTTTGCATTTTTATGAGCACAAGAAAACAAACAAGAATAATCCATATATCAATATGTAATATAATAATATAATTAATATGAGAAATAGAATGAATATATTTATAAAGTAGTATAATATATAGTTAATATAACACATAAATAAAAATGTATATACTATGCAATATTTATTATAAATATTTTTGCATTTTCATGAGTATAATTGAGATTAGCAATAAGGTAAACAATGTTCATGCATTCCTGAGGCTCTGACGCAACGCTTCATGTGGTGGGCGTGGCTCTGATCCAACACGGGGCGTGGCTGCAGGTGTGGGCGGCGTTAACTCCACCCCCTAAACCCGTCCCTCGATCAGTGAGTCTTCCGGCGCTGAACAGGTAAATCGTCCGCTTCTCATCACGCGTCGCGTTGTTTGATGAATTAACGCGTGCTGGACTGTAACTTTCATCAGGTATGTAAAGTTTTCCACGTCTGTCTGTGCTGTTGTTTTATATGAACTGACTTTATTGTGCTCGAGTAAGAGGTTCATCTGATATATTTAGAAGCATTTCTATACAGATCATGTCACAAAACCTAGTGGGTTTTTCTACCTAGAGCGCATTTTGGGGCGTTTTTGGTGTCTTGGCAGCTAGTGTGTGTGTGTGTGTGTGTGTGTGTGTGTGTGTGTGTGTGTGTGTGTGTGTGTGTGTGTGTGTGTGTGTGTGTGTTGGAGGCGCGCTCCCGGTGTTTGTGTTTATTTCGGGAGCGTGAGATGGGTTTACCGGCAGCCACGCGCTGATCCGGATCGATCCTCATTCCATTAGGATCCGGATGGTTCTGGAACACTTGCTTTTGGGCTCCGATGATGATGCTGAAGGTCTCGCCCGGGGGTTGTGTGCGCGTGCACAGGTGTGTGAGGTCAATGACTTCTTCGGCAGCTCAGCAATGCTGTCAAATCCGATCAATTACCTGTCAAACATTTACACGCAACCAGTCAAACATCCTGTGACTTTAACACTATTGTCATGGTTTTCTCCGTCTTTTTGATAACAGATGAACTTAAAGAGTTAGTCCCCCCCCCAAAAAAAATGAAAATGACCCCATGATTTACTCACTCTCAAGCCATCCTAGGTGTGTATGCCTTTCTTATTTTAGCCCAAAACAATCAGTTATGTTTAATAAATGTGGCTCTTCCAAGCTTTATAATGGCAGTGAGTGGGGGTTGAGATTTTGAAGCCGAAAAACAGTGCGTCCCTCCATCAAAAAAGTAATCGATACGACCTCAGGGTTAATAAAGGCCTTCTGAAGCAACTCTAAACGCAAATAGGTTGGCAAAACTCAAAAAAATTGAGTTACGGCAAAATGTTTAAGTTGAGAAATGTAAAGTACTCATTAACTTTCTCTCTGTGGGAAAGCTAATTCATACGTTTAACTTAAAATGATCATGTAATCTCAATTTAAATATTTTTAGTTGTGGAAACTTGGCTAGCTTTAACTAGCTAATTGGCAACATTGATAGCATAACAATAACATATTTAACGTATCTGTTCTCAAACCAAGCTCATTCTCCACTCGTCACATGATGGTGGCTAAATTAGCGTAGCAAAACATTAAACACTGCTAAATCTCGCACTTAACCTAGCAGAAAAAGCACGATATAATACCGAATTTTGGCATTTACGGTCTCTTTTTTTAGTGTCATGGCAAAGCATGCTGGGAAATAGAAAGCCCAGCCCAGTTTGGGTTATATTTAAGTTAGGCTAAATTAAAAGAAACAAGTTCATTAAAACTCAAAACAACGAAACGGCTCAGGTTTTGAGAACTTATAAGCTCTAAATACTCATGAAATTTGTTCAATTTAAGTTCACTCTACTCAAATTAATTATTTTGAGCATTAGGGTTTATGGTGTGCGTTTGTGTAAGAAAATATACTATTTATATAATTAATAAACTATAATCACTGGCTTCTGGTAATGGCCATACGCGAGTCGAGCTCTGGCGGAAGAGTGACTTTAAATTATGGGATAATTTCCATTTTTGGCCGAACTAACACTTTAAATGTTTTAAATTAAATAAAATTTTAAATACATTTGTTAAATTTAAGTTCACTCTACTCAAATTAATTATTTTGAGCATTAGGGTTTACAGTAAGAAAATATACTATTTATATAACTTAAAGCTGCACTATGTAAGTTGTCCGTCCGCTAGAGGTCGCCTATTCAAAACAAAGGCGTAGTTTGATGATGTCACGTTTGAGCGAAGACTCTTGGGACATGCGGTCATCGGGATAGGACTCGAGCAGAAATTATGTTGATTGATGATACTGTCCCTTTTGAGTGTCATGGCAAAGCATGCTGGGAAATAGAAATTAGGGCTGGGCGATAATTATGACGGACGTATCGCCTGCGATAATTAATGCGATATGGCTCAGCTTGTCAGTGAACTACGGCTCTGTGTAGTAAATGCCGCTCTATCTGAAAGCAGGTGATGGCGATTTACTACTAATCAAGGAACCGGCTTTACTGACGAGATGCGCCTAACAATGTCATGCGATATATCGCCCACCCCTAATAGAAATCCCAGCCCAGTTTCGGTTATATTTAAGTTAGGCTAAATGAAAAGAAACAAGTTCATTAAACTCGCAACAATGCAACGGTTCAGATTACTTAACTGTCACTGTCCCACAGGTGCTCTTTTTTTGATTGCCTTTTTTTCGTATCATATATATTTAAGTAATCATAAATTAGGTATCATTCGAAAGCTTACAAACTCAAAATTCATCCTGTGAAAACCGTTTTGAAATCGAACATTGTGTTACCATGGAAACGTTACTCTAAATTATTCTAGCGGGCTCCTCCCCCTAGTGGGCGGCGTCATGTTTTATATTACAACAATTATTTTAACTACTTTATTATCAAAATCTTTTCCAATCTTGACAAAACACATATCGTTGGAAAGGTCTGAGTCTCAAGGTTCCATATTTGGTGACAGTTTTGTGATGGAAGTGATATTCGGACAGAAATTTACAGGAAAATGCATCACTAAAACAGTCAATGGAATTTCAATGACACCCGGTGGCTATTTTTGGTACAGCGCCTAAACAAAACCTCATGGGGACTTCAATTTTTGTGATATCAACTTCAAATTTGAAACACAGCTTGGTTAAACATATGGCTTTGATTTTATAGTAATTTTAGAGTAAAACATTTTTTGTAAAATATATATTTTATGAGAATTTTTTTAGTACAGTATTTTTCATTTACAGTAAATTTAAACTTCCATAACTTTTTCATACTTTCATATTTTGAATTGCTTTCACTTCAGCAATAATCTGCAGAGTGTCTTCTTTAAAATGAGACCAAACTTTGGTACAAAGCATTCTTGAATTACAGCCCTTTAAGTTTGGATAGTGCATTTTCATGTGTATTCTTAAAAAGGGGGGTGACAGTTAAAGGGTTAAAAATGTGTCTGTTTTGAGAACTCAGAAGCTCTAAATACTCATGAAATTTGTTCAATTTAAGTTCACCCTACTCAAACAAATTAATTATTTTGAGCGTTAGGGTTTACAGTGCGGGTTTATGTAAGAAAATATACTATCTATATAACTTAATAAACTATAATCACTGGTTTCTTCTGGTAATGGCCGTACGCGAGTCGACTTCTGGCGGAAGAGTGACTATAAATTATGGGATACATTTCATTTTTGGCCGAACTAACACTTTAAATACTGTAATTCATGAATGTTTTGGAATACAAACCCAAGAGGAAAGCACTTCAGTTAAAGAAGTAAGTTTACACCAACAGCGGTGCATCATGTTGTTGGGATTATCCGTGTGAACTCTATTTATACTACAAACAAAACCGCACAGAAGAGGGCATAACTGGGACGCGCCTACATATTGCACGTGTCTGATGGCTTCCTACCTTCAGTCAGACTCGTATAGACGTATATATGAAGTCTGTCCTTCATTTCTGGGGTTCAGTGGTGGTGGAGGGGGGGCAGGATCTACACGGGGGGCTTGAGTTTCACATCACAACAGCTCAAACCGGTCAGACTGCTGTAGGGTCCGTCCATGCAGAGAGAACTGAATGGGAAAGGTGAACATGTGTCACAGGTTTCAGGGTGTGCCTTAGATTTACACACACACACACACACACACACACACACACACACACACACACACACACACACACACACACACACACACACACACACACACACACACACACACACACACACACACACACACACACACACACACACACACACACACACACACACACACACACACACACACACACACACACACACACACACACACACACACAACACACACACACACACACACACACACACACACACACAACACACACAAACACACACACACACACACACACACACACACACACACACACACACACACACACACACACACACACAAACTCACTCACACGAAACGCCCAAACATTTGAGGAGTGAGCTAACTCTACCACACCCACTTACAGCTTCTATAGAGGGATATAATAACAATATGCATGGAAAACCGTGTTTGGTTCATGTATATATTTCACATACACTGATCAGGCATAACATTATGACCGTGTGAAGTGAATAACACTGAGCTCTGTTAGTGGGTGGGATATATTCGGCAGCAAGTGAACATTTTGTCCTCAGAGTTGATGTGTTAGAAGCAGGAAAAATGGGCAAGCGTGAGGATTTGAGTGAGTTTGACAAGGGCCAGATTGTGTTGGGTCAGAGCATCTCCAAAACTGCAGCTCTTGTGGGGTGTTCCCGGTCTGCAGTGGTCAGTCTCTATCAAAAGTGGAGAACCGGCCACAGGGTCATGGGCGGCCAGACCAGTCAGGGTGCCCATTCTGACCCCTGTCCACCGACAGTGTAAATACACGTGTAAACTCAAAACCGCACAATATCCGATTTCTTTCCATTGAAACACGATCTGAGCCACTTGCAAAGGTGGTTTTAAATCAGATACATATACGATCTGGACATCCGACCTATGTCTAAACCAAGCGCTAATCTCTCTTGAAGCCAACACGGAAGTGACTTAAACTGCAGTTCATGGACTGGCCACTAGAGACACTCCAGAAGGGAGTCAAATCTGTATCTCCCTCATGTTAAAATGGCCAACTTTACAGCAGAAGAACACATGTTTACAGTCTGGTACAAATTGTGGTTTTGGTCTGTACGGCTAATTTTGTCCTTCATGACGACTGTGAGGGGGGGAATGTTTTTAATTACTCATCCGTTTACATTATATAACGCCTTAAAGTTCTGCATAATTAAGGGCGTGGCCACTTGAGTGACAGGTGGATTGCCGTTTGTCTGCAGTCTTAGTCATCACCTCAGCTCCGCCCACGTCCCGCCTCTTTGCCCATTTATGGTTATCCGGGAGTGATTCGCTGACAAGATGGCGACGGCCAACTTTACGCTTAAAAAATAGGGGGTAGAGACTTTATAATGAACTGTACAGGGTATTTTAGAGCACGTGTGCGAATAAAAAAAAATCCCTGCGGATCAGTTTTCTTAAATGTAGGATCATAAGTCTTAAATGGTATAACAAACGTCTTGATGATTATTTTAAGGCGTCTTATATTTTGGGGATGGAAAAACATAAATGTTGATACTGTCTAATGTGATTTATTAAACTTCAAAAGGCTATGATTTCATTGAATAAATGTGAGCGATTCACGTTTCAAAGCCTCAAGGTGGCGCTGTTGTGTTACAGGTTTCGAAACAGTTCGATATTTAATGGTATTCCTCTCTGTTTGTGTGTTTTAGTGTATAAGCGATGGCAGCATCTCAACTCCTGGACGAACAAGATGACAGAGACAGTGGCGACTCCCATGTGATGGTAGAGGATAGGACACGCCCCCAAACCGGAAGGACACGCCCCTCTCCGGACACGCCCAGTAGTCAGGGTCAGGTTTCCGACAAGCCAAACAACAGCAAGCCGACGCGCTTGGCGCGGGGTTTCCGTAAAGCCTTGCGGAAAAACCAGGATTACATCCGCATCACTATCCCAAATTCCAGCGTCTCTCGGCTGCCGTCGGAATGGTGGAAGACGGGAATCGCCTTCGTCTGGGCCGCTTTTAACCTCATCCTTACGACAGTCATGATCACCGTCATCCACGAGAGAGTCCCGGATAAGTCCATCAGCCCGCCGTTACCGGACAAGTTCTTTGATTACGTGCCGCGTGCCGAGTGGGCATTTTCCGTCACCGAGGTGAATGGAATGATTCTGGTGGCTCTGTGGTTCATCCAATGGCTCTTCCTCAAGCACAGGTGAGCATTTTGTCTGAATAAATTCAGATCTGCGGCGGTTCATATATAGTAAGTAATATATAGTGCACTGTCTGATCGTTCCCTATCCCCTGTATAGAGCACTGTCTGATCGTTCTCTATCCCCTATATAGTGCACTGTCTGATCGTTCCCTATCCCCTGTATAGAGCACTGTCTGATCGTTCTCTATCCCCTATATAGTGCACTGTCTGATCGTTCCCTATCCCCTATATAGAGCACTGTCTGATCGTTCCCTATCCCCTATATAGAGCACTGTCTGATCGTTCTCTATCCCCTATATAGTGCCCTGTCTGATCGTTCCCTATCTCCTATATAGTGCCCTGTCTGATCGTTCCCTATCCCCTATATAGTGCACTGTCTGATCAATCCCTATCCCCTATAAAGTGCACTGTCTGATCGTTCCCTATCCCCTATATAGTGCACTGTCTGATCGTTCCCTATCCCCTATATAGTGCACTGTCTGATCGTTCCCTATCCCCTGTATAGAGCACTGTCTGATCGTTCCCTATCCCCTATATAGTGCACTGTCTGATCAATCCCTATCCCCTATATAGTGCACTGTCTGATCGTTCCCTATCCCCTATATAGTGCACTGTCTGATCGTTCCCTATCCCCTGTATAGAGCACTGTCTGATCGTTCTCTATCCCCTATATAGTGCACTGTCTGATCGTTCCCTATCCCCTATATAGTGCACTGTCTGATCGATCCCTATCCCCTATATAGTGCACTGTCTGATCATTCTCCATCCCCTATATAGTGCACTGACTGATTGTTCCCTATCCCCTATATAGTGCACTGTCTGATTGTTCCCTATCCCCTATATAGAGCACTGTCTGATTGTTCCCTATACCCTATATAGTGCACTGTTTGATTGTTCCCTATCCCCTATATAGTGCACTGTCTGATCGTTCCCTATCCCCTATATAGAGCACTGTCTGATCGTTCTCTATCCCCTATATAGAGCACTGTCTGATCGTTCTCTATCCCCTATATAGAGCACTGCCTGATTGTTCCCTATCCCCTATATAGAGCACTGTCTGATCATTCTCTGTCCCCTATATAGAGCACTGTCTGATTGTTCCCTATCCCCTATATAGAGCACTGTCTGATCGTTCTCTGTCCCCTATATAGAGCACTGTCTGATTGTTCCCTATCCCCTATATAGAGCACTGTCTGATCGTTCTCTATCCCCTATATAGAGCACTGTCTGATCATTCCCTATCCCCTATATAGTGCACTGTCTGATCATTCCCTATCCCCTATATAGTGCACTGTCTGATCATTCCCTATCCCCTATATAGTGCACTATCTGATCATTCCCTATCCCCTATATAGTGCACTGTCTGATCATTCCCTATCCCCTATATAGTGCACTGTCTGATCGTTCTCTATCCCCTATATAGTGCACTGTCTGATCATTCCCTATCCCCTATATAGTGCACTGTCTGATCGTTCTCTATCCCCTATATAGAGCACTGCCTGATTGTTCCCTATCCCCTATATAGTGCACTGTCTGATTGTTCCCTATCCCCTATATAGTGCACTGTCTGATTGTTCCCTATCCCCTATATAAAGCACTGTCTGATTGTTCCCTATCCCCTATATAGTGCACTGTTTGATCGTTCCCTATCCCCTATATAGTGCACTGTCTGATCGTTCGCTATCCCCTATATAGTGCACTGTCTGATCGTTCTCTATCCCCTATATAGAGCACTGCCTGATTGTTTCCTATCCCCTATATAGAGCACTGTATGATCGTTCCCTATCCCCTATATAGAGCACTGTCTGATCGTTCCCCATCCCCTATATAGTGCACTGTCTGATTGTTCCCTGTCCCCTATATAGTGCACTGTCTGATCGTTCCCTATCCACTATATAGAGCACTGTCTGATCGTTCCCTGTCCCCTATATAGTGCACTGTCTGATCGTTCCTTCTCCCCTATATAGAGCACTGTCTGATTGTTCCCTGTCCCCTATATAGTGCACTGTCTGATTGTTCCCTGTCCCCTATATAGTGCACTGTCTGATTGTTCCCTGTCCCCTATATAGTGCACTGTCTGATCGTTCCTTCTCCCCTATATAGAGCACTGTCTGATTGTTCCCTGTCCCCTATATAGTGCACTGTCTGATTGTTCCCTGTCCCCTATATAGTGCACTGTCTGATCGTTCCTTCTCCCCTATATAGTGCACTGTCTGGTCGTTCCCTATCCCCTATAGTGCACTGTCTGATTGTTCCCTATCCTCTATATAGTGCACTGTCTGATCGTTCCCTATCCCCTATATAGTGCACTGTCTGATCGTTCCCTGTCCCCTATATAGTGCACTGTCTTATTGTTCCCTATCCCCTATATAGTGCACTGTCTGATCGTTCCTTCTCCCCTAAATAGTGCACTGTCTGATCGTTCCCTATCCCCTATATAGTGCACTGTCTGATCGTTCCCTATCCTCTATATAGGGCACTGTCTGATCGTTCCCTATCCCCTAAATAGAGCACTGTCTGATCATTCCCTATCCCCTATATAGAGCACTGTCTGATCGTTCCCTATCCCCTATATAGGGCACTGTCTGATCGTTCCCTATCCCCTATATAGAGCACTGTCTGATCGTTCCCTATCCCCTATATAGAGCACTGTCTGATCGTTCCCTATCCTCTATATAGGGCACTGTCTGATCGTTCCCTATCCCCTAAATAGAGCACTGTCTGATCATTCCCTATCCCCTATATAGAGCACTGTCTGATCATTCCCTATCCCCTAAATAGAGCACTGTCTGATCATTCCCTATCCCCTATATAGAGCACTGTCTGATCATTCCCTATCCCCTAAATAGAGCACTGTCTGATCGTTCTCTATCCCTTATATAGTGCACTGTCTGATCGTTCTCTATCCCCTATATAGTGCACTGTCTGAATGTCCCTATCCCCTATATAGTGCACTGTCTGATCGTTCTCTATCCCCTATATAGAGCACTGTCTGATCATTCCCTATCCCCTATATAGAGCACTGTCTGATCGTTCCCTATCCCCTATATAGAGCACTGTCTGATCATTCCCTATCCCCTATATAGAGCACTGTCTGATCGTTCCCTATCCCCTATATAGTGCACTGTCTGATTGTTCCCTATCCTCTATATAGAGCACTGTCTGATCGTTCCCTATCCCCTATATAGTGCACTGTCTGATTGTTCTCTATCCCCTATATAGTGCACTGTCTGATCGTTCTCTATCCTCTATTTAGAGCACTGTCTGATTGTTCACTATCCCCTATATAGTGCACTGTCTGATCGTTCCCTATCCCCTATATAGTGCACTGTCTGATTGTTCACTATCCCCTATATAGTGCACTGTCTGATCGTTCCCTATCCCCTATATAGTGCACTGTCTGATCGTTCCCTATCCCCTATATAGAGCACTGTCTGATCGTTCCCTATCCCCTATATAGTGCACTGTCTGATTGTTCACTATCCCCTATATAGTGCACTGTCTGATCGTTCCCTATCCCCTATATAGTGCACTGTCTGATCGTTCCCAGCTATTTAAAGTGTAGGGGGCAGGGCTTCAGATTCTAGAGAGCATTTGATTGGACAGAAAATCTGATGAGAAGTGCAGAAAAAGAGACTGTTGAGACTGTAGCTTATGTTGTGAATGCTTTTATCTTCTAATTGTGCGTGTTGTCATTGTTTTGGAGCGCACTAGCTTATAGATAACAGTGAGATTAACATAAGAACTTGATTTCATGGTGACTTTAAAGAGTTACATGAACCAAACCAATCAGCTATGGCTTTAATGAGCGTATAGAGATCCATTACGTGGGAGTGGGCGGAGCTAAAGAGCTCTTTTGGCACAATTTTCTCGCCGCCACTCTCTGATTGGTGGGATTTACTGTACAGCATCATGGGTAAGTATTTTGCTACAAATGAAGCTGTTGAACATGATTATTTTAAAAATTTGATGTGGTGTGAACGGATGGCTTCAACCATCGATTGCCAAGCCTGTAGCTCTCAATGGGTTCACAGAATGATTCCTGCTTGTCCTGTTGTGTTGACAGAGCCATCGTTGGCCGGAGGTTTTTCTTCCTGCAGGGAATGTTGTATCTGTACCGTATGGTGACCATGTACATCACAACTCTTCCGGTTCCCAGCATGCACATGGACTGCGCCCCGAAGGTGAGTGCCGCTCAACCAACACCAACAGAATCTCTGGATCAAAAAAGAAGAAACAAGGGATTAAAAAAGCATTGCTGATTAGGGATGAGTCACAATTTTCTAATATTCGATTAGTTGATTTTACTTCTAGAACTTCGAATAGGTTGTGCGATTATCGTCAACAAAATAAATAAAATCCGTGTTTTTCTGATGTGGTGGTGATGCGTTCACACCAGATGAGAATGAAGCGTTTGGCGCAAGTGATTTACATGTTAAGTCAATGCTGCGTTAACCAATCAGGAGCTTGCTCTAGTAGTGACAACAATGAGGAGAAAATCTGTATATTAATATCTGGTTCAGACAATATGATTATCACTGTGATAACATTAAATGACATTAAAAGAAACACAACCCAGTCTCTCTTTGTTAAATGCAAGTTTAAATTTGATCAATAATACAAAAGTATAAGTAAAAGGTATAATAAGCTACACATGAAATAAAGCAAACAATTCAGTCAAAAATTCAAAGTCAGTGCTAGTCGGCTACAACGGTAACGTAAAGTTAAAGGAACACTCCACTTTTTTTGAAAATAGGCTCATTTTACAAGTCCCCTAGAGTTAAATAGTTGAGTTTTACCATTTTTGAATCCATTCAGCCGATCTTTGTATCTGGCGGTAGCACTTTTAGCATAGCTTAGCATACATCATTGATTCCGATCAGTCCATTAGCATCTCATTCAAAAAATGACCAAAGACACTTTCAATATTTTTCCTATTTAAAACTTGACTCTTCTACAGTTACATCGTGTGCTAAGACAAACTGAAAATGAAAAGTTGTGATTTTCTACACCTATATGGCTAGGAACTACTTTCTCATTCCTGCGTAATAGTGTCGGATCTTCGCGGCCGTACCACGGCTGCAGCGGCGCAATGATTGGTTGGTATTCTGTGAAACATGGTGGTAGTTACACCTTCGACTTACTATCTCAGCCCTTTACAACACACAGAACCATGGCTAATCACAGCTAAATCCACAACACACAGAACCATGGCTAATCACAGCTAAATCCACAACACAATTTGTCGGCTGCAAGCCTGAAACTTTCTCTGCAACTACACGAACTTGGAGCCGGTCACATTGAAAGTTACCTAGCTGGGCTACTTTCAGACGCTGTAATATCATTGCCATGGTACGGCCGCGAAGATCCGCGACTATTACGCAGGAATCAGAAAGTAGTTCCTAGCCATATAGGTGTAGAAAATCGCAACTTTTCATTTTCAGTTTGTCTTAGCACACGATGTAACTGTAGAAGAGTCAAGTTTTAAATAGGAAAAATATTGAAAGTGTCTTTGGTCATTTTTTGAATGAGATGCTAATGGACTGATCGGAATCAATGATGTATGCTAAGCTAATGCTAAAAGTGCTACCGCCAGATACAAAGATCGTCTGAATGGATTCAAAAACGGTAAAACTCAACTATTTAACTCTAGGGGACTTGTAAAATGAGGGGGGGGGAACTATTTTCAAAAAAAGTGGAGTGTTCCTTTAAATAACCTAAAAATATAAAGTAATGAAACTTCACTTTGCCCTCAGCCTAAACGATTCGCCAGGGAACAAATTATAGATCCATGAGAGCAAAGATCGGCCGTTGCATAAACACAAGACGAACTATAGCTGGAGACGCCACAGAGACATCAGAGCCAGCGGCAGAAGGACTGGCTGAGGAAAGGCTGCTCTCGCCGGGTTAATGAGCGCAGAGCGCCGCTGATCGCCTCACAACTCCGAAAACGGCAGATAAAATGTTCAAATAGGCGCTCTCTTTATAAATAAACCACAGATCTGAGCTTTAAACTACTACATTATCGACTGAAAAAGTCTTAAAACTACGTTATGTCACAGATTAACAGTAGAATTTGAACAAAAAAGACGTGTAAACACTGCCCATGTCAGCCATTTCTCAACGAGACGAGCTGCTGGCAGAAGCCCCGCCCATGACGCGAGTTCGTAGCCATTTACAATTGGTAGCCATTTTCAAAAACATCTAAAGACGCATCTCTTCCAGCACCACCTGACCAATCAAAAATAGCATTTATCATTCTATTCATTTTCTGTCTGTCTAATTAATTAAATAAATAAATAAAAAATAAGTCTGTCGTGTGTTCTGTGCTAGATTAACTGAGACTTGTTACAGCACTTCTGTTGCGCTCATTTGTAAGTCGCTTTGGATAAAAGCGTCTGCTAAATGACTAAATGGAAATGTATGTAAATGTGACAACACTATTCTGTATAAAAAGTATTTGCTGATATTCTCTTTTTTTATGTTGGTTTACAAATTTGTACCTTTTTTACATTTTTACTCTTTTAGTTTTACAACCCCAAATCAGAAAAAGTTGGGACAGTATGGAAAACAAAAAAAAGAAAAAAAGAAGTGATTTCTACATTTTCTTTGACGTGTATTTCATTGCAGACAATATGAACACAAAATATTTCATGTTTTGTCTGGTCAACTTCATGTCATTTGTAAATATGCATCCTTTCCTGTCATTCAGACCTGCAACACATTTCAAAAAAAGTTGGGACAGGAGCAATTTAGGGCTAGTAATGAGGTAAAATGGTTAAATAATGATGTGATTTGAAACTGGTGATGTCAACAGGTGATTGTAATTATGATTTGGTACAAAAGCAGCATCCAAGAAAGGTCTAATCCTTTAGGAGCAAAGATGGGCCGAGGATCACCAGTTTGCCAACAAATACGTGAGAAAATTATTGAAATGTTTAAAAACAATGTTCCTCAAAGAAAGATAGGAAGAGATTTGGATATTTCACATTCAACAGTGCATAACATAATTAAAATATTCAAGGAATCTGGAGGAATTTCAGTGCCTAAAGGACAAGGGCGCAAGCCTAAGCTGAACAACCGTGATCTCCGATCCCTCAGGCGGCACTGCATCAAGAATCGTCATTCATCTATAAGCGATATCACCACATGGGCTCAGGACTACTTTGGCAAACCTTTGTCAAGTACCACAATACGTAGTTACATCCACAAATGCCAGTTAAAACTGTACTGTGCCAAAAGGAAGCCCTATGTTAACAGTGTCCCAAAAGGAAGCCCTATGTTAACAGTGTCCAGAAGCGCCGTCGACTTCTCTGGGCTCGGAGGCATCTGGGATGGACCATCACACAGTGGAAACGTGTACTGTGGTCAGATGAATCAGTATTTGGGGTATTTTTTGGGAGGAATGGACGCCGTGTGCATTGTCCGGACCAAAGAAGAAAAGGATCATCCAGACTGTTACCAGCAACAAGTCCAAAAGCCAGGGTCTGTCATGGTATGGGGTTGTGTCAGTGCCCTTGGCAAAGGTAACTTGCACTTCTGTGAAGGCACCATTAATGCTGAAAAGTACATAGAGATTTTGGAGCATAATATGCTGCCTTCAAGAAGACATCTTTTCCAGGGACGTCCATGCATATTTCAACAAGACAATGCAAAACCACATTCTGCACACATTACAAAGTCCTGGCTGCGGAGGAAGAGGGTACGGGTACTTGACTGGCCTGCCTGCAGTCCCGACCTGTCTCCAATAGAGTTTTGAAGCGCAAAATGCGACAACGAAGACCCCGTACTGTTGCCCACCTTAAGACTGGTTTGCAGGAAGAATGGGACAAAATTACACCTGAAACACTTCATCACTTGGTGTCTTCAGTCCCTAAACGTCTTTTTAAGTGTTGTGAAAAGGAATGGCAACATTACAAAGTGGTAAATGCTTTACTGTCCCAACTTTTTTTGAAATGTGTTGCAGGTCTGAATGATAGGAAAGGATGCATATTTACAAATGACATGAAGTTGACCAGACAAAACATGAAATATTTTTTGTTCATATTGTCTGCAATTAAATACATGTCAAAGGAAATTTAATTTTTTTTTTCTTTTTTTGCGTTTTCCATACTGTCCCAACTTTTTCTGATTTGGGGTTGTACATTTTGTCAAGGGCTTGTTTACATTTATACTTTTTTTTATTGTACACTACTGAAGGCCAATGGCGCAAGTTAAATGAAATGTTTTTAAGTAAAATTGTTGAAAATTGTGATAAATTAGTCGATAGATTAATCGATATAAAAATAGTCGTTAGTGGCAGCCCTAGTTTTGTCACACATTAACAGTAGTATTTTAACAAAAAAGACGTGTAAACACAACCCATGTCAGCCATTTCTCAACGAGACGAGCCGCTGACAGAAGCCCCGCCCATGAGGCGAGTTCGCCGGACTCTGACCTGAAGCGTGCGCAGCTGACAGATAGACAGATAGTCTCAGACAGATTGCGACGCCAGTTTCGCAGATTATTGGGTTTGAATGGTAAAAAATATGTAAAAACGCACGTCCTGGCGAGTATTCGGGTAAACGCAGTCAGATATGTCTTTAGTGAACGTATACAGAGTTGAACGAGAAATCAGGTGTTACAATGACTTTGGTCCATGCAGCTCTTAAAGGGCCGGACCTCATATTCTGTGAGAAGCAGGGCAGGAACATGCCGGACAAGTGAGTTTTTAGGGTTTTTTTTAACCCTAAAACAATGCTAAAACGATGAATAGTAAGTTCTGTCATATTATTCAATTAATTTTACAGTTGTTTGCCATGGTATGGATTCAGTATCGGTATTGAGGTATTTTAGTCTGGTATCGTATCAAAGTCATAATTTTGGTAATGTGACAACACTATTCTATATAAAAAGTATTTGCTGATATTCTCTTTTTTTATGTTGGTTTACAAATTTGTACCTTTTTACATTTTTACTCTTTTAGTTTTACATTTTGTCAAGGGCTTGTTTACATTTATACTTTTTTATACACAGCCCATGTCAGCCATTTCTCAACGAGACGAGCCGCTGGCAGAAGCCCCGCCCATGACGCGAGTTCACGTCTCTTGTGAAGTAAATGTCACGCGCCAATGAAGCGAGTAAACTCAAAATGTTCAAGCGTCCAACTTCGCGTCATTCGCGTCCGTTGTGAACGCACAATAACAGCTGTCGATCATCTCTCAGGGTGTTTTATACGGACCGTGGTCTGAACGGGATTCTTCCCGGCGCCTCCGCACTGTTGGTCTGGGTTCACTCAACTTGATTGTGTTGAAAATCTGGTGCATTTGTGTTCATCTTACATCATCACAAACATGCACAGACAAAATAGAAAACAGAACGCGGGTCAATAAATTGTGCTATTATGCATGGCATATATCGGTTACGGTAACTTGGGGTGATGTCAAATAACAGTCGAGTGTGATGCGCGTAAAGCGCTTCTGCAGAATAAAACCGCAAACCGCAAACTGTCATCGACAGGCCACGCCCTCACACCATTTACAAATAGTTGGGAACATTTGGGATATTTTAAGTACTCAACTGAACAAAATATATTTACTGAAAAAATTTTACATAGTGCACCTTTAAGCAGAGTTTCTTGTTTGCATGTCATGTGGACTTAATTAATCCTTATCTTGAGCAAAAAAAGCAAGCTGACATTAAGTACTGTCATATATTTTATTTTGAATACATACAAACAGGTCCTGAAATTAACACCCGACTGCACGCCAAATGCGGGTGAATTTTGCAATTGGCGGGTAACCCTGTCAATCTACCTGGCACATTGGAGGTAGCCAATGAGAATCGAGTGATTGATTGGACAGTTTGAGACGATGTGACTGCGTTCATGCGATCGGAAAGAAGATGAGGCCCTTCTCTGACTACGATTGGATGTGCGAGTATTAATCTGTTGGTGAGATGGGACGAGATAATGCAACAGTACAACGACAGTTGCACAGATGTGTGTGTGTGTGTGTGTACACACAGTAACATTATCAGTAATAATAATTAGGGGCCAAGCACCGAAGGTGCGAAGGCACCTATTGAAACCGTTCCCGTTCCTATTATTATTAGGGGCCAAGCACCGAAGGTGCGAAGGCACCTTTTGAAACCGTTCCCGTTCTTATTATTATTATTAGGGGCCAAGCACCGAAGGTGCGAAGGCACCTATTGAAACCGTTCCTATTATTATTAGGGGCCAAGCACCGAAGGTGCGAAGGCACCTATTGAAACCGTTCCCGTTCTTATTATTAGGGGCCAAGCACCGAAGGTGCGAAGGCACCTATTGAAACCGTTCCCGTTCTTATTATTATTATTAGGGGCCAAGCACCGAAGGTGCGAAGGCACCTATTGAAACCGTTCCCGTTCCTATTATTATTATTATTCATCTTCTTCTTCTTCCGCCACGAAGTCTATGGCAGCCCATAGAACCGTATGGTAAAAAGTTATGAAATTTGGCACACTAATAGAGGACAGTCTGAAATGTCACCATAGCAAATTTTGAGTCTCTAACTCAATCCCTCTAGCGCCACCATCAGTCCAAAATTAGACTCATGTTTATGCTAATAACTTTTGAACCATAAGGGCTAGAAACGAAATTCTTTTTCCCTCTGATTCCTTGGCTCAAGACAATTCGATTGCACCCTATGACGTCATTTTCCGTCATAATAATTTTCCCGCCATTTTTAATTAACCGAAAAACCTACTTTTGCGAACTCGTCCTAGACGGTTCATCCGATTTGCACGAAAATTGAACCAGATCATCTTCAGACCATGCTGACAAAAAATCTTGCAAATCAAGTTGATTCGTCAAATCATTTGCGATAAACGCGCAAACAAATTTTACGTAGCGGTTGCAAAAGCACTCTTAAGGCAATATCTCCGCAACGCTTTATCGTATTCAAACCAAACTTGGTACATATCATCACAAGCATGACTTGAGGCAACATGCAGTGTCTCGGCGTAGCGCCACCTGCTGGTCCGGAGATACAAAAAATGGCTGTTTTTGCTTATAACTTTTGAACCGTTTGTCCAAAAATCATAAAAGTGGTCTCGTTAGATTCAGGACGGCATGCCAAGTCCTCTGATATTCAATTTTACCATATCAGCCATTTTGGCTGTCGGCCATTTTGAATTATGTGCTAAAATGCTATATTTTACAAATGCATTAGTGTATTGTTACTAAACTCGGTATGTGACTTCCACTCCATGCCCTGAAGGTACTCAAAAAGTTTTGGGGCAGTGCCACCTTGTGGTCAAAAGTTATAACAAACTTGACAAAAATGCTAATAACTTTTGATTTAATTAGCTTGGTATAATGAAACTGGTCATAATACATTCATTGGCTCATGCCGATTCAATTGCATCCTATGACGTCATTTTCGGTCATGATAATTTCCCCGCCATATTTAATTTTCCAAAAAACCTACTTTTGCGAACTCGTCCTAGACGGTTTGTCCGATTTGCACGAAAATTGAACCAGATCATCTTCAGACCATGCTGACAAAAAATCTTGCAAATCAAGTTGATTCGTCAAATCGTTTTTGATAAACGTGCACACAAATTTTACGTAGCGGTTGCAAAAACACTCATAAGGCTATATCTCCACAATGCTTTATCGTGTTCAATCCAAACTTGGTACATGTCATCACAAGCATGACTTGAGGCAACTTGCAGCGTTTCTGCGCAGCGCCACCTACTGGTCCGGAGATACAAAAAATGGCTATTTTTGCTTATAACTTTTGAACTGTTTGTCCAAAAATCATAAAAGTTGTCTCGTTAGATTCAGGACGGTATTCAGAGTTGTCTGATATTCAATTTTACCATATCGGCCATTTTGGCTCTCGGCCATTTTGAATTATGTGCTAAAATACTATATTTTACAAACGCATTAGTCAATCGTTACGAAACTTGGTATGGGTCTTCCGCACCATGCTTTGAAGGTACTCAAAAAGTTTTGGGGCAGTGCCACCTTGTGGTCAGAGGTTATAACAAAATTTACAAACATGCTAATAACTTTTGATTAAATTAGCCTAGTTTAATGAAACTGGTCATAATACATTTATTGGCTCATGCCGAGAACATAGATACTAATTTTGCCATATTTGGTCAAACATCCTGTCCTCAATGTTCTTATTTGATCAAAACCTACTTTTTCAAACTCATCCTAGACCGTTTATCCAATTTCCACCAAAATCGAATCGTATCATCTTCAGACTATGTCAACAAAAAGTTAGGGATTTTGCATCAATAGATGAAACCGTTTTTGTAAACCGCAGTGACGAAGTTGAGCCATGATACCAAAATGACTCTTGAGGCTGTATCTCTGCAATGCTTTGACATATTGGCATCAAACTTTGCATGTGTCATTGTTCCCTTATTCTGACTACACCACATCAATTTCGTAACTGTGCCACCTATTGGTCAAAAGTGATAAACCATTAACTTATATTATCAGTGACTCTATAAATGATATTTCAGCCATTTTGCCTAATCTTCTTAAACTGTATAATTGTTAATTGTTGCAGTTGGTCTGACACTCTCAGACTACAATGCATTTTTCAGCCTTTTGCCTAAAATCATCTTAAAACGTGATTAATTGCTCATTGCTCCAGTTGATCTGACACTGCCAGCCATTTTGGCATGTCTTGTCTTCTTCTTTGCGCTTGGCCCCGGTATTGCTGCTTGCAGCTATATTTCATCTTCTTCTTCTTCTTCTTCTTCCGCCACGAAGTCTATGGCAGCCCATAGAACCGTATGGTAAAAAGTTGTGAAATTTGGCACACTAATAGAGGACAGTCTGACATGTCACCGTAGCAAATTTGGAGTCTCAAACTCAATCCCTCTAGCGCCACCATCAGTCCAAAATTTGACTCATGTTTATGCTAATAACTTTTTAACCATAAGGGCTAGAAACAAAATTCTTTTTTCCTCTGATTCCTTGGCTCAAGACGATTCGATTGCACCCTATGACGTCATTTTCCGTCATAAAAATTTTCCCGCCATTTTTAATTTTCCGAAAAACCTACTTTTACGAACTCGTCCTAGACGGTTCATTCGATTTGCACGAAAATTGAACCAGATCATCTTCAGACCATGCTAACAAAAAATCTTGCAAATCAAGTTGATTCGTCAAATCATTTGCGATAAACGCGCAAACAAATTTTACGTAGCGGTTGCAAAAACACTCTTAAGGCAATATCTCCGCAACGCTTTATCGTATTCAAACCAAACTTGGTACATGTCATCACAAGCATGACTTGAGGCAACATACAGCGTTTCGGCGCAGCACCACCTACTGGTCCGGAGATACGAAAAATTGCTATTTTTGCTTATAACTTCTGAACTGTTTGTCCAAAAATCATAAAAGTGGTCTCGTTACATTCAGGACGGCATGCCGAGTCGTCTGATATTCAATTTTACCATATCGGCCATTTTGGCTGTCGGCCATTTTGAATTTTGTCAAAAAATGCTATATTTTACAAATGCATTAGTATATTGTTACTAAACTCGGTATGTGACTTCCTTGCTATGCCCTGAAGGTACTCAAAAAGTTTTAGGGCAGTGCCACCTTGTGGTCAAAAGATATAACAAACTTGACAAAAATGCTAATAACTTTTGATTAAATTAGCCTAGTATATTGAAACTGGTCATAATAGAGTCATTTGCTCATGCCGATTCAATTGCAACCTATGATGTCATTTTCGGTCATGATAATTTCCCCGCCATTTTTAATTTTCCAAAAAACCTACTTTTACGAACTCGTCCTAGACGGTTTGTCCGATTTGCACGAAAATTGAACCAGATCATCTTCAGACCATGCTGACAAAAAATCTTGCAAATCAAGTTGATTTGTCAAATCGTTTTCGATAAACGCGCACACAAATTTTGCGTAGCGGTTGCAAAAACACTCATAAGCCTATATCTCCACAACGCTTTATCGTATTCAAACCAATCTTGGTATATGTCATCACAAGCATGACCTGAAGCAACATGCAGCGTTTCGGCGCAGCGCCACCTACTGGTCCAGAGATACAAAAAATGGCTATTTTTGCTTATAACTTTTGAACTGTTTGTCCAAAAATCATGTCTTCCGCACCATGCTTTGAAGGTACTCAAAACGTTTTGGGGCAGTGCCACCTTGTGGTCAGAGGTTATAACAAAATTTACAAACATGCTAATAACTTTTGATTAAATTAGCCTAGTTTAATGATACTGGTCATAATACAGTCATTGGCTCATGCCGAGAACAGAGATACTAATTTTTCCATATTTGGTCAAACATCCTGTCCTCAATGTTCTTATTTGATCAAAACCTACTTTTTCAAACTCATCCTAGACCGATTGTCCAATTTCCACCAAAATCGAATCGTATCATCTTCAGACTGTGTCAACAAAAAGTTAGGGATTTTGCATCAATAGATGAAACCGTTTTTGTAAACCGCAGTGACGAAGTTGAGCCATTATGCCAAAATTACTCTTGAGGCTGTATCTCTGCAATGCTTTGACATTTTGGCATCAAACTTTGCATGTGTCATTGTTCCCTTATTCTGACCACACCACATCAATTTCGTAACTGTGCCACCTATTGGTCAAAAGTGATAAACCATTAACTTACATTATCAGTGACTCAATATATGATATTTCAGCCATTTTGCCTAATCTTCTTAAACTGTATAATTGTTAATTGTTGCAGTTGGTCTGACACTCTCAGACTACAATGCATTTTCAGCCTTTTGCTTAAAATCATCTTAAAACGTGATTAATTGCTCATTGCTCCAGTTGATCTGACACTGCCAGCCATTTTGGCATGTCTTGTCTTCTTCTTTGCGCTTGGCCCCGGTATTGCTGCTTGCAGCTATATTTATTATTCATCTTCTTCTTCTTCCGCCACGAAGTCTATGGCAGCCCATAGAACCGTATGGTAAAAAGTTATGAAATTTGGCACACTAATAGAGGACAGTCTGAAATGTCACCATAGCAAATTTTGAGTCTCTAACTCAATCCCTCTAGCGCCACCATCAGTCCAAAATTAGACTCATGTTTATGCTAATAACTTTTGAACCATAAGGGCTAGAAACGAAATTCTTTTTTCCTCTGATTCCTTGGCTCAAGCCATTTCGATTGCACCCTATGACGTCATTTTCCGTCATAATAATTTTCCCGCCATTTTTAATTAACCGAAAAACCTACTTTTGCGAACTCGTCCTAGACGGTTCATCCGATTTGCACGAAAATTGAACCAGATCATCTTCAGACCATGCTGACAAAAAATCTTGCAAATCAAGTTGATTTGTCAAATCATTTGCGATAAACGCGCAAACAAATTTTACGTAGCGGTTGCAAAAGCACTCTTAAGGCAATATCTCCGCAACGCTTTATCGTATTCAAACCAAACTTGGTACATGTCATCACAAGCATGACTTGAGGCAACATGCAGTGTTTCGGCGCAGCGCCACCTACTGGTCCGGAGATACAAAAAATGGCTGTTTTTGCTTATAACTTTTGAACCGTTTGTCCAAAAATCATAAAAGTGGTCTCGTTACATTCAGGACGGCATGCCGAGTCGTCTGATATTCAATTTTACCATATCGGCCATTTTGGCTGTCGGCCATTTTGAATTATGTGCTAAAATGCTATATTTTACAAATGCATTAGTGTATTGTTACTAAACTCGGTATGTGACTTCCACTCCATGCCCTGAAGGTACTCAAAAAGTTTTGGGGCAGTGCCACCTTGTGGTCAAAAGTTATAACAAACTTGACAAAAATGCTAATAACTTTTGATTTAATTAGCTTAGTATAATGAAACTGGTCATAATACATTCATTGGCTCATGCCGATTCAATTGCACCCTATGACGTCATTTTCGGTCATGATAATTTCCCCGCCATATTTAATTTTCCAAAAAACCTACTTTTGCAAACTCGTCCTAGACGGTTTGTCCGATTTGCACGAAAATTGAACCAGATCATCTTCAGACCATGCTGACAAAAAATCTTGCAAATCAAGTTGATTCGTCAAATCGTTTTTGATAAACGTGCACACAAATTTTACGTAGCGGTTGCAAAAACACTCATAAGGCTATATCTCCACAATGCTTTATCGTGTTCAATCCAAACTTGGTACATGTCATCACAAGCATGACTTGAGGCAACTTGCAGCGTTTCGGCGCAGCGCCACCTACTGGTCCGGAGATACAAAAAATGGCTATTTTTGCTTATAACTTTTGAACTGTTTGTCCAAAAATCATAAAAGTTGTCTCGTTAGATTCAGGACGGTATTCAGAGTTGTCTGATATTCAATTTTACCATATCGGCCATTTTGGCTCTCGGCCATTTTGAATTATGTGCTAAAATACTATATTTTACAAACGCATTAGTCTATCGTTATGAAACTTGGTGTGGGTCTTCCGCACCATGCTTTGAAGGTACTCAAAAAGTTTTGGGGCAGTGCCACCTTGTGGTCAGAGGTTATAACAAAATTTACAAACATGCTAATAACTTTTGATTAAATTAGCCTAGTTTAATGAAACTGGTCATAATACATTCATTGGCTCATGCCAAGAATATAGATACTAATTTTGCCATATTTGGTGAAACATCCTGTCCTCAATGTTCTTATTTGATCAAAACCTACTTTTTCAAACTCATCCTTGACCGTTTGTCCAATTTCCACCAAAATCGAATCGTATCATCTTCAGACTGTGTCAACAAAAAGTTAGGGATTTTGTATCAATAGATGAAACTGTTTTTGTAAACCGCAGCGACGAAGTTGAGCCATGATGCCAAAATGACTCGAGGCTGTATCTCTGCAATGCTTTGACATATTGGCATCAAACTTTGCATGTGTCATTGTTCCCTTATTCTGACCACACCATATCAATTTCGTAACTGTGCCACCTATTGGTCAAAAGTGATAAACCATTAACTTATATTATCAGTGACTCTATATATGATATTTCTAGGGCTGTAATCAACCAAAGAAAATCTTGGTCGACTGAAGTCCTGAAATTTTCGACTAAAAATCGACTAAAAATGACGTTAGGAAAAAAAAAGTTAAATTAATTAGTTGCGCACTGTGCGCAGTACTTGGTAGCCTTGTTGTCTGCATAAATGAATTATAAATAAACATAAAAAACTAGTAGGCTATTTGCAGTATATTAAATCGTTTTTGAGCTGATTATTTTGGACTGAAGTGAGTCTAACACACGAGTCTGTCGGCTCTGACAGCGGTGCATCAAGTGCACCTGCACAATATCATAGCCTATGATTTCCCAAAATATAGTACTATTGTCAACTAGATATCATCACAAGAACTTTTGAGGAATATGCAACATAATTTAGACAATTGTTTTTGTCATATGTATTATAATAACTGACAGACAGAATCATTTCAGCCGCTCTGTGCAGCTCAAACATAGGAGCTCAGCTGAGCTCAGCTTCGTGGCTGAGACACGAATAGACTGTTAACTTAAAGCTTTTACTCTTAAACACAAAAGGCACGTCCACTCTCTGACCACAAGGTGGCACTGCCCCAAAACGTTTTGAGTACCTTCAAAGCATGGTGCGGAAGACATGATTTTTGGACAAACAGTTCAAAAGTTATAAGCAAAAATAGCCATTTTTTGTATCTCCGGACCAGTAGGTGGCGCTGCGCCGAAACGCTGTATTCCACCTGATGAAATGAACGCGGCGCGGCAAAACTGATGAAATGAACGCGGCAAAACGGACAGTACATATCCACTTTTGCGGCACGACTGAAGCGTGGTGTTGTGACGCTTCCCCTCATGTGTATGTTGATGGGCGTTCCTCAAGTTTACTGCTATGGGCGTGCGTTTGAGCCATAGACAGCGGGGAATGAAAAACAAATGACCGGCGAGAGACTTCTCTTCGCCAGTTGGTTGGGCTAATCCAAAAGAAGTGAAAACAATGGGGGTGTTCTGAAGGCAGACTGTTACCTGTGAAACAGGGGTGATCTGAAAACACCCCCATTAGCAATTAGTGCTTTCCACCTGATCAAATGAACGCGGCGCAGCAAAACTGATGAAATGAACGCGGCAAAAACTAATGAAATGAACGCTGCAAAAAATCGACCAATCAAAATTTTGGTCGAGCCAGAACGTATCGACCAATAATCGACTAATCGACTGGGAGATTACAGCCCTAGATATTTCAGCCATTTTGCCTAATCTTCTTAAACTGTATAATTGTTCATTGTTGCAGTTGGTCTGACACTCTCAGACTACAATGCATTTTTCAGCCTTTTGCTTAAAATCATCTTAAAACGTGATTAATTGCTCATTGCTCCAGTTGATCTGACACTGCCAGCCATTTTGGCATGTCTTGTCTTCTTCTTTGCGCTTGGCCCCGGTATTGCTGCTTGCAGCTATATTTCATCTTCTTCTTCTTCTTCTTCTTCTTCTTCCGCCACGAAGTCTATGGCAGCCCATAGAACCGCATGGTAAAAAGTTGTGAAATTTGGCACACTAATTGAGGACAGTCTGAAATGTCACCGTAGCAAATTTGGAGTCTCAAACTCAATCCCTCTAGCGCCACCATCAGTCCAAAATTTGACTCATGTTTATGCTAATAACTTTTGAACCATAAGGGCTAGAAACAAAATTCTTTTTTCCTCTGATTCCTTGGCTCAAGACGATTCCATTGCACCATATGACGTCATTTTCCGTCATAAAAATTTTCCCGCCATTTTGAATTTTCCGAAAAACCTACTTTTACGAACTCGTCCTAGACGGTTCATCCGATTTGCACGAAAATTGAACCAGATCATCTTCAGACCATGCTGACAAAAAATCTTGCAAATCAAGTTGATTCGTCAAATCATTTGCGATAAACGTGCAAACAAATTTTACGTAGCGGTTGCAAAAACACTCTTAAGGCAATATCTCCGCAACGCTTTATCGTATTCAAACCAAACTTGGTACATGTCATCACAAGCATGACTTGAGGCAACATGCAGCGTTTCGGCGCAGCGCCACCTACTGGTCCGGAGATACGAAAAATTGCAGTTTTTGCTTATAACTTCTGAACTGTTTGTCCAAAAATCATAAAAGTGGTCTCGTTACATTCAGGACGGCATGCCGAGTCGTCTGATATTCAATTTTACCATATCGGCCATTTTGGCTGTCGGCCATTTTGAATTTTGTCAAAAATGCTATATTTTACAAATGCATTAGTGTATTGTTACTAAACTCGGTATGTGACTTCCTTGCTATGCCCTGAAGGTACTCAAAAAGTTTTAGGGCAGTGCCACCTAGTGGTCAAAAGATATAACAAACTTGACAAAAATGCTAATAACTTTTGATTAAATTAGCCTAGTATAATGAAACTGGTCATAATAGAGTCATTGGCTCATGCCGATTCAATTGCACCCTATGATGTCATTTTCGGTTATGATAATTTCCCCGCTATTTTTAATTTTCCAAAAAACCTACTTTTGCGAACTCGTCCTAGACGGTTCATCCGATTTGCACGAAAATTGAACCATATCATCTTCAGACCATGCTGACAAAAAATCTTGCAAATCAAGTTGATTTGTCAAATCGTTTTTGATAAACGCGCACACAAATTTTGCGTAGCGGTTGCAAAAACACTCATAAGCCTATATCTCCACAACGCTTTATCATATTCAAACCAATCTTGGTATATGTCATCACAAGCATGACCTGAGGCAACATGCAGCGTTTCGGCGCAGCGCCACCTACTGGTCCGGAGATACAAAAAATGGCTATTTTTGCTTATAACTTTTGAACTGTTTGTCCAAAAATCATGTCTTCCGCACCATGCTTTGAAGGTACTCAAAAAGTTTTGGGGCAGTGCCACCTTGTGGTCAGAGGTTATAACAAAATTTACAAACATGCTAATAACATTTGATTAAATTAGCCTAGTTTAAAGAAACTGGTCATAATACATTTATTGGCTCATGCCGAGAACATAGATACTAATTTTGCCATATTTGGTCAAACATCCTGTCCTCAATGTTCTTATTTGATCAAAATCTACTTTTTCAAACTCATCCTAGACCGTTTGTCCAATTTCCACCAAAATTGAATCATATCATCTTCAGACTGTGTCAACAAAAAGTTAGGGATTTTGCATCAATAGATGAAACTGTTTTTGTAAACCGCAACGACAAATTTGAGGCATGATGCCAAAATGACTCTTGAGGCTGTATCTCTGCAATGCTTTGACATATTGGCATCAAACTTTGCATGTGTCATTGTTCCCTTATTCTGACCACACCACATAACATTTCGTAACTGGTCAAAGTATTGGTCAAAAGTGATAAACCATTAACTTACATTATCAGTGACTCAATATATGATATTTCAGCCATTTTGCCTAATCTTGTTAAACTGTATAATTGTTAATTGTTGCAGTTGGTCTGACACTCTCAGACTACAATGCATTTTCAGCCTTTTGCTTAAAATCATCTTAAAACGTGATTAATTGCTCATTGCTCCAGTTGATCTGACACTGCCAGCCATTTTGGCATGTCTTGTCTTCTTCTTTGCGCTTGGCCCCGGTATTGCTGCTTGCAGCTATATTTCATCTTCTTCTTCTTCTTCTTCCGCCACGAAGTCTATGGCAGCCCATAGAACCGTATGGTAAAAAGTTGTGAAATTTGGCACACTAATAGAGGACAGTCTGAACTGTCACCGTAGCAAATTTGGAGTCTCAAACTCAATCCCTCTAGCGCCATCATCAGTCCAAAATTTGACTCATGTTTATGCTAATAACTTTTGAACCATAAGGGCTAGAAACAAAATTATTTTTTCCTCTGATTCCTTGGCTCAAGACAATTCCATTGCACCCTATGACGTCATTTTCCGTCATAATAATTTTCCCGCCATTTTGAATTTTCCGAAAAACCTACTTTTACGAACTCGTCCTAGACGGTTCATCCGATTTGCACGAAAATTGAACCAGATCATCTTCAGACCATGTTGACAAAAAATCTTGCAAATCAAGTTGATTCGTCAAATCATTTGCGATAAACGCGCAAACAAATTTTACGTAGCGGTTGCAAAAACACTCTTAAGGCAATATCTCCGCAACGCTTTATCGTATTCAAACCAAACTTGGTACATGTCATCACAAGCATGACTTGAGGCAACATACAGCGTTTTAACGCAGCGCCACCTACTGGTCCGGAGATACGAAAAATTGCAATTTTTGCTTATAACTTCTGAACTGTTTGTCCAAAAATCATAAAAGTGGTCTCATTAGATTCAGGACGGCATGCCGAGTCGTCTGATATTCAATTTTACCATATCGGCCATTTTGGCTGTCGGCCATTTTGAATTATGTGCTAAAATGCTATATTTTACAAACTCATTAGTCTATCGTTACGAAACTTGGTATGTGTCTTCCGCACCATGCTTCGAAGGTACTCAAAAAGTTTTGGGGCAGTGCCACCTTGTGGTCAAAGGTTATAACAAAATTTACAAAAATGCTAATAACTTTTGATTAAATTAGCTTAGTTTATTGAAACTGGTCATAATACATTCATTGGCTCATGCCGATTCAATTGCACCCTATGACGTCATTTTCGGTCATGATAATTTCCCCGCCATTTTTAATTTTCCAAAAAACCTACTTTTGCGAACTCGTCCTAGACGGTTTGTCCGATTTGCACGAAAATTAAACCAAATCATCTTCAGACCATGCTGACAAAAAATCTTGCAAATCAAGTTGATTCGTCAAATCGTTTTCGACTAACGCGCAAACAAATTTTACATGGCGGTTGCAAAAACACACTTAAGGCAATATCTCCGCAACGCTTTATCGTATTCAAACCAAACTTGGTACATGTCATCACAAGCATGACTTGAGGCAACATGCAGCGTTTCGGCTCAGCGGCACCTACTGGTCAGGAGATACAAAAAAAAAATCTATTTTTGCTTATAACTTTTGAACTGTTTGTCAAAAATCATAAAAGTGGTCTCGTTAGATTCAGGACGGCATGCAGAGTTGTCTGATATTTTCTGACAATTTTACCATATCGGCCATTTTGAATTATGTGCTAAAATACTATATTTTACAAACGCATTAGTCTATCGTTACGGAACTTGGTATGTGTCTTCCGCACCATGCTTTGAAGGTACTCAAAAAGTTTTGGGGTAGTGCCACCTTGTGGTCAAAGGTTATAACAACATTTACGAAAATGCTAATAACTTTTGGTTAAATTAGCCTAGTTTAATGAAACTGGTCATAATACATTTATTGGCTCATGCCAAGAATATAGATACTAATTTTGACATATTTGGTCAAACATCCTGTCCGCAATGTTCTTATTTGATCAAAATCTACTTTTTCAAACTCATCCTAGACCGTTTGTCCAATTTCCACCAAAATCGAATCGTATCATCTTCAGACTGTGTCAACAAAATGTTAGGGATTTTGCATCAATAGATGAAACCGTTTTTGTAAACCTCAGCGACGAAGTTGAGGCATGATGCCAAAATGACTCTTGAGGCTGTATCTCTGCAATGCTTTGACATATTGGCATCAAACTTTGCATGTGTCATTGTTCCCTTATTCTGACCACACCACATCAATTTCGTAACTGTGCCACCTATTGGTCAAAAGTGATAAACCATTAACTTATATTATCAGTGACTCTATATATGATATTTCAGCCATTTTGCCTAATCTTCTTAAACTGTATAATTGTTCATTGTTGCAGTTGGTCTGACACTCTCAGACTACAATGCATTTTTCAGCCTTTTGCCTAAAATCATCTTAAAAGGTGATTAATTGCTCATTGCTCCAGTTGATCTGACACTGCCAGCCATTTTGGCATGTCTTGTCTTCTTCTTTGCGCTTGGCCCCGGTATTGCTGCTTGCAGCTATATTTATTATTCATCTTCTTCTTCTTCTTCCGCCACGAAGTCTATGGCAGCCCATAGAACCGTATGGTAAAAAGTTATGAAATTTGGCACACTAATAGAGGACAGTCTGAAATGTCACCTTAGCAAATTTTGAGTCTCTAACTCAATCCCTCTAGCGCCACCATCAGTCCAAAATTAGACTCATGTTTATGCTAATAACTTTTGAACCATAAGGGCTAGAAACGAAATTCTTTTTTCCTCTGATTCCTTGGCTCAAGACAATTCGATTGCACCCTATGAGGTCATTTTCCGTCATAATAATTTTCCCGCCATTTTTAATTAACCGAAAAACCTACTTTTGCGAACTCGTCCTAGACGGTTCATCCGATTTGCACGAAAATTGAACCAGATCATCTTCAGACCATGCTGACAAAAAATCTTGCAAATCAAGTTGATTCGTCAAATCATTTGCGATAAACACGCAAACAAATTTTACGTAGCGGTTGCAAAAGCACTCTTAAGGCAATATCTCCGCAACGCTTTATCGTATTCAAACCAAACTTGGTACATGTCATCACAAGCATGACTTGAGGCAACATGCAGTGTCTCGGCACAGCGCCACCTACTGGTCCGGAGATACAAAAAATGGCTGTTTTTGCTTATAACTTTTGAACCGTTTGTCCAAAAATCATAAAAGTTGTCTCGTTAGATTCAGGACGGCATGCCGAGTCGTCTGATATTCAATTTTTCCATATCGGCCATTTTGGCTGTCGGCCATTTTGAATTATGTGCTAAAATGCTATATTTTACAAATGCATTAGTGTATTGTTACTAAACTCGGTATGTGACTTCCACTCCATGCCCTGAAGGTACTCAAAAAGTTTTGGGGCAGTGCCACCTTGTGGTCAAAAGTTATAACAAACTTGACAAAAATGCTAATAACTTTTGATTTAATTAGCTTAGTATAATGAAACTGGTCATAATACATTCATTGGCTCATGCCGATTCAATTGCATCCTATGACGTCATTTTCGGTCATGATAATTTCCCCGCCATATTTAATTTTCCAAAAAACCTACTTTTGCGAACTCGTCCTAGACGGTTTGTCCGATTTGCACGAAAATTGAACCAGATCATCTTCAGACCATGCTGACAAAAAATCTTGCAAATCAAGTTGATTCGTCAAATCGTTTTTGATAAACGTGCACACAAATTTTACGTAGCGGTTGCAAAAACACTCATAAGGCTATATCTCCACAACGCTTTATCGTATTCAATCCAAACTTGGTACATGTCATCACAAGCATGACTTGAGGCAACTTGCAGCGTTTCTGCGCAGCGCCACCTACTGGTCCGGAGATACAAAAAATGGCTATTTTTGCTTATAACTTTTGAACTGTTTGTCCAAAAATCATAAAAGTTGTCTCGTTAGATTCAGGACGGTATTCAGAGTTGTCTGATATTCAATTTTACCATATCGGCCATTTTGGCTCTCGGCCATTTTGAATTATGTGCTAAAATACTATATTTTACAAACGCATTAGTCAATCGTTACGAAACTTGGTATGGGTCTTCCGCACCATGCTTTGAAGGTACTCAAAAAGTTTTGGGGCAGTGCCACCTTGTGGTCAGAGGTTATAACAAAATTTACAAACATGCTAATAACTTTTGATTAAATTAGCCTAGTTTAATGAAACTGGTCATAATACATTTATTGGCTCATGCCGAGAACATAGATACTAATTTTGCCATATTTGGTCAAACATCCTGTCCTCAATGTTCTTATTTGATCAAAACCTACTTTTTCAAACTCATCCTAGACCGTTTATCCAATTTCCACCAAAATCGAATCGTATCATCTTCAGACTATGTCAACAAAAAGTTAGGGATTTTGCATCAATAGATGAAACCGTTTTTGTAAACCGCAGTGACGAAGTTGAGCCATGATACCAAAATGACTCTTGAGGCTGTATCTCTGCAATGCTTTGACATATTGGCATCAAACTTTGCATGTGTCATTGTTCCCTTATTCTGACTACACCACATCAATTTCGTAACTGTGCCACCTATTGGTCAAAAGTGATAAACCATTAACTTATATTATCAGTGACTCTATAAATGATATTTCAGCCATTTTGCCTAATCTTCTTAAACTGTATAATTGTTAATTGTTGCAGTTGGTCTGACACTCTCAGACTACAATGCATTTTTCAGCCTTTTGCCTAAAATCATCTTAAAACGTGATTAATTGCTCATTGCTCCAGTTGATCTGACACTGCCAGCCATTTTGGCATGTCTTGTCTTCTTCTTTGCGCTTGGCCCCGGTATTGCTGCTTGCAGCTATATTTCATCTTCTTCTTCTTCTTCTTCTTCTGCCACGAAGTCTATGGCAGCCCATAGAACCGTATGGTAAAAAGTTGTGAAATTTGGCACACTAATAGAGGACAGTCTGAAATGTCACCGTAGCAAATTTGGAGTCTCTAACTCAATCACTCTAGCGCCACCATCAGTCCAAAATTTGACTCATGTTTATGCTAATAACTTTTGAACCATAAGGGCTAGAAACAAAATTCTTTTTTCCTCTGATTCCTTGGCTCAAGACGATTCCATTGCAGCCTATGACGTCATTTTCCGTCATAAAAATTTTCCCGCCATTTTGAATTTTCCGAAAAACCTTCTTTTACAAACTCGTCCTAGACGGTTCATCCGATTTGCACGAAAATTGAACCAGATCATCTTCAGACCATGCTGACAAAAAATCTTGCAAATCAAGTTGATTCGTCAAATCATTTGCGATAAACGCGCAAACAAATTTTACGTAGCGGTTGCAAAAACACTCTTAAGGCAATATCTCCGCAACGCTTTATCGTATTCAAACCAAACTTGGTACATGTCATCACAAGCATGACTTGAGGCAACATACAGCGTTTCGGCGCAGCGCCACCTACTGGTCCGGAGATACGAAAAATTGCTATTTTTGCTTATAACTTCTGAACTGTTTGTCCAAAAATCATAAAAGTGGTCTCGTTACATTCAGGACGGCATGCCGAGTCGTCTGATATTCAATTTTACCATATCGGCCATTTTGGCTGTCGGCCATTTTGAATTTTGTCAAAAAATACTATATTTTACAAATGCATTAGTATATTGTTACTAAACTCGGTATGTGACTTCCTTGCTATGCCCTGAAGGTACTCAAAAAGTTTTAGGGCAGTGCCACCTTGTGGTCAAAAGATATAACAAACTTGACAAAAATGCTAATAACTTTTGATTAAATTAGCCTAGTATATTGAAACTGGTCATAATAGAGTCATTGGCTCATGCCGATTCAATTGCAACCTATGATGTCATTTTCGGTCATGATAATTTCCCCGCCATTTTTAATTTTCCAAAAAACCTACTTTTACGAACTCGTCCTAGACAGTTTGTCCGATTTGCACGAAAATTTAACCAGATCATCTTCAGACCATGCTGACAAAAAATCTTGCAAATCAAGTTGATTTGTCAAATCGTTTTCGATAAACGCGCACACAAATTTTGCGTAGCGGTTGCAAAAACACTCATAAGCCTATATCTCCACAACGCTTTATTGTATTCAAACCAATCTTGGTATATGTCATCACAAGCATGACCTGAAGCAACATGCAGCGTTTCGGCGCAGCGCCACCTACTGGTCCGGAGATACAAAAAATGGCTATTTTTGCTTATAACTTTTGAACTCTTAGTCCAAAAATCATGTCTTCCGCACCATGCTTTGAAGGTACTCAAAATGTTTTGGGGCAGTGCCACCTTGTGGTCAGAGGTTATAACAAAATTTACAAACATGCTAATAACTTTTGATTAAATTAGTCTAGTTTAATGAAACTGGTCATAATACATTTATTGGCTCATGCCAAGAACATAGATACTAATTTTGCCATATTTGGTCAAACATCCTTTCCTCAATGTTCTTATTTGATCAAAACCTACTTTTTCAAACCATTTGTCCAATTTCCACCAAAATCGAATCGTATCATCTTCAGACTGTGTCAACAAAAAGTTAGGGATTTTGCATCAATAGATGAAACCGTTTTTGTAAACCGCAGCGACGAAGTTGAGCCATTATGCCAAAATTACTCTTGAGGCTGTATCTCTGCAATGCTTTGACATATTGGCATCAAACTTTGCATGTGTCATTGTTCCCTTATTCTGACCACACCACATACATTTCGTATCTGTGCCACCTATTGGTCAAAAGTGATAAACCATTAACTTACATTATCAGTGACTCAATATATGATATTTCAGCCATTTTGCCTAATCTTCTTAAACTGTATAATTGTTAATTGTTGCAGTTGGTCTGACACTCTCAGACTACAATGCATTTTCAGCCTTTTGCTTAAAATCATCTTAAAACGTGATTAATTGCTCATTGCTCCAGTTGATCTGACACTGCCAGCCATTTTGGCATGTCTTGTCTTCTTCTTTGCGCTTGGCCCCGGTATTGCTGCTTGCAGCTATATTTATTAGGGGCCAAGCACCGAAGGTGCGAAGGCACCTATTGAAACCGTTCCCGTTCTTATTATTAGGGGCCAAGCACCGAAGGTGCGAAGGCACCTATTGAAACCGTTCCCGTTCCTATTATTATTATTATTCATCTTCTTCTTCTTCCGCCACGAAGTCTATGGCAGCCCATAGAACCGTATGGTAAAAAGTTATGAAATTTGGCACACTAATAGAGGACAGTCTGAAATGTCACCATAGCAAATTTTGAGTCTCTAACTCAATCCCTCTAGCGCCACCATCAGTCCAAAATTAGACTCATGTTTATGCTAATAACTTTTGAACCATAAGGGCTAGAAACGAAATTCTTTTTTCCTCTGATTCCTTGGCTCAAGACATTTCGATTGCACCCTATGACGTCATTTTCCGTCATAATAATTTTCCCGCCATTTTTAATTAACCGAAAAACCTACTTTTGCGAACTCGTCCTAGACGGTTCATCCGATTTGCACGAAAATTGAACCAGATCATCTTCAGACCATGCTGACAAAAAATCTTGCAAATCAAGTTGATTCGTCAAATCATTTGCGATAAACGCGCAAACAAATTTTATGTAGCGGTTGCAAAAGCACTCTTAAGGCAATATCTCCGCAACGCTTTATCGTATTCAAACCAAACTTGGTACATGTCATCACAAGCATGACTTGAGGCAACATGCAGTGTTTCGGCGCAGCGCCACCTACTGGTCCGGAGATACAAAAAATGGCTGTTTTTGCTTATAACTTTTGAACCGTTTGTCCAAAAATCATAAAAGTGGTCTCGTTAGATTCAGGACGACATGCCGAGTCGTCTGATATTCAATTTTACCATATCGCCCATTTTGGCTGTCGGCCATTTTGAATTATGTGCTAAAATGCTATATTTTACAAATGCATTAGTGTATTGTTACTAAACTCGGTATGTGACTTCCACTCCATGCCCTGAAGGTACTCAAAAAGTTTTGGGGCAGTGCCACCTTGTGGTCAAAAGTTATAACAAACTTGACAAAAATGCTAATAACTTTTGATTTAATTAGCTTAGTATAATGAAACTGGTCATAATACATTCATTGGCTCATGCCGATTCAATTGCATCCTATGACGTCATTTTCGGTTATGATAATTTCCCCGCCATATTTAATTTTCCAAAAAACCTACTTTTGCGAACTCGTCCTAGACGGTTTGTCCGATTTGCACGAAAATTGAACCAGATCATCTTCAGACCATGCTGACAAAAAATCTTGCAAATCAAGTTGATTCGTCAAATCGTTTTTGATAAACGTGCACACAAATTTTACGTAGCGGTTGCAAAAACACTCATAAGGCTATATCTCCACAATGCTTTATCGTGTTCAATCCAAACTTGGTACATGTCATCACAAGCATGACTTGAGGCAACTTGCAGCGTTTCTGCGCAGCGCCACCTACTGGTCCGGAGATACAAAAAATGGCTGTTTTTGCTTATAACTTTTGAACTGTTTGTCCAAAAATCATGTCTTCCGCACCATGCTTTGAAGGTACTCAAAACGTTTTGGGGCAGTGCCACCTTGTGGTCAGAGGTTATAACAAAATTTACAAACATGCTAATAACTTTTGATTAAATTAGCCTAGTTTAATGATACTGGTCATAATACAGTCATTGGCTCATGCCGATAACAGAGATACTAATTTTTCCATATTTGGTCAAACATCCTGTCCTCAATGTTCTTATTTGATCAAAACCTACTTTTTCAAACTCATCCTAGACCGTTTGTCCAATTTCCACCAAAATCGAATCGTATCATCTTCAGACTGTGTCAACAAAAAGTTAGGGATTTTGCATCAATAGATGAAACCGTTTTTGTAAACCGCAGCGACGAAGTTGAGCCATTATGCCAAAATTACTCTTGAGGCTGTATCTCTGCAATGCTTTGACATATTGGCATCAAACTTTGCATGTGTCATTGTTCCCTTATTCTGACCACACCACATCAATTTCGTATCTGTGCCACCTATTGGTCAAAAGTGATAAACCATTAACTTACATTATCAGTGACTCAATATATGATATTTCAGCCATTTTGCCTAATCTTCTTAAACTGTATAATTGTTAATTGTTGCAGTTGGTCTGACACTCTCAGACTACAATGCATTTTCAGCCTTTGGCTTAAAATCATCTTAAAACGTGATTAATTGCTCATTGCTCCAGTTGATCTGACACTGCCAGCCATTTTGGCATGTCTTGTCTTCTTCTTTGCGCTTGGCCCCGGTATTGCTGCTTGCAGCTATATTTATTATTAGGGGCCAAGCACCGAAGGTGCGAAGGCACCTATTGAAACCGTTCCCGTTCTTATTATTAGGGGCCAAGCACCGAAGGTGCGAAGGCACCTATTGAAACCGTTCCCGTTCCTATTATTATTATTATTAGGGGCCAAGCACCGAAGGTGCGAAGGCACCTATTGAAACCGTTCCCGTTCTTATTATTATTATTCATCTTCTTCTTCTTCTTCCGCCACGAAGTCTATGGCAGCCCATAGAACCGTATGGTAAAAAGTTGTGAAATTTGGCACACTAATAGAGGGCAGTCTGAAATGTCACCGTAGCAAATTTGGAGTCTCAAACTCAATCCCTCTAGCGCCACCATCAGTCCAAATTTTGACTCATGTTTATGCTAATAACTTTTGAACCATAAGGGCTAGAAACAAAATTCTTTTTTCCTCTGATTCCTTGGCTCAAGGCGATTCGATTGCACCCTATGACGTCATTTTCCGTCATAAAAATTTTCCCGCCATTTTTAATTTTCCGAAAAACCTACTTTTACGAACTCGTCCTAGACGGTTCATCCGATTTGCACGAAAATTGATCCAGATCATCTTCAGACCATGCTGACAAAAAATCTTGCAAATCAAGTTGATTCGTCAAATCATTTGCGATAAACGCGCAAACAAATTTTACGTAGCGGTTGCAAAAACACTCTTAAGGCAATATCTCCGCAACGCTTTATCGTATTTAAACCAAACTTGGTACATGTCATCACAAGCATGACTTGAGGCAACATACAGCGTTTCGGCGCAGCGCCACCTACTGGTCCGGAGATACGAAAAATTGCTATTTTTGCTTATAACTTCTGAACTGTTTGTCCAAAAATCATAAAAGTGGTCTCGTTACATTCAGGACGGCATGCCGAGTCGTTTGATATTCAATTTTACCATATCGGCCATTTTGGCTGTCGGCCATTTTGAATTTTGTCAAAAAATGCTATATTTTACAAATGCATTAGTGTATTGTTACTAAACTCGGTATGTGACTTCCATGCTATGCCCTGAAGGTACTCAAAAAGTTTTAGGGCAGTGCCACCTTGTGGTCAAAAGATATAACAAACTTGACAAAAATGCTAATAACTTTTGATTAAATTAGCCTAGTATATTGAAACTGGTCATAATAGAGTCATTGGCTCATGCCGATTCAATTGCAACCTATGATGTCATTTTCGGTCATGATAATTTCCCCGCCATTTTTAATTTTCCAAAAAACCTACTTTTGCGAACTCGTCCTAGACGGTTTGTCCGATTTGCACAGAAATTGAACCATATCATCTTCAGACCATGCTGACAAAAAATCTTGCAAATCAAGTTGATTTGTCAAATCGTTTTCGAAAAACGCGCACACAAATTTTGCGTAGCGGTTGCAAAAACACTCATAAGCCTATATCTCCACAACGCTTTATCGTATTCAAACCAATCTTGGTACATGTCATCACAAGCATGACCTGAGGCAACATGCAGCGTTTCGGCGCAGCGCCACCTACTGGTCCGGAGATACAAAAAATGGCTATTTTTGCTTATAACTTCTGAACTGTTTGTCCAAAATTCATGTCTTCCGCACCATGCTTTGAAGGTACTCAAAAAGTTTTTGGGCAGTGCCACCTTGTGGTCAGAGGTTATAACAAAATTTACAAACATGCTAATAACTTTTGATTAAATTAGCCTAGTTTAATGAAACTGGTCATAATACAGTCATTGGCTCATGCCGAGAACATAGATACTAATTTTGCCATATTTGGTCAAACATCCTGTCCTCAATGTTCTTATTTGATCAAAACCTACTTTTTCAAACTCATCCTAGACCGTTTGTCCAATTTCCACCAAAATCGAATCGTATCATCTTCAGACTGTGTCAACAAAAAGTTAGGAATTTTGCATCAATAGATGAAACCGTTTTTGTAAACCGCAGTGACGAAGTTGAGCCATGATGCCAAAATTACTCTTGAGGCTGTATCTCTGCAATGCTTTGACATATTGGCATCAAACTTTGCATGTGTCATTGTTCTCTTATTCTGACCACACCACATACATTTCGTAACTGTGCCACCTATTGGTCAAAAGTGATAAACCATTAACTTATATTATCAGTGACTCTATATATGATATTTCAGCCATTTTGCCTAATCTTCTTAAACTGTATAATTGTTCATTGCTGCAGCTGGTCTGACACTCTCAGACTACAATGCATTTTCAGCCTTTTGCCTAAAATCATCTTAAAACATGATTAATTTCTCATTGCTGCAGTTGATCTGACACTGCCAGCCATTTTGGCATGTCTTGTCTTCTTCTTTGCGCTTGGCCCCGGTATTGCTGCTTGCAGCTATATTTCATCTTCTTCTTCTTCTTCTTCCGCCACGAAGTCTATGGCAGCCCATAGAACCGTATGGTAAAAAGTTATGAAATTTGGCACACTAATAGAGGACAGTCTGAAATGTCACCATAGCAAATTTTGAGTCTCTAACTCAATCCCTCTAGCGCCACCATCAGTCCAAAATTAGACTCATGTTTATGCTAATAACTTTTGAACCATAAGGGCTAGAAACGAAATTCTTTTTTCCTCTGATTCCTTGGCTCAAGACAATTCGATTGCACCCTATGACGTCATTTTCCGTCATAATAATTTTCCCGCCATTTTTAATTAACCGAAAAACCTACTTTTGCGAACTCGTCCTAGACGGTTCATCCGATTTGCACGAAAATTGAACCAGATCATCTTCAGACCATGCTGACAAAAAATCTTGCAAATCAAGTTGATTCGTCAAATCATTTGCGAAAAACGCGCAAACAAATTTTACGTAGCGGTTGCAAAAGCACTCTTAAGGCAATATCTCCGCAACGCTTTATCGTATTCAAACCAAACTTGGTACATGTCATCACAAGCATGACTTGAGGCTACATGCAGTGTTTCGGCGCAGCGCCACCTACTGGTCCGGAGATACAAAAAATGGCTGTTTTTGCTTATACCATTTGAACCGTTTGTCCAAAAATCATAAAAGTAGTCTCGTTAGATTCAGGACGGCATGCCGAGTCGTCTGATATTCAATTTTACCATATCGGCCATTTTGGCTGTCGGCCATTTTGAATTATGTGCTAAAATGCTATATTTTACAAATGCATTAGTGTATTGTTACTAAACTCGGTATGTGACTTCCACTCCATGCCCTGAAGGTACTCAAAAAATTTTGGGGCAGTGCCACCTTGTGGTCAAAAGTTATAACAAACTTGACAAAAATGCTAATAACTTTTGATTTAATTAGTTTAGTATAATGAAACTGGTCATAATACATTCATTGGCTCATGCCGATTCAATTGCATCCTATGACGTCATTTTCGGTCATGATAATTTCCCCACCATATTTAATTTTCCAAAAAACCTACTTTTGCGAACTCGTCCTAGACGGTTTGTCCGATTTGCACGAAAATTGAACCAGATCATCTTCAGACCATGCTGACAAAAAATCTTGCAAATCAAGTTGATTCGTCAAATCATTTGCGATAAACGCGCAAACAAATTTTACGTAGCGGTTGCAAAAACACACTTAAGGCAATATCTCCGCAACGCTTTATCGTATTCAAACCAAACTTGGTACATGTCATCACAAGCATGACTTGAGGCAACATAAAGCGTTTCGGCGCAGCGCCACCTACTGGTCCGGAGATACGAAAAATGGCTATTTTTGCTTATAACTTCTGAACTGTTTGTCCAAAAATCATAAAAGTGGTCTCGTTACATTCAGGACGGCATGCCGAGTCGTCTGATATTCAATTTTACCATATCGGCCATTTTGGCTGTCGGCCATTTTGAATTTTGTCAAAAAATGCTATATTTTACAAATGCATTAGTATATTGTTACTAAACTCGGTATGTGACTTCCATGCTATGCCCTGAAGGTACTCAAAAAGTTTTAGGGCAGTGCCACCTTGTGGTCGAAAGATATAACAAACTTGACAAAAATGCTAATAACTTTTGATTAAATTAGCCTAGTATATTGAAACTGGTCATAATACATTTATTGGCTCATGCCGAGAACATAGATACTAATTTTGCCATATTTGGTCAAACATCCTGTCCTCAATGTTCTTATTTGATCAAAACCTACTTTTTCAAACTCATCCTAGACCGTTTATCCAATTTCCACCAAAATCGAATCGTATCATCTTCAGACTATGTCAACAAAAAGTTAGGGATTTTGCATCAATAGATGAAACCGTTTTTGTAAACCGCAGTGACGAAGTTGAGCCATGATGCCAAAATGACTCTTGAGGCTGTATCTCTGCAATGCTTTGACATATTGGCATCAAACTTTGCATGTGTCATTGTTCCCTTATTCTGACTACACCACATCAATTTCGTAACTGTGCCACCTATTGGTCAAAAGTGATAAACCATTAACTTATATTATCAGTGACTCTATATATGATATTTCAGCCATTTTGCCTAATCTTCTTAAACTGTATAATTGTTAATTGTTGCAGTTGGTCTGACACTCTCAGACTACAATGCATTTTTCAGCCTTTTGCCTAAAATCATCTTAAAACGTGATTAATTGCTCATTGCTCCAGTTGATCTGACACTGCCAGCCATTTTGGCATGTCTTGTCTTCTTCTTTGCGCTTGGCCCCGGTATTGCTGCTTGCAGCTATATTTATTATTCATCTTCTTCTTCTTCTTCTTCCGCCACGAAGTCTATGGCAGCCCATAGAACCGTATGGTAAAAAGTTGTGAAATTTGGCACACTAATAGAGGACAGTCTGAAATGTCACCGTAGCAAATTTGGAGTCTCAAACTCAATCCCTCTAGCGCCACCATCAGTCCAAAATTTGACTCATGTTTATGCTAATAACTTTTGAACCATAAGGGCTAGAAACAAAATTTTTTTTTCCTCTGATTCCTTGGCTCAAGACGATTCGAATGCACCATATGACGTCATTTTCCGTCATAAAAATGTTCCCGCCATTTTGAATTTTCCGAAAAACCTACTTTTACGAACTCGTCCTAGACGGTTCATCCGATTTGCACGAAAATTGAACCAGATCATCTTCAGACCATGCTGACAAAAAATCTTGCAAATCAAGTTGATTCGTCAAATCATTTGCGATAAACGCGCAAACAAATTTTACGTAGCGGTTGCAAAAACACACTTAAGCCAATATCTCCGCAACGCTTTATCGTATTCAAACCAAACTTGGGACATCTAATCACAAGCATGACATTAGGCAACATCCAGTGTTTCGGCGCAGCGCCACCTACTGGTCCGGAGATACAAAAAATAGCTGTTTTTGCTTATAACTTTTGAACCGTTTGTCCAAAAATCATAAAAGTGGTCTCGTTAGATTCAGGACGTCATGCAGAGTCGTCTAATATTCAATTTGACCATATCGGCCATTTTGGCTGTCGAACATTTTGAATTATGTGCTAAAATGCTGTATTTTATGAACACATGAACGGATTGTTACAAAACTCGGTTTGGGTCATCAACACGATGCCCTGAATGAGCCCAAGAAGTTTCGAAACAGCGCCACCTAGTGGAGAATTTTTTTTTCCAAATGCTTATAACTTTAGGTGAGATTGACTTATTTTCATGAGAGTAACTTTTTTTTGTCTCCTGAATCCTCGCCGAGTCCATCGATACCAGACTTGCCAGGTTTCGGCGTAATATTTATGCAGCGTTGTAATTTAGCACTTTAAAAACATTAGCTGATATCTTCGAAACCGCTAGTCCGATCGAGACGAAACCAGCGTCAGAAGTTCGTAAACATAGATCGATAGCTATATGCTAATACTCAAATGTCAAAATATTGATAGTAAGGGGGTGTAAAATCCAATCAAAGTCAGGTGTCAGTCATTTTTCATGTGTTTTTTCATATAAATGTATATAACTCCAAAACTAAACAAGATATTTTCACCAAAATTGACAGACATGTATGGGCTCACTCCAAGGACACATAAAAAAATGATAGGATTGTGCCACTTGGTGGCGCTATAATAGAACAAAACATGAAATTCCCATTGACTACAATGCAGTTTTATGATATAAAATGCTATGCTTCACAAATGAATTGTTGTACCATTACGAAACTTGAAATTGGCCATCAGCACCATGCCTTTAAGCTGCTTAAATGGTTTCAAAACAGCACCGCCATGTGGTCCATACTTATAATGAAAAGGCCTCTTGAGGCTATATCTCTGCAATGACATATTGACACTATATTGACACTCTGCTTTGATATATTGACACCAATCTTTGCATGTGTCATTGTTCCCTTATTCTGACCACACCACATCAATTTTGTAACTGTGCCACCTATTGGTTGAAAGTGATAAATCATTAAATCATTATTATTGACTGTATTTATCATTTTACAGCTATTTTGCCTAAAATCACCTTAATAGGTCTTTAATTGCTCATTGCTGCCGTTGATCTGACATTGCCAGCATTTTTGGCATGTCTTGTCTTCTTCTTTGCGCTTGGCCCCGGTATTGCTGCTTGCAGCTATATTATTAATTTAGTTCTGTTTAACAGTTCCTGACCGTGACTAAATCAGCCATCAAAACACTGCATCAATGAATAAATTTTTTTTTAAAAATGTATATTATAAGAGTTATTATTACTTATATTGATTTTGTTAATAACTTGGCCGCACTTAAATGTGTATTCTTACAAGTTAAAAAACAATGTTTGTGGGACTAGGGGATTTTTGAAGAGGCAAGTGAAAGAGAATTTTACTAGACAGATTAAAACCTCTATAACAAAAAACAACTAGAGAATCACCAAAATGCAAGAATGATTCTGCATTAATTTAGCGTAAGTGGCGATCGATAGTGGATAATAATAGCCTGATGTATAATAAACTGACGGTAACAATGTTGCGCTGTTGATGCTTGCGCAGCCTCTCGAGGAGAAATCAATGTTACTGAATGATTCAGCGTTTGAATAATTCATTGAATCAGTCGTTTGATCGAATCGACTCACTCACTCATTAAAACGGTCACCTGCTGCCACCTACTGGTGGTTTACTTTCATGTTTAAGCACTCTTTGCAACTTTTCTTATTTGTATATTCAAAAATATTTAAAACAATCTCATACATTTTTTTTATGCAGTTGTCATTTTTCAGTGTAAATTATTTAATTAGATTGGTAACAGCTCTACAGTGTTTTAATTTATAGATCAAATTTAAGAATATAAACTGAAAGCTGAAGCATAGCCTATATTTAATAAGATTATGGCAAAAAATGCCCTTTATAAAAGGTAAAAATATCAAAGATATGCAGATTTAAATATGTCAAAGCTGATTGAACACTGTTGAGAATATTTCTAAATTATATTTACAACACACACACACACACACACACACACACAAATCCGGACAAACACGTGAACAGGCTTAATGTCGAGGAGAAAAAAAAAGTGGCTGCTGGTCAAAAAAGTTAATTTCAGGCCCTGCATACAAATGTCAATTATGTCTTTTAGTTTGTCGAGAGATGTAAAGCACCTTGTTAGCCTACGTCCGTGCCCTAGTAAGAACAAGCTTATGATTGATTCTGGAAATAAATCAAAATAACGGAGAATGAAGAGAATTAGTCCTCAGGTGCCATGTCCGTAATTTATAGCAAAAAATCTAGCATGAATTCGATCTCAAACTCATTAATTAAAAGCAGTTATCACTCCACCACCTGCGTGACATCATTAACACACCCCAGCCCGTTTACTAGCTTGCAGCCAGAGAGGTTGTAATTTTTTTTTTTTTCGGTTGAGAACCTGCAGGAATCCTGAAAAACTTGACTCCACAACTGGTGCGATTTTTCAAAGTTGCATTTTTTTTCTTGACGAGAAATTCTCTGATAACACACAATTCAATGGGATGGAATGAACTTTCTGACCCTGACATGCGCTCTGCGAACTGCGAATTTTCCTGTGACATGAACCGTGAAGGGGTCTATATATAGCCTATTCCCTAATGAATCAAACAGTGTGGTCTCTCTCCCTCTCTCTCTCTATGTGTGTGTAGCCTATACACGCGTGCATTTGGGGGGAGGATTTGCACTTTTTCGAATAACAATCAAATAGTTTCCAGCGATCATTGAATATAATTTTTGCTTGAAATTCCCATCCCTATTGCTGATACATGCTGTAGTCTCTACATGTTGGACGAGAAGCCTACTGGCTCTCAGTCTCCGCTCTAATTCATCCCAAAGCTGTTCTATCGGGTTGAGGTCAGGACTCGAGTTCCTCCACACCAAACTCGCTCATCATGTCTTTATGGAGACGCTTTGTGCACTGGTCAGTCATGCTGGGACAGGAAGGGGCCGTCCCCAAACTGTTCCCACAAAGTTGGGAGCATGAAATTGTCCAAAATGTCTTGGTGAAGCGTTAAGAGTTCCTTTCACTGGAACTAAGGGGCCCTGAAAAACAACCCCACCCCATAATCCCAGTCCCGTTCTCCTGGCAACCGCCAAACCCAGACTCGTCCATGGGATTGTCAGACAGAGAAGCGTGATTGGTCACTCAGAGAACACGTCTCCTCTGCTCTAGAGTCCAGTGGCGGCGCGCTTTACCCCACTGCATCCCACGCTTTGCATTGCACTTGGTGATGTAAGGCTTGGATGAGCTGCTCGGCCATGGAAACCCATTCCCTGAAGCTCTACACACTGTTCTTGAGCTCATCTGAAGGCCACACGAGGTCTTTAATGACTCTGAAAGTTGGCGACTTCTGTGACCCTCAGCATGCGCTGACCCCGCTCTGTGATTTCACTTCGTGGCTGAGTTGCTGTTGTCCCCAATTGCTTCCACTTTGTTAAAACACCACTAACAGTTGAGCGTGGAATATTTAGTATAGTATTTGGACTTATTGCACGATCATGGTACCACGCTTGAGTTCTCTGAGCTCCTGAGAGCGGCCCATTCTCTCACTGATGTGTGTAGAAGCGTCTGCACTAGTGCTTGATTTACTCACCTGTGGCCATGAAGGGACTGAACACCTGAACTCACTGATTTAGAGGGGTGTCCCGATACTTTTGTCAATATAGTGTATTAATTTGCTTTGTGCTTTTACCTCATGTTTGGTCTGTTTCCCTTCAGCTCTACGATGATTCTCACGGCAAGTTCATGCGGGTTTTGCAGCTGGTGTCTGGAGGAGGTTTGTCCATCACAGGCTCCCATCTCATGTGCGGAGACTTTCTGTATAGCGGCCACACGGTCATGCTGACCCTCACCTTCCTCTTCATCCAGGAATGTGAGTATGAGGAAACCATTACTGGTTTTGTTTTTTTATGCTCACAATTAGGGGTGGAACGATTACAGCTTTCGCGATAAACCACGATGAAATGCACTGATGGTTAGTAATATCGTTTAAAATTGAATTATCATTAAAACCGTGTGCGATTATCACGATTTTGAAAACTTGCGGTAAATCCTAGGGCTGTACGATTGATCGAAAAATAATCTAAACAGATATTCAGAACTTCTTGTATGTGTTTTAAGGCCTGCCAGTTTGCATAATAAAGGGATTTTAGTCCATCAGATGTGTGTTATGTTGAACTAATGCCTGATATATTGTGACAAACGAACACTCAGACAGAAGCTCGCACATCACATGAAGATCACGCGCAGAGAGCAGTGTCACGCCGTCCTGTGACTAAAGTAAAGTCACTAAAGTAGTTTAGAAACTCAACCGTTATAGGCATATATTTGAATACCTTTGATGTAAGTACAAACCACAGCTTCATAATGAATAGAGACAGTAAGAGTAATTCACACACACAATCACGCTCTCATTAATGCATTCAGATAAATGTAATGTAGGCCTACTGTGCTAATGTATCTGTATCTGATGTACAACAAACAGAAATCTGCTCCATAGACAATAACTGCTTAAAGTGAACCGTTTCCTTCAAGTATTTTAAAATCACACAGAAATGCCCTCAGCCTTCTAAAGGCACCAAATCTGAGGCGTGGTCATATTTTGGCTTTTACAAAAGTCCTGAGGGAAACTTGATCGAAGATGGTCACCCTGAAGAAAGTCTGTAATAGGGGGAAACTTCAAATCTACGAACGCAAGGCAAGTGGACTTTGACCTCAATACCAAAACTGCGTCTGGGAAATAATAACGTGAAGCTTAAGCCGAAGACGAACGAACACGTTCAGACAAGACGAGGGTGACATTTAAGGGATAATAATCAGGGTGTATTTCGGCTGTGGCGTGTAACACTCACACTAGCCACTTTGGCGGTTGAAATTAGTCTTCTCAAAAGCCATCTGTTATAATCGTGTTGCGCATTATTACCAATCACGTGTGTTTCTATTGAGTTCATGAATGCAATGTCTAAATATAGCTGCAAGCAACATGGCTGGGAGTGTCAGATAAACGGCAGCGATGAGCAATTAAACACATTTTAAGATGATTTTAGGCAAAAAGGCTGAAAAATGCATTGTAGTCTATGGGAAGTTCATGTTTTGTTCTATTATAGCGCCACCAAGAGGCTCAATCCTACCATGTCCTCGGAGTGAGCCCTTACATGTGTGTGTGTCAGTTTTGGTGAAAATATTCACTAAATATTTCGACTTTATTCACGAAATATTTCGACTTTAATCTAAAAATATTTAGACTTTATTCACAAAATATTTTGACTTTATTCTCAAGATATATTTCGACTTTAATCTCGAAATATTTCGACTTTATTCATGAAATATTTCGACTTTATTCATGAAATATTTCGACTTTATTCATGAAATATTTCGACTTTATTCACTAAATATTTCGACTTTATTCACGAAATAATTTCGACTTTATTCACGAAATATTTCGACTTTAATCTAAAAATATTTCGACTTTATTCACAAAATATTTCGACTTTATTCTCAAGATATATTTCGACTTTATTCATGAAATATTTCGACTTTATTCATGAAACATTTCGACTTTATTCATGAAATATTTCGACTTTATTCATGAAATATTTCGACTTTATTCTCGAAATATTTCGACTTTATTCACAAAATATTTCGACTTTATTCACAAAATATTTCGACTTTATTCACAAAATATTTCGACTTTATTCATGAAATATTTCGACTTTATTCATGAAACATTTCAACTTTATTCTCAAAATATTTCGAATTTATTCACGAAATATTTCGACTTTATTCACAAAATATTTCGACTTTATTCTCAAGATATATTTCGACTTTAATCTCAAAATATTTCGACTTTATTCATGAAATATTTCGACTTTATTCATGAAATATTTCGACTTTATTCATGAAATATTTCGACTTTATTCTCGAAATATTTCGACTTTATTCTCGAAATATTTCGACTTTATTCTCGAAATATTTCGACTTTATTCTCGAAATATTTCGACTTTATTCACGAAATATTTCGACTTTAATTTCGAAATATTTCGACTTTAATCTTGAAATATTTCGACTTTAATCTTGAAATATTTCGACTTTAATCTTGAAATATTTCGACTTTAATCTTGAAATATTTCGACTTTAATTCGACTTTAATCTTGAAATATTTCGACTTTATTCACAAAATATTTTGACTTTATTCACAAAATATTTAGACTTTAATCTCAAAATATTTAGACTTTAATCTTGAAATATTTCACCTTTATTCACAAAATATTTCGACTTTAATCTCGAAATATTTCGACTTTAATCTTGAAATATTTCGACTTTAATTCGACTTTAATCTTGAAATATTTCGACTTTATTCACAAAATATTTTGACTTTATTCACAAAATATTTAGACTTTAATCTCAAAATATTTAGACTTTAATCTTGAAATATTTCACCTTTATTCACAAAATATTTCGACTTTAATCTCGAAAATCTATTTATTTATTTTTTTTACTTTGTGGTTCAGGGCTTCTGTAGTTCTCGTCTTTATGATGTTAATATTTTTTGTGATGTTTAGCAGAAAACGTTAATGGAACATCCATATGATATTTGTTTTTGATGAATAGAAAATGTATCGATACGGTTCACTGGCATTGCATCAGTAACCGACGCTCATGGGCAAAACTGTTTATCTCTGAATACTGAAGCCTGATTGGTTCACGTCCGTCCACCTGCACAGACAAATGGCTTTTCGGCCCGCCACTGGCTAAGTCCCGCTGAAAGCCAATTTCTCCTTTCATTCAGGCCACTGCATTGAATCAAATTGATATTGCATCACAGCGTGTTTTGTGGTGTCCTCAATTATTAAATATTGAATGTTCACAAGCCCAAATGTTTGCTCTGAGAGCCTCTACTTGAATGCCGCTGCTTGCTAGTTCTTTCTATTGTTGTGTGGTTTACGTTTGTTGTTTTGTGTCGTAGACTCGCCCCGCTCGCGGCTCTGGCGTTGCTATCACGTCATCTGCTGGTTGCTAAGTGCAGTGGGCGTGGTCTGTATCCTGATAGCACATGAGCATTACAGCGTGGATGTAGTGGTGGCGTATTTCATCACTTCACGCCTCTTCTACTGGTACCACACCATGGCCAACAACCAGGTAAAAGCTCACAAACACTATATATATCCTACAAAAGCAACATTTGACTTCCATTCCATCTCTTCTTACTCTGGAAGATGCAGTAGAAGGATCATGTGAATCTGAAGAATGGCGTAATGATAACAAATTCAGCTTTGATCACAGGAATAAACTACATTTTACAGTATATTCACATAGAAAACTTCACTTTTCACAATCTTTAATGCATTTTTGATCAAATAATTGCAGCCTTGGTGAGCAGAAGAGACTTCTATCAAAAACATTGCATGCCCGTAGGCAGAACGAACCAAAGGTCCAGAATTTAATTCTGTTTTTTGTAATAAACCGGTGTTATTTTAAGTAATGAAGGCCAATAATTCGAATCGGGACCTCCTTTATTTTTCCGACGTGTAGGCTTTAAATGTTGTGATCTGTCACCGCTCGTCATCGTCAAAACATTTAAGATGACCAATCAAAACAAAGTAGGCGGGCTTTATGTTCACAGAAGCTGCTGAGCGCAAATTCCAGTAAACGCTCATTAAAGTGCGAGATAAGATGTAGCTAAACTAAACATTTCATATTTGGCAGCTGTTTTAGGATTGAAATGTTAAACTACCGATAAAAATAATCCGGCAAACTAATAAATCTGTGTCTAATTTCACCATTTCTAATTTAAAATAGGCCTAGGTATATAAATACGTATATCATTTCCGTGATTTAATGTAATAATTAGCAACTGTCAAAGTGAGAGGACAAGAAACATTAACAAATCCGTTTTCTTCATATGATGCATACGATTAATAATGAATGTGTACATATTGTGAATAGGGCTGTCAAAAGATTAATCGCGATTAATCGCATCCAAAATAAAAGTTTGTGTTTATATAATATATGTGTGTGTACTCTGTTAATTATTATTTATATATAAATACACACACATTCATGTATATATTTAAGAAACAAATATTATTTTTATATATAAAACATTTATATTTATATATATATTATAGATTATATAAATGTATATGCACTATATACATGCAAATATTTCTTAAATATATACATGAATGTGTGTGTATTTATATATAAATAATAATTAACAGAGTAGACACACATATATATATTATGTAAACACAAACTTTTATTTTGGATGCGATTAATCGCGATTAATCTTTTGACAGCCCTATTCAAAATATATTGCAATTTATATAAAATTGCAATTGTTTTTGATTTTTTCTTTTGGAAATTTTGTATATGGTATATACATGCCATTTTATGATCTATAATCACTCCTAAGAACTTAATGTAATTAACTCTTTCTATTATATTATTATCAATTTTAATTTTAATATCATTAAAACATAGTAGTAAATATGATGTGAAAAAGGTCCCCTTTTTTGAAAAAAAGACCCCCCCCCCCTTTCACTAGGCCTGCATTGTTATATTAAAACATGTTACCGCTAGTGTACATCATATTCAAAAGCTGCTCAAACAAAAGCTCATATTCATGCTGGCAAATCCTTGTTTTTTTCTTACTAAATGGCAAATTGTACCAAGACAACATGTTTTGTATTCTCTCCTGGTTCTGTAGGCCTTGAGAGGATCTCCTCACAACTACCTGAACCGCACCTGGTGGAACCTGGTGTTTAACTTCCTGGAGAAGAACGTTAAGACCACAGTTCCCTGCGCGTTCTCATGGCCCGTGTCGCTTCCGTCCACGTGCTTCAAGAACCCGTGCAAGAGCTACTCCAAAGTGCAGAGCACACGAGATGAATGAGGTGCTCAAGCGTCAGACTGTGCGTTTGTTGGGTAACAAAGTCCCGCAGTAGAAATGGAAATGCAAGTGTGCGCCACAGAACACCATCTGTGCGATTTTTCGTTCCTGTTTACTTGAAGTGCCTGTCGGACAGCTTTACATGCTTTGGATGGTTCCTGGTGGAGTTTATATCTCTATAAACGTGCCGTTTTCTTCATCTGAGGGGAACAGGGCGCTCGGTGTTTGTTCCTGATAGTATTTTTTTCCCCACATCATACTCGGACATAATTAAGATGCTCATTTTAATGATGTTTCACAATGAAGGATTGAAAAGTATGTGTAGTTTTTAATTTGTTCATTGCCTCGTGAAAGAAATGTTTTATTTGTTTTATGCAAAATAAATACTATTTTCTTAAGTTCTACAACTCCGATTACACTTCTTGTTCTTATCATTATTTTTCTGGTTTAGTGCTGTTTTAAATAATTTTAAAACTGCCAGCTGATTTGTGGGGAAAAACATTGAACCTTTGCTATAGATGTATGTGACAAATAAACACTGTGCACATTGCATAGTGTATTTGCTCAAATGCATTTTGCAGGCTTTTTGCACAGGTGAAACTGGCTTGGATTTGTTTTTTTTGGCATGCATAACTGAACACTTAATGCCAAAAAAACCTACCCCCCCCAGTTTCACACGCAAGGCTTAAGATATTCCCAGACTATAATGCATGTTTGAGCTGTAAGCAACTTGCACTGACATTTAAAACATGTCTCAACATTACTGGTGTGCATATTTTTTTCTAAGGCACGTTTATTAAAGTTGCTTAAATATCCTAACTGAACTAAGGCCTAATCCTTGCTTTAACCCTCTGGTGCTCTTCGTTTAGGGGTTGCATTGGTCGTCTTCCCGGTCACCTTAAAATTATACTTCCTCCACCCCAGTAAAACCAATGCAATTTATTTTTCTTCAATAATATTTAAAATATTTTAATTTTGTATTTTGAGATGATTTGATGTTTTTGTAAATTTTTTTGTTTTTGTGTGCAGTATTTCAGGTTAAAATAGAGACTAGGCCTTCAAAATCCTTTTTTTTTTGAAGGCAGATTAGTGCCCTCTTTTGGATTTATTTAAGAAATCATGCAACCATGTGTGTAATCACTAGAGGGGAGGCTTGAGAATTCCCTAGTTCTGTTTTGAACACATTTAATGATTTTTTTTTTAATGGATTTGAATATATATTTAAAAAAATGTCCCATTCATTTCCTATGGGGGTCATAGAAGAGCACTAGTGGGAGTATTTTTTCATATCATTCTGATGAAGCTGTGATTTAAAAAAATTCAAAATGGTTCATAGGTTCAGTTTTTCATAGGGGTGTGTGTGTGTGTGTGTGAGTGGATGTGTCAATATCACACTCTTGATGTTTTAGTGTGTCACCCCTTTACTGCTGTGTACTTTTTTTCAGCATCGTGGCCGATTTGTAGATTGTACAAAAAAATATTCAGTGAATTGTGTTTTTGCTGATTTCCCATTCATGTCCTATGGCCGGTCATTTATGACCGAAGACAATGAACGTTTTTTTTATTTTTTATGACCACTTAGCATGCTCGAATCATGACCCCAATTTTTTGTGTTTGCATACCGAATTCTAGAAAAGTCACCAAGTTTCATATCATTCCAATGAAGCTGTGATTTTAATTTCAAAACAGAAAATTTTCCGGTCAAAAATGACCGAAGAGCACCAGAGGGTTAATCGAAGTTACCCATTTTGGCAGTAAACATCTTCACCAAAACATCATTGTGAAGATACTCTACATTTGATGGATTGGATCAAAGCCTTGGAAAATGTCAGATATTATCACATAATTGAAGGATGCAAAATACAACCAGTGTTATGGTGAATAAACTGCAATAATATGAGCCTCCAGAATCTGTTTAACTCTAAAACACTGCATGCCTGCCCACATACTACGCATTTTAATAATGCATCTCCACTGGTTGTAGTAGTTGTGGAGTAAATCTACACTTTGCTGGAGAAGCGTTAATAAACTCTTGAGCAGCACAAAAACCCGTCCTGTAGTCCACCATTGTTGTTTTGGTACTCGTGCACCGATAATAACGGGTTCTTTTTCAAAAGCATGCACTTTAAAACCCATTTTCAGGAACCCTGAACACCCTTAGCATGTAAATGAACAACCTAGATGCTCAAGTTTATCTAAACTGCCTCATGTAAACGCCACATTAGAATATAGATTAAAAGGAATACAAAAGTAAACGTGTGCGAATTTGTTGGAATTGTTATGAACACATTACGCAAAGCATATTAAATTTAAAAAGCAGCATATTTATTGAGTTAAACAAGATCTGAAAGGAGCAGATTTAGAGATGAATGGTGTGTCTTGCTCCAAATTCTCTTAGATGTGTCAAGCTCTCAATCTCAGCGAGGGCACTTGGACGGACTCCTGGGTGGCACATGGCTTCTGTCAATCAACTTCCCGGACTCCTCAGCGGGGACACAGCCATGGCATGGACATCAATATCAACCTCAGCTGCGACATGGCCGGACTCATCAGCGGGGACATGGACGTCAACCTCATGGCCATGGCTGTGACCAGACTCCTCAGCGGGGCCGTGGCCTTTGCCTTTGCCGGACTCCTCTGCGGGGCCGTGGCCTTTGCCGGACTCCTCAGCGGGGCCGTGGCCTTTGCCGGACTCCTCTGCGGGGCCGTGGCCTTTGCCGGACTCCTCTGCGGGGCCGTGGCCTTTGCCCGACTCCTCTGCGGGGCCGTGGCCTTTGCCTTTGCCGGACTCCTCAGCGGGGCCGTGGCCTTTGCCGGACTCCTCTGCGGGGCCTTTGCCGGACTCCTCTGCGGGGCCGTGGCCTTTGCCGGACTCCTCTGCGGGGCCTTTGCCGGACTCCTCTGCGGGGCCGTGGCCTTTGCCTTTGCCCGACTCCTCTGCGGGGCCTTTGCCGGACTCCTCTGCGGGGCCTTTGCCGGACTCCTCTGCGGGGCCGTGGCCTTTGCCTTTGCCGGACTCCTCTGCGGGGCCTTTGCCGGACTCCTCTGCGGGGCCTTTGCCTTTGCCGGACTCCTCTGCGGGGCCGTGGCCTTTGCCGGACTCCTCTGCGGGGCCGTGGCCTTTGCCGGACTCCTCTGCGGGGCCGTGGCCTTTGCCGGACTCCTCTGCGGGGCCGTGGCCTTTGCCGGACTCCTCTGCGGGGCCGTGGCCTTTGCCGGACTCCTCTGCGGGGCCGTGGCCTTTGCCGGACTCCTCTGCGGGGCCGTGGCCTTTGCCGGACTCCTCTGCAGGGCCGTGGCCTTTGCCGGACTCCTCTGCGGGGCCGTGGCCTTTGCCGGACTCCTCTGCGGGGCCGTGGCCTTTGCCTTTGCCGGACTCCTCTGCGGGGCCGTGGCCTTTGCCGGACTCCTCTGCGGGGCCTTTGCCGGACTCCTCTGCGGGGCCGTGGCCTTTGCCTTTGCCGGACTCCTCTGCGGGGCCTTTGCCGGACTCCTCTGCGGGGCCGTGGCCTTTGCCTTTGCCGGACTCCTCTGCGGGGCCTTTGCCGGACTCCTCTGCGGGGCCGTGGCCTTTGCCTTTGCCGGACTCCTCTGCGGGGCCTTTGCCGGACTCCTCTGCGGGGCCTTTGCCCGACTCCTCTGCGGGGCCTTTGCCCGACTCCTCTGCGGGGCCTTTGCCCGACTCCTCTGCGGGGCCTTTGCCCGACTCCTCTGCGGGGCCTTTGCCCGACTCCTCTGCGGGGCCTTTGCCCGACTCCTCTGCGGGGCCTTTGCCCGACTCCTCTGCGGGGCCTTTGCCCGACTCCTCTGCGGGGCCTTTGCCCGACTCCTCTGCGGGGCCGTGGCCTTTGCCTTTGCCGGACTCCTCTGCGGGGCCGTGGCCTTTGCCTTTGCCGGACTCCTCTGCGGGGCCTTTGCCTTTGCCGGACTCCTCTGCGGGGCCTTTGCCTTTGCCGGACTCCTCTGCGGGGCCGTGGCCTTTGCCTTTGCCGGACTCCTCTGCGGGGCCGTGGCCTTTGCCTTTGCCGGACTCCTCTGCGGGGCCGTGGCCTTTGCCTTTGCCGGACTCCTCTGCGGGGCCTTTGCCTTTGCCGGACTCCTCTGCGGGGCCTTTGCCTTTGCCGGACTCCTCTGCGGGGCCTTTGCCTTTGCCGGACTCCTCTGCGGGGCCGTGGCCTTTGCCGGACTCCTCTGCGGGGCCTTTGCCTTTGCCGGACTCCTCTGCGGGGCCGTGGCCTTTGCCTTTGCCGGACTCCTCTGCGGGGCCGTGGCCTTTGCCTTTGCCGGACTCCTCTGCGGGGCCTTTGCCTTTGCCGGACTCCTCTGCGGGGCCTTTGCCTTTGCCGGACTCCTCTGCGGGGCCGTGGCCTTTGCCGGACTCCTCTGCGGGGCCGTGGCCTTTGCCGGACTCCTCTGCGGGGCCGTGGCCTTTGCCTTTGCCGGACTCCTCTGCGGGGCCGTGGCCTTTGCCGGACTCCTCAGCGGGGCCGTGGCCTTTGCCGGACTCCTCAGCGGGGCCGTGGCCTTTGCCGGACTCCTCAGCTGGCAAAGGGCTGGATTCTGTCAACTTCCCGTCAACCTCAGCTGGCAAAGGGCTGGATTCTGTCAACTTCCCGTCAACCTCAGCTGGCAAAGGGCTGGATTCTGTCAACTTCCCGTCAACCTCAGCTGGCAAAGGGCTGGATTCTGTCAACTTCCCGTCAACCTCAGCTGGCAAAGGGCTGGATTCTGTCAACTTCCCGTCAACCTCAGCTGGCAAAGGGCTGGATTCTGTCAACTTCCCGTCAACCTCAGCTGGCAAAGGGCTGGATTCTGTCAACTTCCCGTCAACCTCAGCTGGCAAAGGGCTGGATTCTGTCAACTTCCCGTCAACCTCAGCTGGCAAAGGGCTGGATTCTGTCAACTTCCCGTCAACCTCAGCTGGCAAAGGGCTGGATTCTGTCAACTTCCCGTCAACCTCAGCTGGCAAAGGGCTGGATTCTGTCAACTTCCCGTCAACCTCAGCTGGCAAAGGGCTGGATTCTGTCACCTTCCCGTCAACCTCAGCTGGCAAAGGGCTGGATTCTGTCACCTTCCCGTCAACCTCAGCTGGCAAAGGGCTGGATTCTGTCACCTTCCCGTCAACCTCAGCTGGCAAAGGGCTGGATTCTGTCACCTTCCCGTCAACCTCAGCTGGCAAAGGGCTGGATTCTGTCACCTTCCCATTAACCTCAGCAGAGACATGGGCGGACTCTTCAGCTGGGACATTGCTGGATTCTGTCAACTTCCCGTCAACCTCAGCTGGCAAAGGGCTGGATTCTGTCACCTTCCCGTCAACCTCAGCTGGCAAAGGGCTGGATTCTGTCACCTTCCCGTCAACCTCAGCTGGCAAAGGGCTGGATTCTGTCACCTTCCCGTCAACCTCAGCTGGCAAAGGGCTGGATTCTGTCACCTTCCCGTCAACCTCAGCTGGCAAAGGGCTGGATTCTGTCACCTTCCCGTCAACCTCAGCTGGCAAAGGGCTGGATTCTGTCACCTTCCCATTAACCTCAGCAGAGACATGGGCGGACTCTTCAGCTGGGACATTGCTGGATTCTGTAATTTTCCCGTCAACATCAGGGGGGACATGGCTGGACTCTGCATCTGGGACATTGCTGGATTCTGTCAACTTCCCGTCAACCTCAGAGGGGACATGGCTGGACTCTGCAGCTGGGACACTGCTGGATTCTGTCAACTTCCAATCTAACTCAGCGGGGACTTGGCTGGACTCTTCATTAGGGACATAGCTGGATTCTGTCAACTTCCCGTCAACCTCAGCTGGCAAAGGGCTGGATTCTGTCACCTTCCCGTCAACCCCAGCTGGCAAAGGGCTGGATTCTGTCACCTTCCCGTCAACCTCAGCTGGCAAAGGGCTGGATTCTGTCACCTTCCCGTCAACCTCAGCTGGCAAAGGGCTGGATTCTGTCACCTTCCCATTAACCTCAGCAGAGACATGGGCGGACTCTTCAGCTGGGACATTGCTGGATTCTGTAATTTTCCCATCAACCTCAGTGGGGACATGGCTGGATTCTTCAGCTGTGACATTGCTGGATTCTGTCAACTTCCCATCAACATCAGCTGGCACAGGGCAGGATACTGTCAACATCTCATCAACCTCAGTGGGTACATGGCTGGTCTCTTCAGCTGGGACATTGCTGGATTCTGTCACCTTCCCATCAACCTCAGTGGGGACATGGCTGGATTCTTCAGCTGTGACATTGCTGGATTCTGTCAACTTCCCATCAACCTCAGTGAGGACATGGCTGGATTCTTCAGCTGGGACATTGCTGGTTTCTGTCAATTTCCCATCAACCTCAGTGGGGACATGGCTGGATTCTGTCAACTTCCCATTAACCTCAGCTGGCAAAGGGATGGATTTTGTCAACGCCCCATCAACATCAGGGGGGACATGGCTGGACTCTGCATCTGGGACATTGCTGGATTCTGTCAACTTCCCGTCAACCTCAGAGGGGACATGGCTGGACTCTGCAGCTGGGACACTGCTGGATTCTGTCAACTTCCAATCTAACTCAGCGGGGACTTGGCTGGACTCTTCATTAGGGACATAGCTGGATTCTGTCAACTTCCCGTCAACCTCAGCTGGCAGAGAGCTGGATTCTGTCAACTTCCCATTAACCTCAGCAGAGACATGGCTGGACTCTTTAGCGAGGAAATTGCTGGATTCTGTCAACTTCCGGTCAGTCTCAGTGGGGACATGGCTGGATTCTTCAGCTAGGACATGGCTGGATTCTGTCAACTTCCCATTAACCTCAGCTGGCAAAGGGCTGGATTCTGTCAACTTCCCATTAACCCTAGCAGAGACATGGCTGGACTCTTTAGCTAGGACATTGCTGGATTCTGTCAACTTCCCATCAACCTCAGTGGGGACATGGCTGGATTCTGTCAACTTCCCATCAACCTCAGTGGGGACATGGCTGGATTCTTCAGATGGGACATTGCTGGTTTCTGTCAATTTCCCATCAACCTCAGCTGGCAAAGGGATGGATTTTGTCAACATCCCATCAACATCAGAGGGGACATGGCAGGATACTGTCAACATCCCATAAACCTCAGTGGTCACATGGCTGGTCTCTTCAGCTGGGACATTGCTGGATTCTGTCAACATCCCATTAACCTCAGTGGGAAAATCCCAGGATACTGTCAACATCCCATAAACCTCAGTGGGCACATGGCTGGTCTCTTCATCTGTGACATTGCTGGATTCTGTCAACTTCCCATCAACCTCAGTGGGGACATGGCTGGATTCTTCAGCTGGGACATTGCTGGATTCTGTCAACTTCCCATCAACCTCAGTGGGCACATGGCTGGTCTCTTCATCTGTGACATTGCTGGATTCTGTCAACATCCCATCAACCTCAGTGGGCACATGGCTGGTCTCTTCAGCTGGGACATTGCTGGATTCTGTCAACTTCCCATCAACCTCAGTGGGGACATGGCTGGATTCTTCAGCTGGGACATTGCTGGATTCTGTCAACTTCCCATCAACCTCAGTGGGCACATGGCTGGTCTCTTCAGCTGGGACATTGCTGGATTCTGTCAACATCCCATCAACATCAGCTGGCACAGGGCAGGATACTGTCAACATCCCTTCAGCCTCAGTGGGCACATGGCTGGTCTCTTCAGCTGGGACATTGCTGGATTCTGTCAACTTCCCATCAACCTCAGAGGGCACATGGCTGGTCTCTTCAGCTGGGACATTGCTGGATTCTGTCAATTTCTCATCAACCACAGTGGGTACAGGGCTGGACTCTGCAGCTGGGACATTGCTGAATTCTGTCAACTTCCCGTCAACCTCAGCTGGGACAAGGATGGACTCCGTCAACTTCCCATCAATACCTAAAGAAAATTGGTTCCAAAAAGCTGCTGTTATCTTTCCTCATGGTCAATATCAAACTCGTAGCGTCAGCACAAACTCACCTTTTTGGACAGTTAGCCCAGATTCATTCTGCAAAGACAGCACAACAGCCATATTACATTCTGCTACCACTGGCTGTGTTTGATTTTGTTTGTTCACACAAGGAAGAGACAAAGGGCCTGGAAGACAAAATGCATTAATAACTTTAGTGAGGCCTGATGACTTCTTGTATTAAAGTTAACTATGCATAGGGTAAACAAAAAGGCATAATGTTAACCACATAAGAGTTACAAACCTTTGCTCTCCAAGCGTACTTGCTCAATACCAGTCTGGTATAAATGACGCCCAACTGGAGAAGCAAATCCTGACAACAAGATTTAAGGAAAAGAGAAAATGTTGCATATGTATTTAACATAGTTGAAACATTACACTAAGATGAAAACAACTTTACCATTGAGCACCAGTTGGTAACACAAAATGACCAAAATCATAAAGATTGAATCTGCCATCTTGACCACAGATTGAACAACGACCAATCCAGCTATGCTTTCTAAAACAGGCTTCAGGCCAGGGATTTTAAATTAACTAGATTTCCATCACCTGGGTTTCTCGTTAAAGTGAAGTTAGTGACAGAGGTCCCACTCGTTAACATTCCCATGCACTCATTGGTTGTTTGAAACATCACTATTGTGATTCTTAAAATGTTCAGAGGTTTTAACTTAATTTAGTTTCTAGGAGAAACATTGGCAGTGTCTTTATAAACACATCAGATTAAATGATTTTTCCATTGAACCAGAATGAAGCCATCTGCTCAAACTATGAGTTTCAGAGTAGGTTTAGAGTTGACAAAACCAAACCGATGCAACCAAGCTCTTTTGCTACCATGCAATAGAGCTCATCAACTTTCTTTGTCAACTCAGGCTTTGATCCTTAAAGGGGTCGTGAATTACATTAAATTACACTGTTGTCTGAGGTCAACTTATGACGTTTGCATGGTTTTTCCATTCAAAAACAGCATAATGAATAAGTAATAGGCTGCAGCAGTTTTTCCCACATATGCTCTTTTCACATAATTAAATGTTCTCTAAACCTGTTACATTTCTGAATTTTGGTAATATTTGACTCTACTCAGGCCAGCCAAACACCAGCACCACTGACAGAATATTATATTATATATAGTATTAGAATAAAGTAGTTGTAGGAAATAAAGCTGACCATATAAATTGTGAATAAATTCTGTTTATTTAAAATCACTAATTCATCTTTGTCATTAGGGAATATGTACCGAAAACAAATTACAGGCCGATCTCGAATCTACCTTTTCTATCAAAAATACTAGAAAAGGCAGTGTTCTCACAACTATGTTCCTTTTTTAGAAAGAAATGGTATCTGTGAGGATCTCCAGTCAGGATTTAGACCGTATCATAGTACTGAGACTGCTCTCATTAGACTTACAACTGATTTGCTCTTATCATCCGATCGTGGTTGTATCTCTCTATTAGCGTTACTCGATCTTAGTGCTGAATTTGATTCTATCGACCACAACATTCTTTTGAATAAACTCATACTTATCTGACTGTTATCAGTTTGTAGCAGTAAATGAAGTGTCATATCGATCACAAGTTCAGTATGGAGTACCTCAAGGCTCAGTACTTGGACCGTTGCGTTTACATTCTACCCTTGGGAGATATTTGGAGGAAGCATGGCATTAGTTTTCATTATGCAGATGATACTCAAATCTATATTTCTTTGTGCCCAGATGAAACATACCAATTCACAAAATTAACAGAATGCATAGCTGACATAAATTGGATGACTAGTATTTTCCTACAAATTGAATTCTGAAAAAACAGGGATTCCGAGTATTGTACCAAAACCTCAGCACGTAGTAACCTACAATACTGTCTAACACTTGATGGATGTTCTGTCAAGTCCTCGTCGTCAGTTAGGAACCTGGGTGTGCTCTTTGATACCAATCTCTCATTTGAAAGCCAAGTTTCTAGCATCTGTAAAACTTCATTCTACCATCTTAAAAATATCTAAATTTCGACATATACCCTCAATGCAAAATGCTGAACAGTTAGTTCATGCATTCATGACCTCAAGGCTAGATTATTGTAATGCTCTACTGGGTGGTTGCCCTGCACACACTTAATATATAAACTCCAACTGGTCCAAAACACAGCTGCTCAAGTTCTTACTAAACCAGGAAGTATGACCATATTAGCCCATTTGTCAACACTGCATTGGCTCCCTATTTAACATTGAATTATTAGCAAGATTTAAAAAAAAAAAAAAATGCACAAAGCACGAAATGGCCCCCCAACAGAGCCTGGTTTCTCCCAAGGTTCTCTCCATTCCGTCACCTGATGGAGTTTGGGTTCCTGTTACCTCTGGCTTTCTTAGTTGGGAACACTTATATTCAACAATTTTATTGATCTGACTGTACTGCCCCCTGCTGTTTTAGAACTGAATAGGAAAGTTTTGTGTACAGCTTTGTCAAAGTGATCCCCATTCACACAGATCCACAAAAAAAAGCTGGCTAAACACTGTATGTGTCACCTTGTAAAGAAACTGCACACATATGCATCCCACGCATTTAAATAATGCAGCTCTGCTGGTTGTAATAGTGCAGTAAATGTACACTTTTCTGTAGAAGCATTAATAAACCCAAATATCTTGAAATCACAAACAGTCCTTTAGTGCGCCACGTTTTGGTTGTCAAGTACTTGTGCATGACTAGGACATGCAAGTTTCATAAATTAGCATTTTTATAGTTTACATGGATACAAGTTTCTTTTACAAAAGAAACAGCACTTTTCCAGAAAGATGGCTGGTTTTATTGACTAAAACAAGGTGTGAATGTAGCAGATTTAGAGACAAATAGGTCTATTTAAAGATTTTAGAGCACATGGACGCAGTAAACTTTCCATCAACCTTAGCTGGGCCAAGCCCAGGGATTTTAGGATTTAAGTCTGTAGAGCACAAGTATGCAATCAACTTCCCATCAACCACAGCGGGGACATGGCCGGATTCCGTCAACTTCCCATCAACCTCAGAGGAGACATGGCCGGATTCCGTCAACTTCCCATCAACCTCAGCGGAGACATGGCCGGATTCCGTCAACTTCCCATCAACCTCAGAGGAGACATGGCCGGATTCCGTCAACTTCCCATCAACCTCAGAGGAGACATGGCCGGACTCCGTCAACTTCCCATCAACCTCAGTGGGGACGTGTCCAGACTCCGTCAACTTCCCATCAACCTCAGAGGAGACATGGCCGGATTCCGTCAACTTCCCATCAACCTCAACTGGCACAGGGCCGGAGATTTTAGGATTTGAGATTTTAGAGCACAAGCATGCAGTCAACTTCCCATCAACCTCAGCTGGGACAGGGCTGGACTTCTCAGCGGACACAGGACTGGATTCTGTCAGCTTCCCATCAACCTCATCTGGGACATGGCTGGACTCCTCAGCTGTAACATGGCCAGAGATTTTAGAGCACAAGCATTCAGTCAGCTTCCCATCAACCTCAGCAGGCACAGGACTGGATTCGGTCAAGTTCCCATCAACGCCTAAAGAAAATTGGATGCAAAAAGAGAGAAGTAAAAAAAAAAAAAAAAAGTTGTTCTCTTTTCTCATGGTCAAGGTTAACCTAGTAGCGTCAGCGCACACAAAATAAAGTTATATAAATAAAGACAGCACAACAGCCATATTACATTGCTACCACTGGCTGTGTTTGATTTTGTTTGTTAACACAAGGAAGAGACAAAGGGCCTGGAAGACAAAATGCATTATTAACTTCTATAGTGTGAGCAAAGAGGCATAATGTTAATCACATAAGAGTTACAAACCTTTGCTCTCCAAGCGCACTTGCTCAATACCAGTCTGGTGTAACTGACGCCCAACTGGAGAAGCAAATCCTGACAACAAGATGTAATGTTAAAAAGAGAGAAATTTACATATGTATGTAAAAATATTTGATATATTACACTAAGGTGAAAACAACTTTACCATTGAGCACCAGTTGGTGACACAAAAAGACCAAAATCATAACGGTTGAAACTGCCATCTTGATCACAGATTAAACAACGACCAATCTATCTATGCTTTCTAAAACAGGCTTCAGGCCAGGGCTTTTAAAATATCACAGATTTCCATCACCTGGGTTTCTTGTTAAAGTGAAATTAGTGACAGAGGTCCCGCTCGTTAACATTCCCATGCACTCATTGGTTGGTTGAAAAATCACTATTGTGATTCTCAAAATGTTCATATAATTTAGCTAAAATATTTGTGGTTGGACATTAAATATGCCTTATGTAGAATTTTATACCTACAAGTAAGTGTATTTTTATGATTTTTTTTAATGATTTTTAATTTTTCTGTATTTTATATGTTTATTATATCACACACAACATATACTATAATATTTATCCCTTTCAGAAGTTTTTTAAGTAGGGATGCACCGAATGTTCGGCAACCGAAATTATTCGGCCGAAAATAGCAAAAATGCAGAAAAGTATTACAGCTCAGACAACATATACTCACATGTTCATCAATTTTAGCAGTGGTTTATGAAACTCCAAAGGGTTTCCTTTAAAATGACACCAGTATTGTGTATTTAGAGACACTTTGTGTGTGTGTATGGGAAGCTTTTTAATTTGGGTCGGCCAAATCCAGGCAGGAATGTTTCCAGAGTAATTTAGTGTAAATAACTTACTTAAATGCCAAAGTGATGCACATCTCCAGAAAGTAGAGACTCTAAGCTTTCAAATGGTCCCACATATGTACAGGGTCCGCAGAGTTGAATTGGTTAACACAGTACAAAGATGAACTGGTTAAGTGCTTCCAAACCATTCGAGACAAAAATCCCTAATTCATCTTTGTCATTAGGATATGTACCGAAAACTTTTAAGCTGGCTATTATTTAACCACTTATAAAAAAACTTGATAATACACAATTTGTCAATTACAGGCCGATCTCGAATCTACCTTTTCTATCAAAGATACTAGAAAAGGCAGTGTCCTCACAACTATGTTCCTTTTTTAGAAAGAAATGGTATCTGTGAGGATTTCCTGTCAGGATTTAGACTGTATCATAGTACTGAGACTGCTCTCATTAGACTTACAACTGATTTGCTCTTATCATCCGATCATGGTTGTATCTCTCTATTAGTGTTACTCGATCTTAGTGCTGAATCTGATACTATCGACCACAACATTCTTTTGACTAGACTCTGAAAATTATGTTGGAATTAGTGGTTGCATTAGCATGGTTTAAATCATACTTATCTGACCATTATCAGTTTGTAGCAGTAAATGAAGAGTCATATCGATCACAAGTTCAGTATGGAGTACCTCAAGGCTCAGTACTTGGACCGTTGCTTTTACATTCTACCCTTGGGAGATATTTGGAGGAAGCATGGCATTTGTTTTCACTGTTATGCAGATGATTCTCAAATCTATATTTCTTTGTGCCCGGATGAAATGTACCAATTCACAAAATTAACGGAATGCATAGCTGACATAAAAAAATGGATGACTAGTATTTTCCTTAATTCTGAGAAAACAGAGATTCTAATTATTGTACCAAAACCTCCGCATGTAGTAACCTACAATACTGTCTAACACTTGACAGATTCAAACCATTCGAGACAGAGGAGACGCCATATCGAAGAGAGAGGCCAGCGTTGTATGAGAATGTTGGAAGATGAGGTTTTCTGTTTCATCCTGGCGTTACTCCTCAAAATCATGCCACATGTAGACATGCTGTTTTCCCATCTGCAGGAGAAGAACGCAGACTCTGTCTTCATCGCAGGGATCACTCGAAGCATATCGGCTATCAGGTAGGCTATGAAAAAACGTGATATTTTCTGTGTTTACTTTTCTACATTTATGTATCATAGGTATATGTGTGATACCATTATGAGCCATGCCAAGGGGAGCTTTTCTTTCACAAAGCATCTCATCAGTGCCACTCTTGCAAGGAGCAGAAAGTTCCCAGATTCAGGAATTCTGATGCCTGTCCCATGTTGGACAGAGCCGGACTTGAAACAGAACTGTCCCTGATCTACGAACATGAGGACGTCCAGGGTTGCAGTGGTGCACTGGCTCTCTTTCAGGTGGAGAATCACCTTCAAGACTCATTCACCGAAACTGTAAGTCTTCTCAAGATCCTCACCACCACACCAAAGCTGACAGCAGAGAGTCAGAGAGCAGGCGATTCTCTACTTTAAAGAGGATACACACTTTCCTCAGGAACACTATGATCGCCTCAGCGCTCTGGCTATGCTCTCTATAGAGAAAACACTCAGATTTCAACACAAGAAAGACAGACGAGCAGAGCTCCTGTAGAAATAAGAGTTCTCCATCCCCTTCTGTTATATCCTTTATATGAAACAATGAGGAGGCATTTGTAACATAAAGATTACTTTAATTAACCAAGCAAGTAGTACAGCGCATGCAGCAGCAGGTGGCATCTTGTAGACTCTTACTCTTCTATTCAATATACCCAGTGGTTAAATTGGCTTTTGTAGGGAGGGGGAGCCCTTGTTCACGGTGAATGGTCATTAAAAATCGCGCCGGAAAAATACTTAATGTGTTTTTACAACAAAGGGGCTCTTTTTCCAGTATTAATGTGTAAGATAGGGTTGAGTAGTTATTCAAACAAAGAGAAATATTTTACAGTTCACTTATGGCCATAAGCAGGGTTTTTAAAATCAGTGTGGTCCCAAATATCAGGTAGTTAGGGGGGTTTCGGGGGAATGCTCCCCCGAGAAAATTTTGATTTCTCTGATCTACATTATGTGCATTTTTAATAAGTTTGAAGGCCAAAAAATTTATAATAAGTACCTTTCAAAACCATGTCAGTGGGCACAGTAGATTATTTGACAATACCCCCCTAAAGATGAGCTCTGACTAGTCTTTTCATTTTCGTCTGTCCCTGAAAAGGGTTGGGAACTTTTTTTGACCAAAGAGCCATTTTTTTTCTTCATTTTTGGTAAATGCATTTTTCCAAAAGAGCCACAGTAAAAAATTATATAAAATTATTATTAAAAAGCTTTTTTTTTCAATAAAATGTCAACAGTAGTAATTATTAGGTCCATAACTAAAAACAAACAATTATGCAGCAAACAATAAATAAGTTGCAATATGGAATTAATTGTGCAGGACTTTCACTGTGAGGTTGACAAACTGAAGAGTATAAATCCTCTTGGTGTGTGTGAACGCCCACAGTGCTTACATCTACTATGTTTATGTGAATACTCGACTTGGCATTTTGATATAATTCTGTGTTTATTTGGCCGTTTAGGCGCGCAACCGAAGACAAAGGCTAGTGCGCGTGACCGTTTGTCCGTGTTGCGCTCGGAGCTAGCGCGCGCACAGCATCCTGTCAGAAATTCAGTTGTCTTTCGTGACTTATCATGCTTTTATTATTTATTTTATCATGACACTCGCGAACAGCACTGAACACACAACTTTAATATTATTATCATAAACTTGTCATTAACTTCGGTAGGCTGTACAACAGGGTAATTGTAATTGGCTGCTTTTTTCTGCAGAGAACGGATCTCTGTTGATGTGTGTGTCTAATCTTTTTATCGATCATGTTAGTAAATGTTAGATATGTTGGTAAAGTGTGAGAGACCTGGCGAGCCATAGGTTCCCGACCGCTGCTCTAGCCGTTCGCGGATTTCCATGGTAACTCACTGTTAGAATTGTGACAGTTTTACCTGATGGCTGTGGGCGCGGTGCTGAACCAGAGAACGCAGTGCAGCGATTAATGCATTATGACGTCTGATAATTCCATGTAGCCTGTATTTGCCAGGAGACGAACAATAATTAAAGTCTAATAACAATATTTCGTGCTGAAGGAGACGGAGCTGAGCTCCAGCAGGGTGTGTTGTGGACCTGAGGAGGCGGAGCTGCGCTCCGGTGCGCTCCGGCCCAATTTAACCTCTGAATATACCCTTACACACCCCTCTACCACCACCTACTGGCCAATATGCACAGAAGAACACAACACCTTCTCTCACACATTCACTCCATCTACCTCTCTCATACACACACATCTAACTGCCACACCATATCTTAGTCTCTCTCGACTCTTTACTCTCTTTCTCTCTCACACACAAATTATACAATATTGCCAAAGCTAGGAATATATGAACATTAATAATAATGCATTTCAATAACACATTTC
>NC_137117.1:39575494-39760494 GCF_949357685.1 Gobio gobio | reverse complement strand
TCTCTTGAGCAGCACAAGCACAGTCCAGTTGTCCGCCACTTGTTTTGGTTGTCAAGTACTTATGCATGACTCTGAACACGTAATATGCATGTGCATGGCGGTTTTCAAAAATTTGCATTGTGGTTTACAGACATAACCGAATCTTTGAAAAACGGTTTTCAGGTGCCCTAAACACTCGACATGGAAAAATAACATCCAAGATGCTTAAGTTTCCCCCTTTTTTGGATGAAAACTCTCAAGTTAATACACCTTTAGTTAAACCCTTTATCTTTTCTAAAGAGAAGTTAATTCCAACAATGTGATTTTCATGAAATGTATCGTTTTAAAATAGAGGATTGGGACACATTATGCAAAAGCAGATGGGAAAAAAAGACAGCACTTGATTCTGGGCTGGATTCTATCAACTTTCCATCAACCTCAGTGGGGAAATGGCTGGATTCTGTCAACTTCCCATCAACTTCCCTGCTCATTCTGTGTCTGGGTCCTCCCCCTCTCTGAAACCTGATATATAGGCTATATATGTAAATAAATATATAAACATATATTTATATATAAAACATAGAATGTATATTACATCCTAAGAAAGATTTATATTCATTGATTTTTAGATGCAACCCCAACTACAAACATTATTGGCAGCAGATCAAGACAAAATATATATTTTTTGTCAAATTAATTACACAATATGGCATTAATCGCAAATTAATCGCTGAGAAATTACTCCCAAAAGATCATTTAAAGTCATTCTTGTGTTAAAAATCAAATAGACATAACAAAAAGTGGCTTCAGAAATAAATATTTTTGGATAAACTATACCTTTAATGTTGGTTTTCTTTAATATGGACATATGAAATTATACTCTAAATAAGAAACTGCCAGTAGGTGGCGATAAATGTCTAAATGAGTCATTGAGTCATTCATTAATTCGATTTGTTCACGAGTGAAGTTGTTGTTCTCTTTATGAAAATAGTAAATGTAAATGGTTCTCTTTATGTTCCATTGAATCATGCCATTGTTCGTCCACTTCTCAAAAAAAAAAATTTAGATCAGACAGTTCTGTCAAATTTTAGGCCAGTCTCAAATTTCACTTTTATGTCTAAAATCTTAGAGAAAATAGTGTTTCACCAACTACAGAGCTTTCTGAATAAAAAACAGATTTTTGAGGTGTTCCAATCAGGTTTTAGGAAATACCACTCCACAGAAACAGCTCTGGTAAAAGTTTTAAATTATGTTTTACTGACTCTGGACTCTGGCAAGTCCACTGTGTAAGTTCTGTTAGATTTGCTACGCAGACGATACCCAAATCTATCTGCCTCTGGGAACGAATAACGTTGGTTTGGATACCCTGTTGGCTTGTCTAGCGGATGTAAAGGCCTAGATGTCCATGAATTTTCTTCACCTCAATGAAGGCAAAACAGAGATTATAGTTTTTAAATCCTCAGAAGCTCCCCTAGTGCAAATTTTTGTTATTTGTCTTCATGTGTGAAGTCTTAGATCATTGAATGGATCAGCTCCGGTATATATGTCAGATTTACTATCCATTCAAAATTCTGGAAGGTCTCTTAGGTCAAACTGAGTCAGAACTGCCTCTACATTGCACGAGTTTAAAGCAAAACTCAAAACCAATCTTTTTTCTCTGGCTTTTAATTGTAGCTGATTTGTGCTGTGTCTGGTCTGTTTTGTGTCCTAATTTATGTTTTACATGGTGCTATATTTTGCTGTTATTTGATATAATGTACAGCACCTTGGTCAACAATTGTTGTTTTTAATGGTGCTCTATAAATAAAGCTGAGTTGAGTTGAGATTGGTTCACCCGATTCATTCAAAACGTGGATTCAGAAATGAAATGCCACTGTGTATTGCTCAGAGACGGAGATGAACAGTTTTGCTTTGTCTTTATATTTTAGTTGGCAAAACAGACTAAAAACAACACTGTGTTGTCTATAACAACACAATATTAACTTATTTATTTCATTAAACTGTTGTATAAGATAAGTATCGCATTTGCACTTGTGCTATTCTGGACAGAAAAACAGAATTCGTGAGATATTTTTTATATATCATCATCCAAATGTGAGGGCGTTTAGTTCGAAACGGGGCATGGTTCACATGAAACATTGGTAATGTTAAAGCTGTCAAGCTGACCCGCTCAGGGGTACTGAATTCGAGACTGCCCGAAGGAGGCGGTCTGAGTTCGGTTGCGCAACTTGCGCTCGAGCTACACGGAAGTAACCTGTGTATGCGTTTTTATCAGATAACAATGTATGTAAGGAATGATAGTGTTGATGATTTACCTTGGATACGAGCAAGAGTGAGCCTGTAGTGTATTTGCGTAGCCTGACAAACCAGACCCACATCAAGATGTTGGGTCTGGGAACTCACCATTGGCAACTCAATCCGAGGGGTGGGATAAATGGTTGTCTTTCAAATCCCGTCTGCAGGCAATAGGATAGCGCTACAACCAACCAGAGCAGCGAAGAAGCTGAAGCGGAGCTAGTTGATAGATTAAACTTTCGCCGTATCCGGTCGGCAAAACTCCAAACACATTTTCCTTTCTTAAGAATGACTTCAGTGCTGTTCTTTGTTCTTTTCTCAAAGAAAAGCTCAACTCAAGTCTTCCAGAGTCGCGGCCAAAGCCGATTGGAAAGACCGCCGTTCGCCAGCTTCTTTGTTTACGAGTAGCACGCGGAACCGCCGCAACTCTGCCGTCATTATGTTAAGCCCGCCCACAGACTCTAAACACGATGTGATTGGCCTGACCAGAGTTTGGTTTTTCCAGCTCGCAAGCCAACGGAGAGTTGCTAGATGCCCTGGCTGCAAACTGTATTTGTTGTATAGTTGTATATTATTGCGCTCTGACGTGGACCACAACAAATGTGCCCAGTGTAAAAATGCCCTAAGGATAAAACTCAAACTCTCAATTTTTGCCTTATATCTTGAATTTTAGGGACATTCTACACAGTGAGTTGTTCCCCTGCTTCATATTCTTCATCAATCTACAGTATGAAATGTAAGATGGCCTAAATAGGTTCTGGGGCGGGGCAAGTGCGTTAAATGCTTGAACTCAAAGATCTAAGACTTTGTTCACAAAAGGCCTATTTCTCTCAAATATTGTTCACAAATCTGTGTTAGTGAGCACTTCTCCTTTGCCGAGATAATCCATTCACCTCATAGGTCTGGCACATCAAGATGCTGATTAGACAGCATGATTATTGCACAGGTGTGGCCACAATAAAAGGTCTAAAATGTGCAGTTTTACTGTATAGTCGCTGCATAATCTCGGGCAGATAAATCTCCTGACTATTTGGTTTGTCTATACTGTTCAAGTGCTTTTTTCTCAACTAGATCTTTGGACTGTGAAATTGTGCATATTCATAGCAAATTCTACTGCACTAATAGCCTGGCTCCGCCCTCCTACGTACTTCTGCTCAATTTTCATTTTCCTTCAGTACTCTGTCTGGGACTGCGGTATATTCTTAGGTTTTCTCCGAACAAATTTTTACCGCTCCAATCATTGAACAGAGGGAGTGGCTGAGAGTGATGACGTTGATGTCGAGCGCTAGTTTGAGTTGTAGTTCAGTAAAGGCGGCGGAGAAAGATGCGAGCGAAGCCATTCATTCCGTTGTGGCACCGCCGAATATCCAGAAGTTAAAGCCTTTCCAGCTCACTCCGTTAGTGGTGAAGCCCTATTCGGACGGTAATTGTTTCTCGTGCGGTCGGAAGGTATTGTCATCATTTACAGTCAGTGATTTTATTGCCCTCACCCACCACCCGCGTAAAAATCCCTGGCGAATTACCGACTGTTTTAGACAAACACCAAGGTCGTGTGGTCATTTAATTGCTGTCCGAATCCACATCTCTGAGTTTTCAAGAATATATCACTTCAAAATTCACTGTTTATATCCTTTTTGACCCCTGCAAACCACCGTACGGTTGCGCTTCGCTGTCATTTGGATGCATTTCTAGACTTGTATTTCTTTAAATGCTGGCAAGTATTTTCAAGAGCAATATATTTCATCACCGCTCAAAAAATAAAAAGAACAAAAGCACGCAAACATTTGAATTGGGCCGTTATTTGCGGCAGAATTTATTCTTATCATACCAAGCATATGACATTTTATTTACAGCATATACAATCATGTTACTGACCACGTGAATCACCTGAAGCTTTTGTCTAGACTGTCAACATTTAACTTTAGCAATCATACCGTTAAATGGATACAGTCATATCTAATGTAAATGACTTGCCCAATGTGTGTAAAAATGTGCTGGCCAAAAGTGCTGATGATGCAGTCCATCAGCTTTCATTAGCCTTAAATGACTTACAAAAATGGCTGAACGATTCATGCCTGTGCCTTAATGTTAAAAAGACTGTGTCAATGTTTTTTAGTAAACCTAAAACAACCGTGGCCTCCGTAAAAGTTCACTTGGGTGGACAAGAATTAATTGATGTTGAGGAATTTAAGTATTTGGGAGTGCTAATAGACTCGAAATTATCCTTTAAAAAACACGTCAAAAAAGTAGTGAAAACTGTAAATGTTAATATACGGAATTTTAGACGTATTCGTACATCATTAACAGATACAGCAGCGATTACATTCCTGCACTCTATGATACTGGCTCATATTGAGTACTGTATCACAAGTTGGTCCTATACGAGTCATGCTGCTATTGGGCCAATCGAAGTATGCTACAAAAGAGCACTGAAAATATTAGACAAGAAACCTTCGTCATATCACCATTGTCAAATTTTAGATAAATATAAGTTTTTAAATTTTGCTAATTTCAAATTATTTAAATCAGCCTGTCTAATCTATAAGGTTATACATGGTCTGGCGCCTCCACCATTGAGTGATTTTATAAAACAAAAGTCTAGCACTGTTTCCGGGTCTCGAGTGACTAGAGCCACTGTGAGAGGTGATTGTGACTTGGCATTTAGGCGGACCGCCTTTTCACAGAATGTCCTGTCATATCAGGGAGTGAGTTTCTGGAATAGTATTCCACTGTCAATGAGGGAAAGCACAAGTCTTCCTACCTTTAGGAGTAATTTAAAAGTGTGGCTGAGGGACACACAAATATGCGATCATGGTTAGTCAATCATTACCAGACGTAAAATAAGTGCATTATAAAAAGGGATACGATTATCAGTGTAATACGGATTGTGCAGTAAGAGTCAGTATAACATGGGTTGTGCAATAGGGGTCATGCGGGTAAGTGTAATGTCAGGGCATGTGCAAAATTGTGGTTTGTGCAATATAGTCGATGCTTTCCTGTTTTCTATATGTCCTTTGTTGTCCACTTTTGTTGTTATTGTTTGTTTTAACATGAGATGATCAATGTTCTTGTCCTTGTGTATATAGTCTGTTTATAGTGTATCTGTATGTATTTATTAACTTGTGTGTAACACCAACCTGCGGGGATCTGCAGATGGAAATTAGCCTAAGGCTATAATCTGGCATTTTTACATTTGCGAAAATGTTCATTAATATGTATTGTCCCCTTTTATTTTTTTCAAATAAAAAAAATAAAAAATAAAATAAAATAAATAAATAAATAAAGTGAGCAGCCGTTCCCCATCACAAAACTCTCCACATCACCGTGAATAAATCACAATCCGAATGCACAAGTTTTAGGTTTTATCACTGAGGTGGTGCACAATCTGCACAGTTATTTTTACGGATTTCCATGTGAGAAACAGAGGCGAACGGCGCACGACATACGTCACGACCAAACGTTAGCGATTGGTTATGGCAGATCGAGAGTGGCTCTGGGCAGATCCAATTGTTTTAAACTTCAACAGAGTTCCCGCCTTCAAGGTAGTAAACACTTCAATGGAGAGTGGCCAGACTCTCTGTACTAATGAAATGTATGAGAGTCTGGTAAGACCAGGCTACTGCAGTAAGACCACATTAGCTACATTTTTCTCTTCATCTGTGTTTTCTGTGGCTGGCTCCACTTGGTCATCGGGCAAGGATTTTGGGTCCTGCCATGAAAGTTTGAGAGAGCTGCTTGAGTGGTTTGCCATGAGTGACCGCCATGCTTGAGGAGAAGCCGGCTCTGGAATCTCTGCAACTCTTGTGACCCCAAACACTTCGTGTCTGCAGGGTTCTGACTGAATCCATGTCAGCACTGTTTTAGAGTCACTCCATAAGGTCAGCTGCCAAAAGGCCAGGGTGAGTTCTCTTTCTAGAAGCCTTGCCAACTGGGCCCCTGTGAGTGCTGCACATAGTTATAATCTCGGTATAGACAACTGCCATTAAAGTGCCACTCTAAATCTTGTTGTAATGAATGCAACCTCCACTTGGCCTTCAGTATTTTGTATTCTGAGATATGCAACTGAACCATATGCATGATATGAAGCATCACAAAATATGTGAATGTCTCTTAAGCAGGCTTCAGAGTACAGTTGGGGGCTGCTATAACATCATGGGATGGCAATTCTCTCAATGTCCTGCACCAGGCTTGATAAAGGTCACTCGGCAGCTTTGTACCACCACTTTGGCTCTTGTTGTGTATGGGATCATGTAACCCAAAGGGTCATATTGACTGGCTAGAACATGATAGATATATCTCATTGTTGCGTTTGTGGTTCTAGCTTCTGTGTTTCGTATCCAAGTGTGTCTCTCACGTAGACCCCGGGTGGATTCTGAGACATTCCACTGCTTTTCTGAGAGCCACTGCTCATTCTTATATCTGGCTTCCACTGGAAGGTGGGCAACAATAGAAGGAATGATCAGTCTCTGCCCAAGTACTATTCCATTTCAAACATCACATTTAGCCAAGTACAGTTCAAATCCCCAGATGGGTCCTTGATCCGCCCCTTTTCTTGAGGATTCATGGAGAGTTGATTTAAGCAGACCAGTATCCCAGAATGCATCTTGCACCAACTAGCACACATCAATAGCAGATGAGAAACCCTGCATAATTTAAAAATACTACTGTTAATGTGTAACGAAATGTAGTGAAGACTTTCAGGCAGGAATGTGAGTGCCTCATTTGAAAATTTGATCTGGCGTTTTCTGAGTTGTGAGATCCAGTCGATCAGCGGGTGCTCATTAACCCTGTCAAGAGCAGCCTTTCCTCAGCTAGTCCTTCTGGTGTTTGCCGCTGGCTCTGACGTCTCTGTAGTGGTTTAACATGATATGGTTCATCTTGTGTAGATCTAACTGGTGTTCTTTGGGCTCATGAATCTAGAATTTGTTCCCTGGCAAATAATTTTGGCTGAGGGCAAAGTGAAGGGTCATAACTATACTTAGGGTATTTTACGTTACCATGGAAGCCTACTAGAGCTGGCTTTGTATGTTTGACTGAATTGTTTGCTTTATTTCTTGTATAGCTTATACACCTTTTAAAATGGCTAATTGATCACACAAACTGACATTTAACAAAAAGAGTGGGTTCTGTTTTAGGTCATATTTAATTTTATTAAAGTGATTAACATTAAAAAGTAGCATTTTTCCAGATAACTGGTTTTATTGACTAAAAACAAGATGTGAAAGTAGCAGATTTAGATACAAAGAGATCTACTTTACGATTTTAGAGCACAAGCATGCAGTCAATTTCCCATCAGCCTCAGTTGGGACATGGCTGGACTCGGTCGACTTCCCCTCAACCTCAGCAGGGACAGGGCTGGACACTGTCAACCTCTCATCAACCTCAGTTGGGACACAGCTGGACTCAGTAGACTTCCCCTCAACCTCAGCAGGGACAGGGCTGGACTCAGTCGACTTCCCCTCAACCTCAGTTGGGACACGGCTGGACTCGGTCAACTTCCCATCAATGCCTTAAGAAAATCGAAGCAAAAAAAAAAAAAAAAAAAAAGAGAAGTTAATTTCTCATGGTCAATATCAAACTCATAGCGTCAGCACAAACTCACCTTGTTGGACAGTTAGCCCAGTTGCATTCTGCAAAGACAGCACAACAGCCATATTGCATTCTGCTACCACTGGCTCGGTTTGATTTTGTTTGTTCCCACAAGGAAAAGACAAGGGGCCATCCGTCAACTTCCCATCAACCTCAGTTGGGACAGGACTGGACGCTGTCAACCTCCCATCAACCTCAGTTGGTTGAAGACTGGACTCCATCAACTCCCCATCAATCTCAGTTGGGACAGGACTGGACTCCGTCAACTTCCCATCAACCTCAGTTGGGACAGGACTGGACGCTGTCAACCTCCCAGCAACCTCAGTTGGGACAGGACTGGACGCTGTCAACCTCCCAGCAACCTCAGTTGGGACATGACTGGACTCCGTCAACTCCCCATCAACCTCAGTTGGGACTGGACTGGACTCCGTCAACTTCCCATCAATGCCTAAAGAAAAAAAAAAACACGTTTGTTTCTCATGGTCAATATCAAACTCATAGCGTCGGCACAAACTCACCTTGTTGGACAGTTAGCCCAGATGCATTCTCCAAGGACAGCACAACAGCCATATTACATTCTGCTACCACTGGCTGTGTTTGATTTTGTTTGTTCCCAGAAGGAAAAGACAAGGGGCCATCCGTCAACTTCCCATCAACCTCAGCGGGGACAGGACTGGACGCTGTCAACCTCCCATCAACCTCAGTTGGGACAGGACTGAACTCCGCCAACTCCCCATCAACCTCAGTTGGGACATGACTGGACGTTGTCAACCTCCCATCAACCTCAGTTGGGACAGGACTGGACTCTTCAGCAGGGACATGGCCAGACTCCATCAAATTCCCATCAACCCCAGTTGGAACATGGCTGGTCTCCTCAGTTGGGACAGGACTGGACTCCGTCAACTTCCCATCAACCACAGAGGGGACATGGCTGGACTCTTCAGCTGGGACATGGCTGGACTCAGTCAACTTCCCATCAATGCCTAAAGAAAATTGATGCAAAGAGAGAGAATTTCTCATGGTCAATATCAAACTCATAGGGCCAGCACAAACTCACCTTTTTGGACCGTTAGCGCAGATGCATTCTGCAAAGACAGCACAACAGCCATATTACATTCTGCTACCACTGGCTGTGTTTGATTTTGTTTGTTAACACAAGGAAGAGACAAAGGGCCTGGAAAACAAAATGTATTAATAACTTTAATACAAGTCGTCAGGCCTCACTAAAGTTAACTATGCATAGTGTAAACAAAGAGGCATAATGTTAACAATCACATAAGAGATACAAACCTTTGCTCTCCAAGCGCACTTGCTCAATACCAGTCTGGTGTAACTGACGCCCAACGGGAGTAGCAAATCCTAAAAACAAGATGTAAAGTTAAAAGAGAGATAATTTACATATGTATTTAACATAGTTGGAACATTACACTAAGGTGAAAACAACTTTACCATTGAACACCAGTTGATGACACAAAGAGACCAAAATCATAAAGGTTGAAACTGCCATCTTGATCACAGATAAAAAAAATCACCAATCCAGCTATGCTTTCTAAAACAGGCTTCAAGCCAGGGCTTTTAAAATATCACAGATTTCAATCACCTGGGTTTCTTGTTAAAGTGAAATTAGTGACAGAGGTCCCGCTCGTTAACATTCCCATGCACTCATTGGTTGTTTGAAAAATTACTATTGTGATTCTCAAAATGTTCATATACATTTTGCTAAAATATTTGTGGTTGGACATTAAATATGCCTTATGTAGAATTTTATACCTACAAGTAAGTGTATTTTTATGATAGCAGTTGCTGTAAAGGGTAAATCAAATGTAGGCTAATACAGGCTACTGTAGGCCAAATATGTACTAAGCTCAGATTCATCTTACCAGTCAAAATTAAGTCTACTGCATAGCCACAGACCAGTCAGGGTGCCCATGCTGACCCCATGTCCACTGCCAAAAGAACCAACATTGGGCATGTGAGCATCGGAACAGGACCACCGAGCAATGGAAGAAGGTGGCCTGGTCTGATGAATCACGTGTTCTTTTACATCACATGGATGTTCGGGTGTGTGTGTGTGGCTTACCTGGGGAACACATGGCACCAGGTGCACTATTACCCCTTTTCCACCAAAGCAGAGCCAGAGCTAGATCGGAGCCAGAGCCTAGTTTCAAATCGGTTCTTTGTGTTTCCACACACAAAGCCCCAGCTCCGAGCCAGGAAAAGTGGTTCTTAAGTAGCACCAAAACATTGCTGGGCTAGAACAGGGGCCCGTTCTTCGTACCTCGCTTAATACATCTAAGATGATTTGACAGATCCCAGATCTTTTAATCGTGATAACTGATCTCTGGCTAATTTGGTTCTTCAAACGAATTTGCGGATTGGATTAAAATATCTGGATTAAATGATCTAAGATTACTGAGCGCTCTTGTGTTCCCTGAAGAGGGCAGATGCATCGATACTCGAAACCACGATCAGCATTGCAGCGATTGGCTGGCGTCAAGACAGCAACGTAATGACATCATATAATTAAAAAGCCACCTGGCAAAAAACTTGACAAATTACACACAAAACCCCCACGAATTTCTGAACCTTTATAAGGAAACAGCCAAACGACCAAACCAACATAAAAGTTATAATAGATAAATGATAAATGTTTTTTTTTTTTTTTTAAACATGATTACCAATTATTTATATTCACGATTTTATACAGTATTTGTACACCCTTTACATTTTTATTTCAATGTTGTAATTTAATTTTTAATTTAATTTGAAGCAGATTTGTAACGTGACCGTATATACATTTCTTATGGGTCAAGATCAAATTATCTTCTCTTGCGCTGCATCAAGCCACTCCCATAATATCCGTGATCACTTAATGCACAGCTCAGATGAACTGTACAACATGTGTGTAAACCAATAAAAACAAAATTATATAAAGTAATTATTCCATCACAAATAAATCTCTCAATCAAGTGGCTGTGTCTATAGTGTTATACACAACATTATACATTCTCATATACATATACAATATAACATTTTTATATTATTATTTAAAATTATTATTATTGCCCCTGGTTCAGTAATGCACTCTTGTAATAAAGTAGCAGTGGCTGGGACAGATTTTAAGTATCACCTCAAGATGCAATCTAATCCTGTTTACATGAAATAAGCCTGCTCGCGAGTAGGTTTAAGCTTACGGACCTGTTACTATGACAGCAAGTCCCAGGATGAGCTTCGAAGAACCAAACAATCCAAGATCATGCCAAATCGTCAACAATCAAATCCAGCTAACTGAGTTAGCGAGGTACGAAGAACGGGCCCCAGGGCTAGAAGTAAGAACCGATTACGTCAGGCGCTGGGGGCGGGGTCAACAAGACGAACACAAACTTTAGATCCACCATTTTTGAAATAGCAGCTAATGGAGCTAACAGCTGCTGTTCGTTTGTAATCTCCGTCTATACAAATTACGGCGAACTACATGAATGCGTTGGATTCGCTGTGTTTGCGTTGTGTTTTGATGCCGATGTAGGATCGTAAAGCCATGTGAATCAATAGTAACGCAACGTTTGCATTGTTGATTGATGGCTTGTTCGCAGCGGTGCTGTGCAGAGACCGATCGCCGTATGATAACGAGTCCAGCGAGAGCACATGACTCCTTATGCTTTTGATTCACTCATGCGTTTTTTTTATATCATACGTGGATCGGTCTGCGCAGTGACGATGCATCTCGGACAAGCCTGGTGTGTGTGTGTTTCGCTGCCCAGGGTTGCCTTGTTTTCACAACAAACCCGCCCAATTGCTACTCAAAACAAGCCCAATCGCATTCCATGGGGGGATTCCCCAGTAAAAATCACATTTGGGGGTAAAATATGTGTTTTTTGGCACTAAAATTCGCATTCCCGGGGCTAAATATCACATAATTGGGGTCGCTTCATCCCGCGGACATGAAAAAACAGCCCGCGGCAAAACCACATACTTGGCAACATTGCCGCTGCCTCGCTAGCGTTGCGGAGAGAGATGAGACGTATACAGTGATGTAAGACATGGCTCTGTTGTGGCTCTCAGCCCGTGGAAAAGCAAACAGGTTCTTAGAAGGCTCCTCAGTCGAACCAACTATGAACTGGGACTAGCTCTGGCTCTGAATTAGCTCTAGCACTGCCTTGGTGGAAAAGGGGTATATGGGAAGAAGGCGTGGCGGCGGAGGCCTTGATGCTTTGGGCAATGTTCTGCTGGGAAACCTTGGGTCCTGCCATCCATGTGGATGTTACTTTGACACGTACCACCTACCTAAGCATTGTTGAGACCATGTCCAGCCTTTCATGGAAACGGTATTCCCTGGTGGCTGTGGCTCTTTCAGAAAATAATGCGCAAAATGGTTCAGGAATGGTTTGAGGAGCACAACGAGTTTGAGGTGTTGACTTGGCCTCCAAATTCCCCAGATCTCAATCCAATCGAGCATCTGTGGGATGTGCTGAAGAAACAAGTCCGATCCATGGAGGCCCCACCTCGCAACTTACAGGACTTAAAGGATCTGCTGCTAACATCTTGGTGCCAGATACCTGCCTCAACGGGTCAGAGCTGTTTTGGCAGCAAAAGGGGGACCAACACAATATTAGGAAGGTGGTCATAATGCTGATGGGTGTACATGCTACAATGATAAATTTTTCACTCAGTCAGCGGCCATCTTTGAAACGCCTGATACAGTGATACAATACAGACCTACGTGTCAAACAGGTTCAATTATATTGTACAATATCAATTGTTTATGTTGATATATATGTGTACGAGAAACAATGTGAAGTTGACTGGTTTGATTTATAGACAAAAAACATCTGACTGTACATGAATCATTACATATCAGAAAACACTGAATAAAGGCCTTCTGAAGTGAAGTGACACGTTTGTGTAAGAAAAACATCAGTATTTAAAACTTTATTGACTAAAACAACTCATTTCCGGCAGATTGCCGTACGCATCGATTTACAGCTCAGTCCAATTGTCTGCCTTTTTGTTGTCAAGTACTTATGCATGACTCTGAACACGTAATATGCATGTGCATGGCAATAGGGTTTTCAAAAATGTGCATTGTGGTTTACAGACATAACTTTCCAGAGACTTGCCCTTTGAAACTGGCTTTCAGTTCCCCTAAACACTGACATGCAAAAAGAACAGCCAAGATTAAGATTCCCCGTTCATGGTTAAGACACCAATAGGTAACTTCTCTTTTCTAAAGAGAACTTACATTCATGAAAGTCACCTTGGAATGTTTTTTTTTTTTTTTTTTTTTTTTTTAAAGGGAGGATTGGGACACATGCAAAAGCAGATAGGAAAACTAAACTTGAGAAAGATTGGTTTTAATGACAAGCAGCAAGATCTCAGATTTAGAGACAAACAGATCTACTAGGAGACTTTAAAGCACAAGCACGCCGTCAACCGCAACAGGGACAAGGGTGGACACTTCAGCAGGCCCATGGCTGGAATCTGTCAGCTTCCCATCAACCTCAGTGGGCCTATGGCTGGACTCCTCAGCAGGCCCATGGCTGGATTCTGTCAACTTCCCGTCAGCCTCAGCTGGGGCATTGCTGGATTCTGTCAACTTCCCTTCAACCTCAGTGGGCACATGGTTGGACTCCTCAGCTGGGACATTTCTGGATTCTGTCGACTTCCCGTCAGCCTCAGCTGGGACAGGGCTGGATTCTGTCAACTTCCCGTCAGCCTCAGCTGGGACATGGCTGGACTCCTCAGCTGGGACATTGCTGGATTCTGTCAACTTCCCATCAGCCTCAGTGGGCACATGGTTGGACTCCTCAGCTGGCACAGGGCTGGATTCTGTCAACTTCCCATCAACCTCAGTGGGCACATTGCTGGATTCTGTCGACTTCCCGTCAGCCTCAGCTGGGACATGGCTGGATTCTGTCAACTTCCCATCAACCTCAGTGGGCACATTGCTGGATTCTGTCGACTTCCCGTCAGCCTCAGCTGGGACATGGCTGGACTCCTCAGCGGGGACATTGCTGGATTCTGTCAACTTCCCGTCAGCCTCAGCTGGGACATGGCTGGACTCCTCAGCTGGGACATTGCTGGATTCTGTCAACTTCCCGTCAGCCTCAGCTGGGACATGGCTGGACTCCTCAGCTGGGACATTGCTGGATTCTGTCAACTTCCTGTCAGCCTCAGCTGGGACATGGCTGGACTCCTCAGCTGGGACATTGCTAGATTCTGTCAACTTCCCATCAGCCTCAGTGGGCACATGGTTGGACTCCTCAGCTGGGACATTGCTGGATTCTGTCGACTTCCCGTCAGCCTCAGCTGGGACAGGGCTGGATTCTGTCAACTTCCCGTCAGCCTCAGCTGGGACATGGCTGGACTCCTCAGCTGGGACATTGCTGGATTCTGTCAACTTCCCGTCAGCCTCAGCTGGGACATGGCTGGACTCCTCAGCTGGGACATTGCTGGATTCTGTCAACTTCCTGTCAGCCTCAGCTGGGACATGGCTGGACTCCTCAGCTGGGACATTGCTAGATTCTGTCAACTTCCCATCAGCCTCAGTGGGCACATGGTTGGACTCCTCAGCTGGGACATTGCTGGATTCTGTCGACTTCCCGTCAGCCTCAGCTGGGACATGGCTGGACTCCTCAGCTGGGACATTGCTAGATTCTGTCAACTTCCCATCAACCTCAGTGGGCACATGGTTGGACTCCTCAGCTGGGACATTGCTGGATTCTGTCAACTTCCCTTCAACCTCAGTGGTCATATGGTTGGACTCCTCAGCTGGGACATTGCTGGATTCTGTCAACTTCCCATCAGCCTCAGCTGGGACATTGCTGGATTCTGTCAACTTCCCATCAACCTCAGCTGGCACATGGCTGGACTCCTCTGCTGGGACATTGCTGGATTCTGTCAACTTCCCGTCAGCCTCAGCTGGGACATGGCTGGACTCCTCAGCTGGGACATTGCTGGATTCTGTCAACTTCCTGTCAGCCTCAGCTGGGACATGGCTGGACTCCTCAGCTGGGACATTGCTAGATTCTGTCAACTTCCCATCAGCCTCAGTGGGCACATGGTTGGACTCCTCAGCTGGGACATTGCTGGATTCTGTCGACTTCCCGTCAGCCTCAGCTGGGACAGGGCTGGATTCTGTCAACTTCCCGTCAGCCTCAGCTGGGACATTGCTGGATTCTGTCAACTTCCCGTCAACCTCAGAGGTCATATGGTTGGACTCCTCAGCTGGGACATTGCTGGATTCTGTCAACTTCCCATCAGCCTCAGCTGGGACATAGCTGGACTCCTCAGCTGGGACATTGCTGGATTCTGTCAACTTCCCATCAACCTCAGTGGGCACATGGTTGGACTCCTCAGCTGGGACATTGCTGGATTCTGTCAACTTCCCTTCAACCTCAGTGGTCATATGGTTGGACTCCTCAGCTGGGACATTGCTGGATTCTGTCAACTTCCCATCAGCCTCAGCTGGGATATGGCTGGACTCCTCAGCTGGGACATTGCTGGATTCTGTCAACTTCCCATCAGCCTCAGCTGGGACATTGCTGGATTCTGTCAACTTCCCATCAACCTCAGCTGGCACATGGCTGGACTCCTCTGCTGGGACATTGCTGGATTCTGTCAACTTCCCGTCAGCCTCAGCTGGGACATTGCTGGATTCTGTCAACTTCCCATCAACCTCAGCTGGCACATGGCTGGACTCCTCTGCTGGGACATTGCTGGATTCTGTCAACTTCCCGTCAGCCTCAGCTGGGACATGGCTGGACTCCTCAGCTGGGACATTGCTGGATTCTGTCAACTTCCTGTCAGCCTCAGCTGGGACATGGCTGGACTCCTCAGCTGGGACATTGCTGGATTCTGTCGACTTCCCGTCAGCCTCAGCTGGGACAGGGCTGGATTCTGTCAACTTCCCGTCAGCCTCAGCTGGGACATGGCTGGACTCCTCAGCTGGGACATTGCTGGATTCTGTCAACTTCCCGTCAGCCTCAGCTGGGACATGGCTGGACTCCTCAGCTGGGACATTGCTGGATTCTGTCAACTTCCTGTCAGCCTCAGCTGGGACATGGCTGGACTCCTCAGCTGGGACATTGCTAGATTCTGTCAACTTCCCATCAGCCTCAGTGGGCACATGGTTGGACTCCTCAGCTGGGACATTGCTGGATTCTGTCGACTTCCCGTCAGCCTCAGCTGGGACATGGCTGGACTCCTCAGCTCGGACATTGCTAGATTCTGTCAACTTCCCATCAGCCTCAGTGGGCACATGGTTGGACTCCTCAGCTGGGACATTGCTGGATTCTGTCGACTTCCCGTCAGCCTCAGCTGGGACAGGGCTGGATTCAGTCAAATTCCCGTCAACCTCAGTGGTCATATGGTTGGACTCCTCAGCTGGGACATTGCTGGATTCTGTCAACTTCCCATCAGCCTCAGCTGGGACATAGCTGGACTCCTCAGCTGGGACATTGCTGGATTCTGTCAACTTCCCATCAACCTCAGTGGGCACATGGTTGGACTCCTCAGCTGGGACATTGCTGGATTCTGTCAACTTCCCATCAGCCTCAGCTGGGATATGGCTGGACTCCTCAGCTGGGACATTGCTGGATTCTGTCAACTTCCCATCAGCCTCAGCTGGGACATTGCTGGATTCTGTCAACTTCCCATCAACCTCAGCTGGCACATGGCTGGACTCCTCTGCTGGGACATTGCTGGATTCTGTCGACTTCCCGTCAGCCTCAGCTGGGACATTGCTGGATTCTGTCGACTTCCCGTCAGCCTCAGCTGGGACATTGCTGGATTCTGTCAACTTCCCATCAACCTCAGCGGGCACATGGCTGGACTCCTCTGCTGGGACATTGCTGGATTCTGTCAACTTCCCATCAACCTCAGTGGGCACATGGTTGGACTCCTCAGCTGGGACAAGGCTGGATTCTGTCAAATTCCTGTCAACCTCAGCTGGGACATGGCTGGACTCCTCAGCGGGGACAAGGCTGGATTCTGTCAAATTCCTGTCAGCCTCAGCTGGGACATTGCTGGATTCTGTCAACTTCCCATCAGCCTCAGTTGGGACAGGGCTGGACTCCTCAGCTGGGACATTGCTGGATTCTGTCAACTTCCCATCAGCCTCAGTTGGGACAGGGCTGGACTCCGTCAAGTTCCCATCAACCGCAGCATGCACAGGGCTGGACTGCTCAGCAGGGACATTGCTGGATTCTGTCAACTTCCCATCAGCCTCAGCTGGGATATGGCTGGACTCCTCAGCTGGGACATTGCTGGATTCTGTCAACTTCCCGTCAGCCTCAGCTGGGACATGGCTGGACTCCTCAGCTGGGACATTGCTGGATTCTGTCAACTTCCCATCAGCCTCAGCTGGGACATTGCTGGATTCTGTCAACTTCCCATCAACCTCAGCTGGCACATGGCTGGACTCCTCAGCTGGGACAGGGCTGGATTCTGTCAACTTCCCGTCAGCCTCAGCTGGGACATGGCTGGACTCCTCAGCTGGGACATTGCTGGATTCTGTCAACTTCCCGTCAGCCTCAGCTGGGACATGGCTGGACTCCTCAGCTGGGACATTGCTGGATTCTGTCAACTTCCTGTCAGCCTCAGCTGGGACATGGCTGGACTCCTCAGCTGGGACATTGCTAGATTCTGTCAACTTCCCATCAGCCTCTGTGGGCACATGGTTGGACTCCTCAGCTGGGACATTGCTGGATTCTGTCAACTTCCCATCAGCCTCAGCTGGGACATGGCTGGACTCCTCAGCTGGGACATTGCTGGATTCTGTCGACTTCCCGTCAGCCTCAGCTGGGACATGGCTGGACTCCTCAGCTCGGACATTGCTAGATTCTGTCAACTTCCCATCAGCCTCAGTGGGCACATGGTTGGACTCCTCAGCTGGGACATTGCTGGATTCTGTCGACTTCCCGTCAGCCTCAGCTGGGACAGGGCTGGATTCTGTCAACTTCCCGTCAGCCTCAGCTGGGACATGGCTGGACTCCTCAGCTGGGACATTGCTGGATTCTGTCAACTTCCCGTCAGCCTCAGCTGGGACATGGCTGGACTCCTCAGCTGGGACATTGCTGGATTCTGTCAACTTCCTGTCAGCCTCAGCTGGGACATGGCTGGACTCCTCAGCTGGGACATTGCTAGATTCTGTCAACTTCCCATCAGCCTCAGTGGGCACATGGTTGGACTCCTCAGCTGGGACATTGCTGGATTCTGTCGACTTCCCTTCAACCTCAGCTGGGACAGGGCCGGATTCTGTCAACTTCCCGTCAGCCTCAGCTGGGACATTGCTGGATTCAGTCAACTTCCCGTCAACCTCAGTGGTCATATGGTTGGACTCCTCAGCTGGGACATTGCTGGATTCTGTCAACTTCCCATCAGCCTCAGCTGGGATATGGCTGGACTCCTCAGCTGGGACATTGCTGGATTCTGTCAACTTCCCGTCAGCCTCAGCTGGGACATGGCTGGACTCCTCAGCTGGGACATTGCTGGATTCTGTCAACTTCCCATCAGCCTCAGCTGGGACATTGCTGGATTCTGTCAACTTCCCATCAACCTCAGCTGGCACATGGCTGGACTCCTCTGCTGGGACATTGCTGGATTCTGTCAACTTCCCGTCAGCCTCAGCTGGGACATGGCTGGACTCCTCAGCTGGGACATTGCTGGATTCTGTCAACTTCCTGTCAGCCTCAGCTGGGACATGGCTGGACTCCTCAGCTGGGACATTGCTGGATTCTGTCAACTTCCTGTCAGCCTCAGCTGGGACATGGCTGGACTCCTCAGCTGGGACATTGCTAGATTCTGTCAACTTCCCATCAGCCTCAGTTGGGACAGGGCTAGACTCCTCAGCTGGGACACTGCTGGATTCTTTCAACTTCCCGTCAGCCTCAGCTGGCACAGGGCTGGACTCCTCAGCTGGGACAGGGCTGGACTCCTCAGCTGGGACAGGGCTGGACTCCTCAGCTGGGACATTGCTGGATTCTGTCAACTTCCCGTCAGCCTCAGCTGGGACAGGGCTGGATTCTGTCAACTTCCCGTCAGCCTCAGCTGGCACAGGGCTGGATTCTGTCAACTTCCCGTCAGCCTCAGCTGGCCCAGGGCTGGACTCCTCAGCTGGGACACTACTAGATTCTGTTAAGTTCCCATCAACCTCAGCTGGCACAGGGCTGGATTCTGTCAACTTCCCTTCAACCTCAGTGGGCGCATGGTTGGACTCCTCAGCTGGCACAGGGCTGGATTCTGTCAACTTCCCATCAGTCTCAGCTGGGACAGGGCTGTATTCTGTCAACTTCCCATCAGTCTCAGCTGGGACACTGCTGGATTCTGTCAACTTCCCATCAGCCTCAGCAGGGACAGGGCTGGATTCTGTCAACTTCCCGTCAACCTCAGTTGGGACATGGCTGGATTCTGTCAACTTCCCGTCAACCTCAGTTGGGACATGGCTGGATTCCGTCAAGTTCCCATCAACCGCAGCAGGCACAGGGCTGGACTGCTCAGCAGGGACATTGCTAGATTCTGTCAACTTCCCATCAGCCTCAGTTGGGACAGGGCTAGACTCCTCAGCTGGGACATAGCTGGATTCTGTCAACTTCCCGTCAGCCTCAGCTGGGACAGGGCTGGATTCTGTAAACTTCCCGTCAGCCTCAGCTGGCACAGGGCTGGATTCTGTCAACTTCCCGTCAGCCTCAGCTGGCACAGGGCTGGATTCTGTCAACTTCCTGTCAGCCTCAGCTGGCCCAGGGCTGGACTCCTCAGCTGGGACACTACTAGATTCTGTTAAGTTCCCATCAACCTCAGCTGGCACAGGGCTGGATTCTGTCAACTTCCCATCAGTCTCAGCTGGGACAGGGCTGGATTCTGTCAACTTCCCATCAGCCTCAGCTGGGACACTGCTGGATTCTGTCAACTTCCCATCAGCCTCAGCAGGGACAGGGCTGGATTCTGTCAACTTCCCGTCAGCCTCAGCTGGCACAGGGCTGGACTCCTCAGCATGGACATTGCTGGATTCTGTCAACTTCCCGTCAGCCTCAGCTGGGACATTGCTAGATTCTGTCAAGTTCCCATCAACCTCAGTTGGCATAGGGCTGGACTCCTCAGCTGGGACAGGGCTGGATTCCGTCAAGTTCCCATCAACCGCAGCAGGCACAGGGCTGGACTGCTCAGCAGGGACATTGCTAGATTCTGTCAACTTCCCATCAGCCTCAGTTGGGACAGGGCTAGACTCCTCAGCTGGGACACTGCTGGATTCTTTCAACTTCCCGTCAACCTCAGCTGGGACAGGGCTGGATTCTGTAAACTTCCCGTCAGCCTCAGCTGGCACAGGGCTGGATTCTGTCAACTTCCCGTCAGCCTCAGCTGGCACAGGGCTGGACTGCTCAGCTGGGACATTGCTGGATTTTGTCAACTTCCCGTCAGCCTCAGCTGGGACAGGGCTGGATTCTGTCAACTTCCCGTCAGCCTCAGCTGGCACAGGGCTGGATTCTGTCAACTTCCCGTCAGCCTCAGCTGGCCCAGGGCTGGGCTCCTCAGCTGGGACACTACTAGATTCTGTTAAGTTCCCATCAACCTCAGCTGGCACAGGGCTGGATTTTGTCAACTTCCCTTCAACCTCAGTGGGCACATGGTTGGACTCCTCAGCTGGCACAGGGCTGGATTCTGTCAAATTCCTGTCAACCTCAGCTGGCACATGGTTGGACTCCTCAGCGGGGACATTGCTGGATTCGGTCAACTTCCCATCAGCCTCAACTGGGACATGGCTGGGCTCCTCAGCTGGGACAGGGCTGGATTCTGTCAACTTCCCGTCAGCCTCAGTTGAGACAGGGCTGGACTCCTCAGCTGGCACATGGTTGGACTCCTCAGCGGGGACATTGCTGGATTCGGTCAACTTCCCATCAGCCTCAGCTGGGACATGGCTGGGCTCCTCAGCTGGGACAGGGCTGGATTCTGTCAACTTCCCGTCAGCCTCAGTTGAGACAGGGCTGGACTCCTCAGCTGGGACAGGGTTGGATTCTGTCAACTTCCCATCAGCCTCAGCAGGGACAGGGCTGGATTCTGTCAAGTTCCCATCAACCGCAGCAGTCACAGGGCTGGACTGCTCAGCAGGGACATTGCTAGATTCTGTCAACTTCCTGTCAGCCTCAGCTGGCACAGGGCTGGACTCCTCAGCATGGACATTTCTGGATTCTGTCAACTTCCCGTCAGCCTCAGCTGGGACAGGGCTGGATTCTGTCAACTTCCTGTCAACCTCAGCTGGCACAGGGCTGGACTCCTCAGCATGGACATTGCTGGATTCTGTCAACTTCCCGTCAGCCTCAGCTGGGACAGGGCTGGATTCTGTCAACTTCCCGTCAGCCTCAGCTGGCACAGGGCTGGACTCCTCAGCATGGACATTGCTGGATTCTGTCAACTTCCCGTCAGCCTCAGCTGGCACAGGGCTGGACTCCTCAGCTGGGACATTGCTGGATTCTGTCAACTTCCCATCAGCCTCAGCTGGGACATGGCTGGGCTCCTCAGCTGGGACATTGCTTGATTCTGTCAAGTTCCCATCAACCTCAGTTGGCACAGGGCTGGACTCCTCAGCTGGGACATTACTGGATTCTGTCAAGTTCCCATCAACCTCAGTTGGCACAGGGCTGGACTCCTCAGCTGGGACATTACTGGATTCTGTCAACTTCCCGTCAGCCTCAGTTGGCACATGCCTGGACTCCTCAGCTGGGACATTGCTTGATTCTGTCAAGTTCCCATCAACCTCAGTTGGCACAGGGCTGGACTCCTCAGCTGGGACATTACTGGATTCTGTCAACTTCCTGTCAACCTCAGCTGGCACATGACTGGACTCCTCAGCTGGGACATTGCTTGATTCTGTCAACTTCCCATCAACCTCAGTTGGCATAGGGCTGGACTCCTCAGCTGGGACATTACTGGATTCTGTCAACTTCCTGTCAACCTCAGCTGGCACATGACTGGACTCCTCAGCTGGGACATTGCTTGATTCTGTCAACTTCCCGTCAACCTCAGTTGGCACAGGGCTGGACTCCTCAGCTGGCACAGGGCTGGATTCTGTCAACTTCCTGTCAACCTCAGTTGGCATAGGGCTGGACTCCTCAGCTGGGACATTACTGGATTCTGTCAACTTCCTGTCAACCTCAGCTGGCACATGACTGGACTCCTCAGCTGGGACATTGCTTGATTCTGTCAACTTCCCGTCAACCTCAGTTGGCACAGGGCTGGACTCCTCAGCTGGCACAGGGCTGGATTCTGTCAACTTCCTGTCAACCTCAGCTGGCACATGACTGGACTCCTCAGCTGGGACATTGGATTCTGTCAAGTTCCTATGAACATCAGTTGGCACAGGGCTAGACTCCTCCACCAGCACATTGGACTCCTCAGCTGGGACATTGCTGGGTTCTGTCAACTTCCCTTCAACCTCAGCTGGCACATGGCTGGACTCCTCAGCTGGGACATTGGATTCTGTCAAGTTCCTATGAACATCAGCTGGCAAAGGGCTGGACTCCTCAGCTGGGACATTGGATTCTGTCAAGTTCCTATGAACATCAGTTGGCACAGGGCTAGACTCCTCCACCAGCACATTGGACTCCTCAGCTGGGACATTGCTGGATTCTGTCAACTTCCTGTCAACCTCAGTGGGCACAGGGCTGGATTCCTCAGCTGGGACATTGCTGGATTCTGTCAACTTCCCATCAATTTCAGTCGGGACACGGCTGGACTCTTCAGATGACAAAGAGCTGGATTCAGTCAACCTCCCATTAATGACTAAAGAGAATTGGTGCAATTAAAAAAAACTGCTGTTATCTTTCCTCATGGTCAAGGTGAGCCTCATAGCATCAGCACAAACTCACCTTTTTGGACAGTTAGTCCAAATGCATTCTGCAAAGACAGCACAACAGCCATATTACATTCTACTACCACTGGCTCGGTTTCATTTTGTTTGTTCACACAAGGAAAAGACAAAGGGCCTGGAAGACAAAAGTCACTCATAACTTTAATACAGGAAGTCATCAGGCCTCATTAAAGTTAACTATGCATAGTGTAAACAAAAAGGCTTAAGGTTCACAACCACATAAGAGATACAAACCTTTGCTTTCCAGGCGTGCTTGCTCAATACCAGTCTGGTATAACTGACGCCCAATTGGAGAAGCAAATCCTGAAAACAAGATGTAATGTTAAAAAAGAGAGAACTTGCATATGTATTTAACATATTTAGGTGCAAACAACTTTACCATTGAGCACCAGTTGGTGACACAAATAGAACAAAATCATAACGGTTGAAACTGCCATCTTGATCACAGATTAAACAATAACCAATCCAGCTATGCTTTCTAAAACAGGCTTCAGGCCAGTGCTTTTAAAATAATAGAGATTTCAATCACCTGGGTTTCTTGTTAAAGTGAAATTAGTTAGAAATTAGGACCCGCTCGTTAACATTCCCATGCACTCATTGGTTGGTTGAAAAATCAATATTGGTTTCAACATCATTTGGTTTCTAGGATAAAAATGGGTAGTATCTTTATAAACATGTCAGATTATATGATTTTCAATTTAACCAGTCCAGGGGTCAATTCTTCGTACCTTGCTTAATACATCTGATATGATTTGAAAGATGCTAGATCTTCAAACCGTGATAAATGATCTCTGGCTAATTTGGTTTTTCAAATGAATTTGCAGATTTGATTAAAATATCTGTATTAAGTTAAGATTATTGCTTAAGATTCATTGAAAAGGGCGGATATATATCGATACTCAAAATATATCATAATTTATTTAACAATTGCTTCGAGAACACAAAAGTGAGTAAACCATAAGCCAAGAGGAAAAGCCAGGGGTTTAGGGATGATCAAACAATACATACTATTTAACTCCAATAAAGAGTAAATAAAGATTATACAGTATGTAACACTTTCTTTATTGTTCCAGGAGGTGGATAAAGATTTAATATAAATCTTAATATCTTTTTGAATAACTTTCATAGTCTTACATTTGTGGATAAAATATTTTGCAATCAAAATAATTATAGGCAAGGCAAGGCAAGGCAAGTTTATTTGTATAGCACATTTCATACACAGTGGCAATTCAAAGTGCTTTACACAGAAATGAAGTTAAAATATTCGTAAGTGAATAAAAAAAAAAATATATATATATATAGTATAACAGTTATAATAGGAATTAAAATGAATAAAAAATAAAGATGAATCTGGGGTGGAAGAAAATGGAGAGTCAGGTTTACTTTAAAAATATTTGTCAGGTAACTGTGCGTTTAGACAAAGAAAATAAACATTTTGGTATTGCTTCTCAAAAGTGAAAAACCCAAACAAAACATCCTAAATCTCAAAGTCTTTTTATATTAAGTTTACATTGAACTGGCAAATATTTTAGTTTTCTTGAATGACCACAACGCCAAAAAAGAGAGTTTCTGGTTGTGAATCACAGAAAGTACAATTGAACTGTTCTCAATTGAAATGTTCTGAACCTTTATAAAGAAAAAGCCAAGCAACCAAAACGACAAAAGTAATAGAAGATGAATGATATGTACTGTTCTAGTATCTGTACAGGCTTTACATTTTTATTTAAATGTTGTAATTAGCAATTTGTTTATTTTTTTTTACATTTTACATGGCAGCATAAATTAAAGTTTCTTAAGGGTAAAACCATGGCTGGACTCCTCAGCTATTATAACATTATAATATTATTTGCACATTTATTTTTAAATCATTATCACTTATGCGCCGATTGCCAACAAAACATAGACATTTAATGCAGTTTCACTCGTTCATGAATCCCAGGAATACAGAGGGAGAGATGGACAGCATCACAAAGTATTCGTAGTGGCCCCATGGTGTAACAAAGGCAAGTTTCCCCTCGTCACCCTCACGTATCCGAATGAGGTTATAGGCGCTCCGCAGGTCCAACTTGGTGAAAATGTGAGCGCCACTTAACTGCTCCAGGGCTGCTGGGACCAGAGGAAAAGGGCAATGGTACTTAATGGTCTGAGTAGAGTATGGTAATCAATGCAGGGCCGCAGGTTGACAGCACAATCCTATGGCCGGTGTGGTGGTTATTTGGTCACTAACTGCTTGCTGAAAACATCTTAAAACGTCCAGAACTCGAGGGGGATCTCCGGTTGATTTGAAGTTTCCGGACTCTCAATGGTAGTAGAATTGATTGCAGTGGATTCTGAAAAAGAGGTTCTTCTGTTGATGGATTGATTGATGGACAATTTCTTGACAGGTTTTCTCAAAACAGTTCTCACTCTGTTGAAACTCCCCACTTTTCCAGCAAAACGGAAGGAGAATGTTGAATATATATATATATATACACGATTGGCTTCATCACTCGGTCTCCTCTCCACCAATCAGCTGGTGTGTGTTGGGCATTCTGGCGCAAAATGGGTGCCAGCGCATCATCCAGGTGGTGCTGCACATTGGTGTGGTAGAGGAGATTCCCCCCTTCTATGCAAAGCGCTTTGAATGTCTATAAAAGCACTATATAAATGTAAGAAATTAATTAATTAATTAATTGATGCAGAGCTTCACAGTGGGGGTGCAGTGTTTAATGTAACAATGCCCCAGCGGTTTTCCCGAAATCAAGTGGATGTTTAGAACTTGTGAGAAGGGTCTCTTCTGGAGGTAGAGCTTGCAGGGAAGGCCAAGGGAGATGAAATTACCTGCTGATCCAGAGTCAATTGATTGTGAAATAGTGGGTGGAGCTTAGAGGTCTGGTGCTGAGGATGTGACAGATATCTTAAGCGGTCAAAAATTATTTCTATAAATATATATATTGTCTGTGGAAGGTGTAGGACCATAAAATGTTCGTTCAATCATTGCATTCAGTCTGAATGAAATGATAACGTGTGTTCCCTGTCAGTCAGCATACCACTGCGCAGCCTGTTCACGCAGACATCATATGCGAGAGTGGCAGGCAAACGTTCGTTATTGTAGTACTGTTATTCACTGTAAACCTTTCTTACCTGTGAATGGTGCATAATGTAATTCAATAATGTTGTCTTTGGTCGTCTCGCTTCTGGTCTGTGCATCCGTGTGTTTTGGAGGCGACTTACAGGGAGAGTGGGATCAAATGCTTTCAATGCTAGCTCAATTACTAGAACCAGGAAGTATGACTATATTAGCCCGGTTCTGTAAACACTACACTGGCTCCCTATTAAAAATCATATACGTTTTAAAATCTTGCTAATTACTTACAAAGCACTAAATGGTTTAGCTCCCCAGTACTTGAGCGAGCTCTTAACACATTATTCTCCATCACATCTACTGCGCTCTCTAAACTCTGGCCAGTTGATCATACCGAGAATATCGAAATCAACTGCAGGTGGTCGATCCTTTTCCTATTTAGCACCTAAACTTCGGAAGAGTCTACCTAGCATTGTTCGGAAAGCAGACACACTCTGTCCGTTTTAAATCTATACTAAAAACACATCTCTTTACTGAGCTTGACGATGACATTACTGTTTTCTCCAGAGCGGCTGTACAGCCAAATCAAAATCTGTTGCATTATTTTCCTGTTAACACTGTAAAGCTGCTTTGAAACAATCTGGGTTGTAAGAAGCGCTATATAAATTAAGGGGACTTGACTAGCAGGCTAAAGTTAGCATTTCCCAGCTCACCCATTGCACCTTTAATATTTAATGGTTTTTGAAAACAGGAATTAATATCTTTTGCTTAAATGATCTTTGTCATGCAATGTAATGGAGTAAACGCTATGAGGTGCTATTCCGTCACCATCTTCATTATAGGCAGACATGAGTAAAAGCCAGTTCAATTCAACCACATGCGTTCCTCTGTAAACAATACATTACATGGTGTCAGAAGTTAGTAATATGCAGAGGCGGATAGAGTATCCAAAACCTGTATTCAAGTAAAAGTACTAATTATGAAATAATTTCTCAAAGTAGATGTCTGAATAGTTACTTGAGTTAAAAAAAAAACCTACTCAAATAGCTAGTTACTTCAGATCATATAGCCTATATAACAAAAATACAATAACATGTTAATATTTAGACAGTTATTGTATTTAAATGGTTATCATAATTAGATATCTTTGCAACAAACACAGAGACAATCACCATTTCTGGCATCTGTAACCCAAAAGGTGTATCCTTTGTATAATAAAGAAAAACTTTTGGATTATTGGACAGTGTAGAAATAGTGAACCTTCAGAATTTTTCATTCAAAGGCACGTAAAGGGAACTGTAGTGTTTTGAGTCCTATGTAAACTTAGGAATAAGCAATGTTTTGCCACTCTATAGATTAACTCTGGGTTTAGTTTTTGATTGGCCAGTTAATTGTCCAAAAGGTCTGTTCAGAGAGTTTGGTAATTCATATTGCTCAGTAAACCAAAAGAACATCGTCCCGACTCTTATTTGAACAGATCAGGATTCACTGACAGTGAAAACTTAACATGTGCTCACTCATAACTGCTACTGAATATCTGAACAAATGATCAAATACACATTGACAGTTCTTCCGTCTATTCTCAACAATGCAATCAAATGTATATTTCTGCAGGCGTGTGTTAACTAGTTAAGCGTGTTTTCGCAAAGACATTAATTAAAGACAAACAGATCACAGCCACTGCGTAATACTCAAATTACTGAAGGTTTGTGGTTTTCAGCTAAAGTATAAATTGAAGCATGTCCAAATATAACACAAAAACCCCAGCACTTATAGAAAGAGAACTGGTTTTATTGACTAAAAAAAAAAAAAACTGAAAGTGGCAGATGTAGAGATGAACAGTTCTAAGAAACTTTAGAGTACAAGCACAGTGTCATCTTCCCATCAACCGCTGCTGGGACATGGCAGGACTCCTCCGCTGGGACATGGCTGGACACGGCCAACGTACCATCAACCTCATTGGGGACATGGCTGGATGCATTCAACCTCCCATCAACCTCATTGGGGACATGGCTGGACTCCTCCACTGGGACATGGCTGGACGCGGCCAACGTACCATCAACCTCATTGGGGACATGGCTGGATGCATTCAACGTACCATCAACCTCATTGGGGACATGGCTGGACTCCTCCACTTGGACATGGCTGGACGCGGCCAACGTACCATCAACCTCATTGGGGACATGGCTGGATGCATTCAACCTCCCATCAACCTCATTGGGGACATGGCTGGACTCCTCCACTTGGACATGGCTGGACACGGCCAACGTACCATCAACCTCATTGGGGACATGGCTGGACGCGGCTAACGTACCATCAACCTCATTGGGGACATGGCTGGACGCGGCTAACGTACCATCAACCTCATTGGGGACATGGCTGGACTCCTCCACTGGGACATGGCTGGACGCGGCCAACGTACCATCAACCTCATTGGGGACATGGCTGGACTCCTCCACTGGGACATGGCTGGACGCGGCCAACGTACCATCAACCTCATTGGGGACATGGCTGGACTCCTCCACTTGGACATGGCTGGACACGGCCAACGTACCATCAACCTCATTGGGGACATGGCTGGATGCATTCAACTTCCCATCAACCTCAATGGGGACATGGCTGGATGCATTCAACCTCCCATCAACCTCATTGGGGACATGGCTGGACTCCTCCACTTGGAAATGGCTGGACATGGCCAACGTACCATCAACCTCATTGGGGACATGGCTGGACTCCTCCACTTGGACATGGCTGGATGCGGCCAACGTACCATCAACCTCATTGGGGACATGGCTGGATGCATTGAACCTGCCATCAACCTCATTGGGGACATGGCTGGACGCGGCCAACGTACCATCAACCTCATTGGGGACATGGCTGGATGCATTCAACCTCCCATCAACCTCATTGGGGACATGGCTGGACTCCTCCACTTGGGCATGGCTGGACGCGGCCAATGTACCATCAACCTCATTGGGGACATGGCTGGACTCCTCCACTTGGGCATGGCTGGACACGGCCAACGTACCATCAACCTCATTGGGGACATGGCTGGATGCATTCAACCTCCCATCAACCTCATTGGTTGGACTCCACCAACTTCCCAGAAACCTTGCAGGGAGAGAGGTGGATTCCATCAAGTTCCCATCAATGCCTAAAGAATGAGTGCAGAGGGGAAAAAAAGGGGCAGTTATCTTTCCTTATGGTCAGTATCAACCTCACAGCATAAGCAGAAACGCTTGGTTACTAACGTAACCTCGGTTCCCTGAGATGAGGGAACGAGTATTGCATTTGCTAAACGCTATGGGGGAAATTCCTTTCCTCGAGATATTGAAGCAAATTTTTATCCAAAAATACCATTTACACGCAGTGCAGCTGCACAGCTCTCAGCAGGAAGCAGCTGCGTGCTGATTGGCTGTGCCGCTGCAACTGCAGCAACCTATGGTGAGACCGCGGGGCGGGACGGACCAATCAGGTCCTTCTAAATTCCCGCCACAAGGGGCAACAGAATTTGCATAGCCAAGGGTATATAAGACCCTGTCTCGCAAGGTAAGTCAGGTTAATCGACTGAAGCGACTCCCGAGCAAGCAAAGCACGGTCAAGCAAACGCAATACTCGTTCCCTCATCTCAGCGAACCGAGGTTACGTTAGTAACCGAAGCGTTCCCTTTCGAGAGTACTCTCGTATTGCGTTTGCTAAACGCTATGGGGGATCAATGCAAAACGCAGTGCTTGCTTAACAGCTCTAAAGCCGACGACATCAACCTAGGTGGGCCCGTAATATGATATTATGAAGTCCCAATATGAGCCAGACCTGAGTCGGGCCCTTAATGTGAATGACACACGAGATACGTGTAGTAATATATATGTATAGACCAGACATAGTCGGGCCAAGAATAGTGAATGGCCAGATAATTTGAGCCGTATAAGGAATGTGCTTATGAATTATACAATATTTAACCCAGACCGGACTTTTCGAGCCTTAAATCTCTTACACAGCAAGAAGCCCAGCCTGTAAGGCCGGGACATCTAAATTATAAAATCTGATAAAAGTGGACGGGGAGGCCCAGCCTGCCGCGGCACAGATATCATTCAGAGAGATGCCAGTAGACCAAGCCCACGAAGAGGCCATGCCTCTAGTAGAATGGGCTTTGATGCCTAAAGGGCAGCTGAGATCTTTAGACTCATAAGCCAGTGAGATAGCATCCACTATCCATCGTGACAAGGTCTGCTTTGTAACCGCGCACCCTCGGGTGTGGCCGCCAAAGCATACAAAGAGCTGTTCAGTTTGCCTGTAAGCAGCGGAACGCTCTATGTATATCCTCAGCGCTCTGACAGGACAGAGCAAACTAGCATCCTCTTCATCTAACGATGATGAATGTGCTGAAAGTGAAATGACCTGTGCTCTGAACGGAGTTGAAAGCACTTTAGGTACATATCCATGTCTTGGTTTGAGGACGACTTTGGAGTCGTTTGGCCCAAATTCCAGACAAGAGGCGCTCACTGAGAGCGCGTGCAGATCCCCCACTCGCTTAACTGACGCGATCGCTAACAGAAAAGTGCTTTAAGCTAACCGAATGCAGAGGCTCAAATGTAGAGCTCTTCATGGCATCCAGGACCGTGAACAGGTCCCATATAGGGACTGAAGGGGGGCGAGGTGGGTGAAGCCTTCTAGCCCCTTTAAGGAAGCAAACAATAAGATCGTTCTTTCCCAGTGACAGTCCGTTCACTTGCATGTGATACGCTGCTATAGCGGCCACACACTTTGAGCGTGGAGGGGGAACGACCCGCGTCCAGTAGCTCTTGTAAAAAAGTGAGCACTTCTGACACTTCACAATCATGTGGGGTCAGACTTCGTGCTTTACACCAGTCCGAAAAGACTGACCATTTGCCTGAATAGAGCCGCCTGGTCGCGGGGGCTCTAGCTTCAGTAATAGTATTCAATACATTTTCAGAGAGGTTCTCATGTACCCGTTGATGGGCCAGACATGAAGCGCCCATAGATCGGGACGGGGATGCCAGATCTGCCGTTCCACCTGCATGAGGAGGTCTCTCCTCAGCGGGATCGGCCACGGAGCTGTATCTGACATCTGACTCAGTAGTGAGAACCAAGGTTGACTTCTCCAAAGCGGGGCTATTAAAAGCACAGCGCATTTGCTCTCCCTGATCCTCTCTATGACCTGAGGTAACATTGAGATTGGGGGAAAAGCATAAAGAGGAAGGCTGGGCCATTCGTGGGCCAACGCATCCTTGTGCTTGGAGAAATATATTCTGCATTGAGCATTGTCTTGTGATGCGAAAATATCTACTTTTGCCTCTCCAAACCTGCCCCAAATTGTCTGAATCGTATGTGGGTGAAGAGACCACTCTACTGGGGACACTTGCCCTTGGACAGCATGTCTGGACCCAAATTCAGAATGCCTGGCACATGAGTCGCTCTCAGCGAGCTCAGATTGTGCTCTGCCCATATTAGGACTTCTTCCGCCATTGAGTGCAGACCGATAGATCTCAGACCGCCTTGGCGATTTATATAGGCTACCACCGACCTGCTGTCCGTTCGGACCAGGACATGGTGGTGCTTTATGTACGGAAGGAAAGCTCTTAGCGATAGCGTGACCGCTTTCATCTCTAGACAGTTTATATGAAGGCTCCTCTCCGAGTCTGACCAGAGACCGGAGACTGGCCTGCCCTCGTGAAGGGCTCCCCAACCTAGGTTGGATGCATCTGTCGAGATAACTTTCCACTTCGTAACAGTGCCCAAACTCACGCCCGTCTGGTACCAGACGGGATTTTTCCAAGGGGCCAGAGCCAACACACAGCTGTGGTCTACTTTGATTTGCAATCGGCCCGAGAGCCATGCGTGAGCTGGAACACGGCGATTCAGCCAGCGCTGTAGGGGGCGCATGTGTAACAGACCTAGTCTGAGAACTGGCGCCGCCGAGGCCATGAGACCCAACATCCTCTGAAAGTGTTTGAGAGGAGTGCGTGCACCGGACCTGAGGGAAACCGCTCGGTTCTGAACAGAGAGCGCGCGCTGTGACGTCAGTCGTGCGCTCATCTGCAGTGAGTCCAATACTGTTCCCAGAAACGAAACTTTCTGTGTGGGAGACAATGAACTCTTTGCCACGTTGATTCTGAGTCCCAAGCATTCTAAATGGTTTAGAAGCCAAGATCTTTGGTTTAATAACTGTATCTTTGACTGAGCTATTATGAGCCAGTCGTCGAGATAGTTGAGAATTCTCATTCCCCGAAGCCTCAGCGGGGTTAGCGCCACTTCCATGCACTTCGTAAACGTGCGGGGAGCCAGAGATAGACCAAAAGGTAGCACCTTGTATTGGTATACTTTCCCCTCGAAGGCGAATCTCAAGAATGGCCTGTGATGAGGGGCTATTTGTATGTGGAAATAGGCATCCTCTAGATCCACAGTGAAAAACCAATCTCCCAGGCGAATGTGCGCAAGGATTTGTTTCATTCTCAACATTCTGAAGGGGCGCTTCATAAGGGCTTTGTTCAGATGTCTGAGATCTAGGATGGGTCTGAGACCACCGTCCTTTTTTGGTACAAGGAAGTAACGCTCGTTCTGTGAGGGGTGTACGGCTTCCACCGCCCCTTTTATTAACAGTTTTGATATCTCGGTTCGAAGCACGTGACTTGTGTCGATTCTCACCGTTGTCTCTTCCACGGCGCGAAAGTGCGGTGGTCTGTGAGCAAACTGTAGCGAGTAACCTCGTTCTATTATGTTCAACACCCATTTCGAAATGCCGGGAATGGCCTGCCAGGCCTCTGCCTTCAAAGCCAGGGGCTGAATTAATCTGTGGGGCGAGTCGCTGAGTAACAGGGACTCTGTGGCCTGATAATTTTGCGCCAAGGTGGCACTTATGAGGGAATTGTTTCCCGCCGCCTGAGTGCAGGGGGCCGGGGGACATAGAATATTGGTGCTTGTGTACAGGCGAGCGCGTTTGAGCACGGGCTCGTTGACTGTGAGAATAGTGTTTCCAGCCACCTGAGTGCAGGGGGCTGGGGAACATGGGGGAGTGATTGAGTGTAGGGGTACATGCTTTAATGCTGGCACACTGCCTACAGAGAAAAAGCTCTTTTTGTGACTCATATGGGTCGCCGTGAAAACGGCGTTTGTGTACAGGCGAGCGCGCTTCCTTGCGGGCTCGTTGGCTGTAAATGGGATGTTCCCAGCCACCTGATTGAAGGGAGCTGGGGAATGTTTTAGAAGAGAGCGAGGTGGTCGAACCGGCCGAAGCGGGTGTTATCCACCTTCTCTTTGTGCCTCTGGCTAGGACGGCTTCGGAGGCTCAGGTTTCGACACATTGCTGTGTCGGGGACCTCGACGCTCCATCGGTCTGCTGCGGCTCGTAGAGCGGGAACGCTGTCCGGGCTTAGAAGCCGCGCGAGGCTGGTGAGCTGATGGCGCCGCCTTGGTGGGCCTGGCTGGTCCAGCTTTAGCATGACGGCTAGCAGAGGAGCTGGAACGCTTAGGCAGGAAATGTCGCATTGCCTGCGAAACCTTTTGTGCTTCTGTGAAGCGCTCCGTGAACCCAACCACGGAGGGACCAAATAGTCCTGAAGGCGAAATGGGCGCGTCCAGGAAAGCGGTCTTGTCAGAGTCCTTCATCTCGGTTAGGTTGAGCCACAAATGGCGCTCCAACACCGTCAAGCTGGCCATACATCTGCCGATCGCCTGAGCGTTGTCCTTGGTGGCGCGCAGAGCCAAGTCAGTGGCGCCGCGCAGATCCTTCAGAGCCTCGTTATCAGGGACAGACTCATCCAGGGAATGGAGGAGTTTGGCCTGGAAGACCTAAAGCACCGCCATCGAGTGTATCGCTGAGGCCGCCTGGCCGGCGGAGGCGTATGCTCGACCGGCGAGGCTGGAAGTAGTGCGGCAGGCCTTGGAAGGGTGCACAGCCTTTGACTGCCATCCTCTGGCGGAGGGCGGGCAAAGGTGTGCAGCGACGGCTTCCTCGAGGGGAGGAAGGGCTTGGTATCCTTTTTTCTGAGCGCCATTGACCACCGAGAGCGCTGAAGAAAAAGGATTTGGCGCGAGAAGAAAATGGCGCCTTCCACGACTTTGCTAGTTCCTCGTGGACTTCTGGGAAGAAGGTAACGGGCCTCTGAGCGGTCGGTTGACAGCGGTTCTCAAAAAACCACTCATCCAGTCGGCTTCTCGTGGGCTCCTCGGGTTGAGACCAGTCAATGCCGAGGTCGTCCACGGCCTTCGTGAGCAGGCGCATAAGCTCAGCGTCGACTGAGGTTATGGCGCCGCTGGCAGTCCGCGTCGAAGTGGCGTGCTCCGAGACGGTATCCGACCACCCGCTTTCGGATGCAGCAAGGGAAAGGCTGTCATCCTCTTCCTCCTCCGGTCCGCCGAAGGAAACAGTAGCAGCCGCCAGACGAGGGGAGCTGTGCTGTTCCTCGACGAACAATACGAGCGATGGCGAGGCACGCGGGGACATGCCCGGCGTGTGCTCGTCAGAGTCCGGGGTCGCGACGTTTCTTCTTCCGTGGCTCGAGAGGCTGAGAGCAAGGGACGGGATTCGGGTCGAAACTGGAGAGTCGAGCCCGAAGGGTCTGCAGCGTCAGTTCGTCGCACTCCGGGCAGCCGCCCTGGTTGAGTGCAGCCTGCGTGTGGTCTCGTCCGAGACATGAGATGCAGATAATGTGACGATCCTCGTCCGCGAGAAAACCTCTCGATGATCTCCCCCAATATCTCGAGGAAAGGAATTTCCCCTATTGCGTTTAGCAAACGCAATACGAGAGTACTCTCGAAAGGGAACTCACCTTTTTGGACCGTTAGCCCAGATGCATTCTTCAAAGACAGCACAACAGCCATATTACACTTCACTACCACTGGCCGTGTTTGATTTTTGTTCACCAAAGACAAAGGACAGCCTGTAAAACAAAAAGCATTAAGCATTTTAATACAAGTCATCATCAGGCCTCACTGAAGTTAACAGTTGGATGTGCCAAAACTTTCTTCAGTTAAACATAGACAAAACTGAAATCACTACATTAGGAAACAAAGATGAAATTCTCAAGGTGAACGCATATCTTGAGGCTAAAGGTCTAAAATCAAAAAATCAAGTCAGGAATCTTGGTGTGATTTTGGAGTCAGACCTGAGTTTCAGTAGCCATGTCAAAGCAATAACTAAATCAGCTTACTATCATCTGAAAAATATTGCAAGAATTAGAAGCTTTATTTCCAGGCAAGACTTAGAGAAACTCGTTCATGCTTTTATCACCAGCAGGGTGGACTATTGTAATGGTCTTCTCACTGGCCTTCCCATAAAGACCATTAGAAAGCTGCAGCTCATACAGAACGCTGCTGCCAGGATTCTGAGCAGAACCAGAAAATATGACCATATCACACCAGTCCTTAGATCTTTACACTGGCTTCCAGTTACATTTAGGATCGATTTTAAAGTACTATTACTTGTATATAAATCACTCAATGACCTAGGACCTCAATACATTGCAGATATGCTGATTAAATACAAACCCAACAGATCACTCAGATCATCAGGATCAAGTCAATTAGAAATACCAAGGGCTCACTCAAAGCAAGGAGAGTCTGCTTTTAGCTATTATGCCAGCCGTAGCTGGAACCAGCTTCCTGAACAGATCAGATGTGCTCCAACAGTAGCCACTTTCAAATCCAGACTGAAAACACATCTAAAAACAAGAAAACAAGAGTAACGACCAAGATGGCGGCGCGAGTAGATCGCGAGGCTCAGCGTCTCTCCAGATTCTGCAATTTTGCGGTATTTTTCTTGTTCATCTCGGGTCTGTTCGTACAGAACAGTTGTGCTTTTACATCGTACACCCGTTGTGAGCTTTTGGATATTGGTTTGCGAATTTCCGACAGTTTTATGGACAATCTTCAACTCCTTCCTGAGATCGCTAGGACGCCCGAGGCGATGCGCTCTGCCCGGCCGGGCGGAAGTGCTAGAAGGCGGCGCTGTGATCGTAAACAAAGGCGGGGTAAGCGTGGAGGTCTAAGAGCTAAGCTAAGGCTAACTCCTTACCGGCTCTCTTTACCCAGCATTTTCCTTGCCAATGTACGATCGCTAGTGAACAAAATGGAGGAGATTCGACTCAGCATTACACACAGTAAGAAACTTTTGAACTGTAACGTCCTAATCTTCACTGAAACCTGGTTAAACAGCGGAATACCGGACACCGCTATTGAGCTAGCGGGACGCCACACACTCCGGGCGGATAGAACACTAGATGGCTCCGGGAAGAGCAGAGGGGGTGGATTGTGCATTTATATTAACAAAGCTTGGTGCACAAACTCTGCTATTGTTGGGAGTCATTGTTCAGCTAACCTGGAGTTTCTCATGGTTAAATGTAGACCGTTTTATCTACCGCGGGAGTTCACCTCCACTATTATCACTGCAGCCTATATTCCCCCGGATGCTGATGCCAAGCTTGCTATGAAAGAACTTCACGCAGCCATCAGTAAACAACAGACTGATCACCCGGAAGCTGCGTTTATTGTTGCAGGTGACTTTAATCATTCAAACCTAAAGTCAGTGCTACCCAAGTTTCACCAGCATGTTTCCTGCCACACCAGAGGAAACAAAACCTTAGACCATGTTTACACAAACATGGCTGGCGCTTACGTTGCGACACCCCTCCCCCACCTGGGACAGTCAGACCACCTCTCTTTGTTTCTATCACCCAAATATTCACCCCTCATTAACCGTGTGAAGCCATCAGTAAAGAACATCAAGGTGTGGCCTGCGGGGGCAGACTCCACACTCCAGGAAAGGTTTCTAAACACAGACTGGAGTATGTTTGCTTCTCAAGCCACCAGTGGCGCTCACACGGACATTGACTCATTCACTTCCTCTGTATTGGATCATATCAATACCACCATCGACAGTGTTACAACCCAGAAACAGATCACCACATACCCTAATCAGAAGCCTTGGATGAACAGGGAAGTTCGACTCCTGCTGAAGTCACGCAATACTGCCTTCAGATCAGGAGATGCACAAGCCTACAGTACATCCAGAGCTAACCTGAAGAGGGGCATCAAAAAGGCCAAGCACTGCTACAAGCTAAAGATAGAGGGTCACTTTTCCAACTCTGACCCTCGACGCATGTGGCAGGGCATCCAGGCCATCAGTGACTACAAACCCACCCACTCCACCCCCGCAGCCACTGATGTCAACTTCCTGAACGAGCTAAATTACTTTTATGCTCGTTTTGAAAGAGACAACAGAGAAACTGCCACCAAGCTCAAACCCTCAGCTGACCACCCACCAATCACACTCTCCTCCACAGATGTCTGCAAGGCACTGAGCCGGATCAGCGCACACAAGGCTGCTGGACCAGACAACATCCCTGGACGTGTGCTCAGGGCATGTGCGGAGCAGCTCGCTGGGGTTTTTACAGACATTTTCAACCTGTCTCTTGCCCAAGCAGCTGTACCGACATGCTTTAAACGCACTTCCATTGTGCCAGTGCCGAAACACTCTAACCCGAGGTGCCCTAATGACTACCGCCCTGTAGCACTCACACCCATCGTCATGAAGTGCTTTGAGCGGCTGGTCCTGGAACACCTAAAAGACTCTATACCATCCACATTGGACTCACACCAGTTTGCCTACCGCAGCAATAGGAGCACAGAGGATGCCGTTTCCATGGCACTGCACTCTCTGCTCACCCATCTGGACCATAAGAACACGTATGCACGCATGCTGTTTGTTGACTTCAGCTCAGCATTCAACACTGTCATCCCATCCAAGTTAATAGCCAAACTTGGAGACCTGGGCATCAACACTTCAATGTGTAACTGGATTTTGGACTTCCTAACTGACAGACCCCAGAATGTTCGTTCAGGATTCACCTGCTCCACATCCATCACACTCAACACTGGTGTACCACAGGGCTGTGTGCTAAGCCCGTTTCTCTACTCCCTCTTCACCGCAGACTGCAAGCCTGTGTATGGATCTAATTCCATCGTCAAGTTTGCGGACGACACTACGGTGATTGGGCTCATCAGCAACAACGATGAGACTGCCTATAGGGAAGAGATCCAGCACCTGGCCACATGGTGCGCTGATAATAACCTGCTCCTCAACACCACCAAAACGAAGGAGCTCATCGTGGACTTCAGGAAGGAGTCAAGAGGCACACACGACACCATCCACATCAATGGAATGGCTGTTGAACGTGTCTCCAGTTTCAAGTTCCTGGGGATCCACATCTCGGCGGACATGTCGTGGACGACCAACACCTCCAGCCTGGTCAAGAAGGCTCACCAGCGCCTCTTCTTCCTGAGGACACTGAGGAAGAATCAGCTCTCCTCGGCCATCCTGGTGAACTTCTACCGCTGCGCAATAGAAAGCATCCTGACCAACTGTGTGGCAGTGTGGTATGGGAGCTGCTCTGTTGCGGAGCGCAAGGCACTGCAGCGGGTGGTGAAAACTGCCCAGCGCATCACAGGGACTCCACTGCCTGCCATCGAGCACATCCAGAGGAAACGCTGTCTGCATCGAGCTCGCAGCATCCTTAAGGACTCCTCTCACCCAGCCCACAGACTGTTTTCTCTCCTGCCCTCCGGCAGGCGTTTCAGGATCCACCGGACCAGGACCAGCAGACTAAAGAACAGTTTTTTCCCCAGAGCTGTCTCTTTATTGAACTCAAACCCCCGTTGATCCACTTCCCTCATAAACTGATAACTCTCCTACCTCACATCTTCCTTCACTTTGTTATTTACACTACCGACTGTTTATCACAGTAACAACTGTTTACATATGCATCTTGCACTGCCATATCTTAACTGTATTATGCTCATTTGCACTGCCGACTGTATTTATAGTACCAATGTTTACATTTGCATTTTGCACTGTACTTCTAACTGTAATATGCAACCACTTTCCACTGCACTTTACACTTTTTTTTTTTTCCGGATAGCTCTGTCCATAATTTATTGCACTACCCTAATCCACTGCTATTCCTCATATTAGCCTAGCATATTATTGTATACCTCTATCTGTAAAATTCTGTTTATAGTAATAGCCATCTGTATATTGTATTCATAGTACATATTCACCTGTAAATTCTGTTTATAGTAATAGCCATCTGTATATTTATTCACTGTACATATTCACCTGTAAATTCAGTTCTGTTTATAGTAATAACGTCTCTATTTATACATATTTATACATATTCAGTACATATCCATGTCCTGCACTTACGCATCCATTGTATATCCTGCACTTGCTGCTATTGCACTTCTGGTTAGACCTAAACTGCATTTCGTTGCCTTGTACTTGTACTTGTGTAATGACAATAAAGTTGAATCTAATCTAATCTAAACATCTGTTTAGCTGTGCATTTACTGAATGAGCTATGCCACTGTACGTCTGACTGATTGCACCTTATCTTATACATTTACTGAATGTGCTCTGTGCTTTGTCCGAACTGCTTGCACTTTAATTATGTGTTTCAATTTAACCCTGTTTTATTTTTAGTTTTTAATTATACTTTTTATTTTTTATTTTGTTAAGGCTGTCTGGGTGGAAGAGGTTGAGAGACGGGGGAGCGATAAATCGAAATCCCTCCGGTGCGAGGACGATCCGTTTAGATCTGCTCTGACGGATAGATCTGTATAGCCTTGGTGGTAAGAGGAAGGACCGTGTAGATCCGCTCTGACGGTCGAACAAAGTAGAGATAGCCCTGGTGTACCTGTCCAGGAAGATTTGTCTGTAAGGGTAATGTTTAAATGCACAGTTACCTGACAAATATTTTTTGAGTACTCCCTCCGGTGCGAGGAAGACCCGTTTAGATCTGCTCTGGCGGGTAAAACATCTAGAGAACGCCCTCAAGTTAGGCCAGGAAGATTTGTCTGTAAGGGTACTGTCTAAACGCTCAGTTACCTGACAAATAGTTTTAAAGTAAACCTGACTCTCCATTTTCTTCCTCCCCAGATTTCAGGGGATTTCAGCTTTATTTTTCATGTCCTTTTAATTCCTATTATAACTGTTATACTATATATATTTGTATTATTTTTTTTCACTTATGACTATTTTAACTTAATTTCTATGTAAAGCACTTTGAATTGCCACTGTGTATGAAATGTGCTATACAAATAAACTTGCCTTGCCTTGCCTTGCCATTAGAGCGTCATCCTCAGGCTGAATAACGCAAGGACATTTGAATTCTGTCAAAAGTGTGTCTGATGTGTTCAGCGATTAGAATATAAAGTTTACAAAATGGTTATCTAGTGCTAAGACCCAGAATCTGCCCTACATAAATGTATGGCCATAAGCCACTACTGGATGAAACCAAACAGACAAAACCTGTGAAAAAAGTGGAAAAACTATTGATATGGCTTAACAGAAGACATATCTGTATTGTTTTCAAGAAGTCATAGAAATGTTAACTTTTAGAGTGAAAAAATATTTCCTGTATTTACTATATATATATACCGATCAGGCATAAAATTATACTATTGTGTAATATTGTGTTGGTCCCCCTTTTGCTGCCAAAACAGCTCTGACCCGTCGTGGCATGGACTCCACTAGACCTCTGAAGGTGTGCTGTGGTATCTGGCACCAGGATGTTAGCAGCAGATCCTTTAAGTCCTGTAAGTTGCGAGGTGAGGCCTCCATGGATCGGACTTGTTTGTTCAGCAACAGATATGTTTGTAATTGGCTACATTACTCAATGCTACAAAAATACGTTGTAAATAGAAAAACCTACTTATATTAGTTTTGACCCTCTCAAGAGCACAATCACTAAATCGGTTTGTTTATCAGTTTATGATGAGTAGTCACAAGAGGCATCTCACACACTGAACAAAACTTGTGTCCAGCAATTACTAATCTTAATGCTGCCGAGTGGTCATTGGCATTCATAAACTCAGTCATGCGTGATTATATATAGCACACAACACGCAAGTATGATGCAACATGAGCAGATCAGAATTTAATGCAGCAGGCTAAAGATGTTATTGTAGCCTTTATTTGAATGGGGAGGTAGGAACAACTAGTAAGGTACCTAATTACTTTTGAAATCAAGTAATCAGAACAGTAACACAATTACTTTTAAAGAGAGTAATCAGTCATTTCACTACATTTCCAGAGTAACTTGCACACGTCATCAAGTAGTCATGCATGACTCGGAACATGTAATATGCATGCACATAACAAATTAGCATTTTTGTAGCTTCATGCCAAAAACTTTGAGACCCATTTTTAGGCCCCCCTGTTAGGGATGAAACGGTATGGAAATTTAACATCACGATTATAGTGACCCAAATTATCACGGTTATCAATATTATTTGTTTTCTTCAAATTAGATGAAAGTGTTCAAAAAGAACCGATGCACACACTTAAAACATTTCAACAAGTTTTATATTTGAAAATCAACAAACAACAAATAAATAAAGCAGCTCTTTGCACTTTTTTAAGCTAGATTCTATTCTGTGGGATTTCCTTCCTTATAATGGCCGCCATCAATAACAATGCATAATGCATAAATAATAATAAATATTATCTCTGTAAATATATTCTCAAGCAATATTCTCATCAGTGTTCAGCAATGATGCATTTAAATCTAGCATATTTTGTGTAAGAGCCCAAACAGTATCCTAGTGAAATAATGCATATCCATATTTCCCTATGATTTGACAGTTTATTTGATTAAATATCAAAATGTGTGTATCATACCTGACACCTAAATGATCACTTTACAGTCAGTTTTATGACTGTCATTCTCTTCAAATGCTATTGAAGTTTGAAACGTGTATAACGTTACCAATGTTGTGTGTAACTTTAGAGACGGTCCCTAAATTCACCAGCGTTATGCCAGTCATATCAGATGTGCTCATGGATGCGCTGTGGTTCTGCTGTGTTTTTAAAAACTATTTTCGCTGCTGAAATAGAACACAAACGGTCAACCACTGTATGATGAATGAATCTCTTGCGTACATAGCACGTTTATCTCTGCTTTGAGTGTAGATTTCAGTGAGAGCGGCGCGCGTTCTGAAGAAAACTCCGGCTAATCTGAACGCCTCTGATCATTAGATATCGCATTCATAAACTCAATAGAAACACGTGTGAGTGGTTAAAATGCGCAACGCGATTATAACAGATGGCTTTTGAGAAGACTATAATAAGTTTAACAGCCAGAGTGGCTAGTGTGCAGCCGAGATAACGTTAAGTTACACCCGCAAATGGCGGTTGTTAATGTCAAGCCCTGATTATTATCCCTTAAATGTCACCCTAGTCTTGTCTGAATTTGTTTGTTCGCTTTACGTTATTATTTCCCAGACGTAGTTTTGGTATTGAGGTCAAAGTCCACTTGCCTTGCGTTCGTAGTTTTGAAGCGTTCCCCCTATTACAGCGACTTTCTTCTGGCATGTTCTGCAGACAGGGTGACCATCTGCGATTAAGTTTCCCTCAGGACTTTTGTAAAAGCCAAAATATGACCACACCTCAGATTTGGTCCTTTTAGAGGCTGAACAATCTCCAGAGTGCTGTCACTGCCTTCTGCCATTTCTCCTCATTCAAAAGACAGCGCTGCGATGTGCCTGCGTCAGACTGACTGGACAAGATTTACCACGATTTTTCACATTCGTGATAGTCGCACGCGGTTTTAATGATAATTAAATTGTATACGATATTACTAACCGTCACTAAATTTGATCGTGGTTTATCGTGAAACCGGTAATCGTTTCATCCCTACCCACTGTATATCCTTGGCATGTAAACTGAACAGCCAAGTTTCCCTTTTTTGATAAACAAATACCACCTTAGATTAGAATAGAGATAACAAGGAATACACATTTTGTATGGCATGAAGTCACCTCCTTGGAATGGCTTTGAACACAGATGAATAGGATACCATGCAACAAGAAAAAGGGCAGCACTTTCCCAGAAAGACTGTTTTATTGACTAAAAACAAGATCTGAAACATGCCAGATTTAGAGTTGGACAGATCTAAGAGACTTTAGAGCATAAGCACATGGTCAACTTCCCATCAGCCTCAGATGGGACATGGCAGGATTTGGTCAACTTCCCATCAACTGCAACAGGGACATTGCTAGACTCCTCCGCAGGGACAGGGCTGGTCTCAGGCAACTTCACATCAACCTCAGTTGAGACAGGGCTGGTCTCAGGCAACGTCACATCAACCTCAGTTGAGACAGGGCTGGTCTCAGGCAACGTCACATCAACCTCAGTTGAGACAGGGCTGGTCTCAGGCAGCTTCACATCAACCTCAGTTGAGACAGGGCTTGTCTCAGGCAACTTCACATCAACCTCAGTTGAGACAGGGCTGGTCTCAGGCAACTTCACATCAACCTCAGTTGAGACAGGGCTGGTCTCAGGCAACGTCACATCAACCTCAGTTGAGACAGGGCTGGTCTCAGGCAACGTCACATCAACCTCAGTTGAGACAGGGCTGGTCTCAGGCAGCTTCACATCAACCTCAGTTGAGACAGGGCTGGTCTCAGGCAGCTTCACATCAACCTCAGTTGAGACAGGGCTTGTCTCAGGCAACTTCACATCAACCTCAGTTGAGACAGGGCTGGTCTCAGGCAACTTCACATCAACCTCAGTTGAGACAGGGCTGGTCTCAGGCAACGTCACATCAACCTCAGTTGAGACAGGGCTGGTCTCAGGCAACGTCACATCAACCTCAGTTGAGACAGGGCTGGTCTCAGGCAGCTTCACATCAACCTCAGTTGAGACAGGGCTGGTCTCAGGCAGCTTCACATCAACCTCAGTTGAGACAGGGCTGGTCTCAGGCAGCTTCACATCAACCTCAGTTGAGACAGGGCTGGTCTCAGGCAGCGTCACATCAACCTCAGTTGAGACAGGGCTGGTCTCAGGCAGCTTCACATCAACCTCAGTTGAGACAGGGCTGGTCTCAGGCAACTTCACATCAACCTCAGTTGAGACAGGGCTGGTCTCAGGCAGCTTCACATCAACCTCAGTTGAGACAGGGCTGGTCTCAGGCAACTTCACATCAACCTCAGTTGAGACAGGGCTGGTCTCAGGCAACTTCACATCAACCTCAGTTGAGACAGGGCTGGTCTCAGGCAACTTCACATCAACCTCAGTTGAGACAGGGCTGGTCTCAGGCAGCTTCACATCAACCTCAGTTGAGACAGGGCTGGTCTCAGGCAGCTTCACATCAACCTCAGTTGAGACAGGGCTGGTCTCAGGCAGCTTCACATCAACCTCAGTTGAGACAGGGCTGGTCTCAGGCAACTTCACATCAACCTCAGTTGAGACAGGGCTGGTCTCAGGCAGCTTCACATCAACCTCAGTTGAGACAGGGCTGGTCTCAGGCAACTTCACATCAACCTCAGTTGAGACAGGGCTGGTCTCAGGCAACTTCACATCAACCTCAGTTGAGACAGGGCTGGTCTCAGGCAACTTCACATCAACCTCAGTTGAGACAGGGCTGGTCTCAGGCAACTTCACATCAACCTCAGTTGAGACAGGGCTGGTCTCAGGCAGTGTCACATCAACCTCAGTTGAGACAGGGCTGGTCTCAGGCAGCTTCACATCAACCTCAGTTGAGACAGGGCTGGTCTCAGGCAACTTCACATCAACCTCAGTTGAGACAGGGCTGGTCTCAGGCAACTTCACATCAACCTCAGTTGAGACAGGGCTGGTCTCAGGCAGCTTCACATCAACCTCAGTTGAGACAGGGCTGGTCTCAGGCAGCTTCACATCAACCTCAGTTGAGACAGGGCTGGTCTCAGGCAACTTCACATCAACCTCAGTTGAGACAGGGCTGGTCTCAGGCAACTTCACATCAACCTCAGTTGAGACAGGGCTGGTCTCAGGCAACTTCACATCAACCTCAGTTGAGACAGGGCTGGTCTCAGGCAACTTCACATCAACCTCAGTTGAGACAGGGCTGGTCTCAGGCAACTTCACATCAACCTGAGCTGGGACAGGGCTGGTCTCAGGTAACTTCACATCAACCTCAGTGGGGACATTGCTGGTCAAGAGACCACCTGGAATACAAAAGGTATTAAGAGCTTTAATACAAATAGTCATCGGGGGCGGGCATACTTCGAGGAAGCAAGGTATGGGTTAATCAACCGAGGGTTTGAGGTATGTGTGACGGTAAATTAACAACCATATAAGAGAGTTACAAACCTTTGGTTTCCAAGCGTACTTGCTCAATACCAGTCTGGTATAACCGACGCCCAACTGGAGAAGCAAATCCTGAAAACAAGATGTAAAGTTAAAAAAGGGGAAGTTGAATATGTGTTTAACTAATATATGAAACCTTACACTAAAGTGAAAACAACAACTTTACCATTGAGCACCAGTTGGTGACACAAAAAGACCAAAAACATAACGGTTGAAACTGCCATCTTGATCACAGATTAAACAATGACCAATCTATCTATGCTTTCTAAAACAGGCTTCAGGCCAGGGCTTTTAAAATAACTCCGATTTCCATCACCTGGGTTTCTCGTTAAATTGAAATTAGTGACAGAGGTCCCACTCGTTAACATTCCCATGCACTCATTGGTTGGTTGAAAAATCACTAATTATAGTTTTCATCAGGGCCCGTATTTATCAAGCATCTGAGAATTACTCACAAGAACACTGCTAAGAATTGACTTAAGAGTAAAAAAATTCTTGGCTCAAAGCTGTGCTTAAAAGTTAGTTATCAAGCATCTCAGTCATACTTTAAGTGAAGTGTAGGACTACATTTTAAGTGTCAGTCTTAGAGTTGATTTACGGCACTTTGCTGTGCCACAAAAGGGATTTTGGATGATGTCATAGGCATGTCATAGGAAGAAGCGCTACTGCTTGCTGAATTAGTTGAACAGCGGAAACGTTATAAAAGGCAAGTTCAGCCCAACATTAACCAGCAAAGATGATGCCTGCTCTGCCCAAATGATACCGTTTGATTAACTGCTCATTGTCAAACAATTCAAAAACATTCTCCCTCTTCTAAAAAAATTTGCACACGTCTCTGTCTCCTCAGTGCCATCACAAACCCGTACTGGCCACTCCTAAACCACTTGAGAGACCTCTCGAGCCGTCTTAAATAACTGGGAGAGTAAGAGTGATTCTTAGCTTTAAGACATTTGATAACTTGCTTTTATACTTAAGTTTGAAAATAGGAGTAAATTTCATGAATTCTCAGCACTTAAAAATGACTAAAATGGCACTTTAAGAAGCTTGATAAATACGGGCCCTAATTTCACACCCTTGAACATCCAACTGGACTTTTTAACTTTACCTTGGCCCGTATTTATCAAGCTTCTCAAAGTGCCATTTTAGTCTTAAGTGCTGAGAATTCATGAAATTTACTCCTACTTTCAAACTTAAGTATAAAAGCAAGTTATCAAATTTCTCAAAGCTAAGAATCACTCTTACTCTCCCAGTTATTTAAGACGGCTCGAGAGGTCTCTCAAGTGGTTAGGAGTTGCCAGTAGGAGTTTGTGATGGCACTGAGGAGACAGAGACGTGCACAAATCTTTTTAGAAGAGGAAGAATGTTTTTTAAATGTTTGACAATGAGCAGTTAATCAAACGGTATCGTTTGGACAGAGCAGGCGTCATCTTTGTCAGCGCTGGTTCAACCACATAAGAGTGGTTGAACCACACCTTTTTAGTAATCATCATAAACACGTTGTGTTACCATGGAAATGGTACTCTAAATTCTTCTAGCTGGCTCCTCCCCTAGTGGGCGGTGTCATGTTTCATATTACAAAATGTATTTAAAATACTTTATAATCAAAATCCTTTCTAATCTTGACAAAACACATATCGTCGGAAAGGTCTGAGTCTCAAGGTTCCATATTTGGTTACTGTTTTGTGATGGAAGTGATATTTGGACAGAAAATGCATCAAATAAACAATCAGTGGAATTTTAATGACACCCGGTGGCTATTTTTGGTACAGCGCCTAAACAAAATCTCATGGGGACTTCAATTTTTGTGATATCAACTTCAAATTTGGAACACAACTTGGTTAGACATATGGCTATGATTTTAGAGTAATATTAGAGTAAAATTTATTTTGTAAAAAATATATTATATATATAAAATATTTAGTACATTATTTTTCATTTACAGTAAATGTAAACTTCCATAACTTTTTCATACTTTCATATTTTTAATTTCTTTAGTGTTTTTCACGTTAAAGGGTTAGTTCACCCAAAATTGAAAATTCTGTCATTAATTACTTACCCTCATGTCGTTCGACACCCGTAAGACCTCCGTTCATCTTCGGAACACAAATGAAGATATTTTAGTTGAAATCCGAGGGCTCAGAAAGGCCTCTATTGGCACAATGGCACTTTACACTCTCAAGATCCATAAAAGGTACTAAAGACGTCGTTACAAAGTCCATCTCATTACAATGGTTCTACAATAACTTTATGAATCGGCGAGAATAGTTTTGTGCACAAAAAACCCCTAAATAACGACTTATATTGTGATATAGCGTTATGAATCAGTGAGTCGATTCAGCGGTTTGAATCGCCAAAGTCACGTGATTTCAGCAGTTTGGCGGTTTGATACACGATCCGAATCATGATTCGACTCGCTGATTCATAACGCTTCGAAGCTTCATGATGCATTGTTTTGAAATCGGTCATCACTATGTAAGTCGTTATTCAGGTTTTTTTGCGCACAAAAACTATTCTCGCCGATTCATAAAGTTATTGTAGAACCACTGTAGTGAGATGGACTTTGTAACGACGTCTTTAGTACCTTTTATGGGTCTTGAGAGTGTAAAGTGCATTGTGCCAATGGAGGCCTTTCTGAGCCCTCGGATTTCAACTAAAATATCTTCATTTGTGTTCCGAAGATGAACGGAGGTCTTACGGGTGTCGAACGACATGAGGGTAAGTAATTAATGACAGAATTTTCATTTTTGGGTGAACTAACCCTTTAAGCGTTTTAGAACGTTCCCGCTGTTTTTAGTTACCAGCTTGTGCTGCATATGGCCGTTTTGCCCTCCAGAGGTTCCGCAACAGTCATGTGACTGAAAACTATGAATTGTGATTTTCAAAATGTTCAAAGAGGTTTCAACTTCAGTTGGTTTCTAGAAATAAGTCTCAAAATACAAAGTTTCACACATTGCTTAGAGTAGCATAAACTAGAATAGGGGAATAACTAGAATCAATCTTCCTGATGTTGTGTAGTGCAGGGGTTTTCAAACTAGGGTCCGGGGACCCCCAGGGGTCCTCCAGAAGGTTCTAAGGGGTCCCCTGAAGATTTCAGAGAATAAAAAGACAAAGCAAAAATTTTTAAAGTCTACCGAACATTGTAAGCATTTCATTTCTAAATCTTTCTCTCCTTTCTTGCCGTATACATACTAATTGTATATGTTTGTTTTATATCTTTCTAGTGAGTTTTTCTCACTATAGTCCCCTTTATCTTGGTCACCCCTTTAAGTTTAGAAACGATATGTTGTATTTATAATGTCACACTTACTATTTATTTAACAGTTTAAATGTTTTTTCATACATACAAATGTATAGATGGGTTTTAGGAAGGGGGTCCCTCATAAAAGGTTCATCATATTTGGGGGTCCTTGGCATCAGAAAGTTTGAAAACCCCTGGTGTAGTGCAAACCTGCATGAAGAAGCTGTCTTTGCAATGTGCACTGTGTATTCTGACCCCTTTCTATCAGAACCAGCATTAACTTCTTGAGCAGTTTGAGCTCCAGTAGCTCATCGGTTTGATCGGACCACACGGGCCAGCCTTCGCTCCCCACGGGCATCAATGAGCCTTGGCCGCCCATGACCCTGTGGCCGGTTCTCCACTGTTCCTTCCTTGAGCAGTTTTGATAGAGACTGACCACTGCAGACCGGGAACAGCCCACAAGAGCTGCAGTTTTGGAGATGCTCTGACCCAACACAATCTGGCCCTTGTCAAACTCGCTCAAATCCTTACGCTTGCCCATTTTTCCTGCTTCTAACACATCAACTCTGAGGACAAAATGTTCACTTGCTGCCTAATGAATATCATTATAAATCAATATAGAAGTTTTGTGAATAGTGCAGAGTTTGTGTGAATGTTAGGAGAATTTGACTGTGTTAAAGGTGCCCTAGAATGAAACATTTTATTTGGAATAGTTGAATAACAAGAGTTCAGTACATGGACATCACATGCAGAGAGTCTCAAACACCATTGCTTCCTCCTTCATATGTAAATCTTGTGAAAAACACCACGAAAAATAGGCAAATCTCAACTTAACTCCGACTGTTGCGCAACAGTCAGGATCATTAATATGTACGCCCCCAACATTTGCATGTTCATGGCCAAGAATCATCGGGAGTTCTGCAGATATTGTAAAGAAACAAGCGTCACGTGAGGATAGCAAAAATGGCAGATCATGGAAATAAATGTTATGTTCCAGACTGTGGACGTGAGGACTTTTCATACCCTTCCCACAGAACAAAACTGTCAACAGGCATGGTTGATGTTTGAGTCTAGTAATGAGTCTACTCCACCAGGATACTGTTATAAGCATGAGCCCCGTCTGATTGGTCGTGGCGGGGGTGTTGCAACAATCTATAGAGATATTCTTAATGTTACCCAGAAAACAGGTCACAGGTTTAATTCGTTTGAAGTACTAGTGCTAAATGTTACGCTCTTAGATGTAAGAAAGAAATCCGTATTATCTCTAGCCTTGGCTACTGTATATAGACCTCCAGGGCCCTATGCTGATTTCCTAAAAGAGTTTGCAGACTTTCTCTCAGATCTATTGGTCAACGTCGATAAAGCATTAATTGTTGGAGATTTTAACATACACGTAGATAACACAAATGATGCGTTAGGGGCTGCGTTTACAGATCTATTAAATTCCTTTGGGGTCAAGCAAAACGTCACTGGTCCCACTCATCGTCTTAATCACACACTAGATTTTATTATCACATGGAACCAACCCAACCGATATAGATATTATACCACAAAGTGATGTTGTCACTGACCATTACATGCTAACTTGCATACTGCGTACTGCTGAAATCTGTCATGTTGCACCACGTTATCGACCAGGCAGAACAATCCTTCCAACCACTATAGATAGATTCTCAAATAGCTTACCTGATCTGTCTCAGCTGCTCAGTGAACCCAAACAAACAGATGAACTAGAGGAAATGACTAGCAGTATGAGCACCATTTTCTCTAGTACATTAGAAATTGTTGCACCAATTAGATTAAAAAAGGTTAGAGAGAAAACTAAAGCACCATGGTACAACAGAGCTACACATGTTATCAAGAGAGAAACTCGTAACTTAGAGCGTAAATGGAAACAAACTAATTTAGAGGTCTTTAGAATCGCGTGGAAAGATAGTATGTCACGTTATAAAAAGGCCCTAAAAGCAGCCAGGGCTGAGCATCTCAGCAAACTAATAGAAAATAACCAAAATAATCCAAGGTTTTTATTTAACACTGTGGCTAGACAAACAAATAAACAAGCATCGCCTGAACAAAATATTCCGTTACAGTTTAGTAGTAATGATTTTATGAATTTCTTCACTGAGAAAATAGAAAGCATCAGAAACAAAATTGTAAATTTACAAATACAATCTTTAATGATGTCTTATGATTCAACCGCAATTATCGCCCCTCAAGAACTACTACACCGCTTTACAACTATAGGACAGGAAGAGCTAAATAAACTTATCATTGCATCTAAACCAACAACATGTTTATTAGATCCAATACCCACTAAACTACTGAAAGAGTTGTTACCTGTAGTGGAAGAGCATCTTCTCAATATTATTAACTCGTCTTTATCTTCAGGTCATGTACCAAGAATATTCAAGTAGGCAGTCATAAAACCTCTCATTAAGAAGCCACAATTAGATCATAATAACCTAGCAAATTACAGACCAATTTCAAATCTTCCATTCATGTCTAAAATACAATAAAAAGTTGTGTCCGCTCAATTGTGCTCTTTCTTGCAAGAAAATGATATCTATGAAAAATTTCAATCAGGATTCAGGCTGCATCACAGCACAGAAACCGCGCTCGTTAAAATCACAAATGATTTACTTCTAGCTTCTGACCAAGGCTGTATCTCACTACTAGTTCTACTCGATCTTAGTGCTGCGTTCGATACTATAGATCATAAAATACTCTTAGATCGACTTCAAAATTACACTGGTGTTCAGGGACAGGCATTAAACTGGTTTAGATCGTATTTATCAGACCGCTACCATTTTGTCTGTCTAAATGGGGAAAAATCAAAGATAACGTCAGTAGACTATGGGGTGCCGCAAGGATCCGTGCTAGGCCCTCTGCTATTCTCAATATATATATGCTGCCACTTGGTAATATTATAAGAAAACATGGAATTAATTTCCACTGTTATGCTGACGACACTCAATTATATATTTCATCACGACCGGATGAAAATGCTAAATTATCTAAACTGACAGCGTGTGTTGAAGATATTAAATACTGGATGACATGTAATTTTCTGCTATTAAATTCAGATAAAACGGAGGTATTACTTATTGGTCCAAAAAACTGCCCACAAAACCTCTCACAATACAACTTTAACTTGGAAGGATGTCCTGTCACTTTATCCGATACAGTAAAAGACCTGGGTGTTATATTAGACCGCAACCTGACATTCGAAAATCATATTTCATATGTTACAAGAACGGCATTTTTCCACCTTAGAAACATTGCTAAGCTACGTAACATGCTATCTATTTCTGATGCAGAAAAGTTAGTTCATGCATTCATGACCTCGAGACTAGATTACTGTAATGCTTTATTAGCTGGTTGTCCTGCATCCTCAATAAACAAACTACAGTTAGTCCAAAACGCAGCTGCTAGAGTTCTTACTAGGTCAAGAAAATATGATCATATAACACCAATTTTATCATCTCTACACTGGTTACCTATTAAGTTCCGTATCAATTACAAAGTATTGCTACTGACCTATAAAGCCCTAAATGGTTTAGCTCCAGTGTATTTAACTGATCTTTTATCGCCCTACAATCCATCGCGCTCTTTAAGATCACTAAACTCGAGGCTTCTGGTCATTCCTAGGATTTCTAAGTCCACTAAAGGAGGGAGGGCATTTTCACATTTAGCTCCTAAACTCTGGAATAGTCTTCCTGATATTGTTCGAGGTTCAGACTCGCTGTCCCAGTTTAAAACTAGATTAAAGACGCATCTCTTTAGCCAAGCATTCACATTATAAATACCTTTTATACTACAGTTAAATCGGATCAAAAGCATTAATATTCTGAACAGCAGCTATGCTAATTATTTCCCATCTGCTTTTCTGTTGTTATCTTGGGACACTACACTGTAAAAAATTTCAAGTGCTTTCAACAAATTATTATTTAGTAACTAGTTCCACAGATTTTTTACGTTCACTCAATTTCATGCTACAAATTGTTACCTGAATTAATATTTTTTAATTGGCTCAAACTTGACTTCAACATTAAAATGTACGTTTACTCAATTAGTTTTAAAATTACTTGAATTAATTATTTTTAATTGGCTCAAACTTGACTTCAACATTAAAATGTACGTTTACTCAATTATTTTCAAAATTACTTGAATTAATTATTTTTAATTGGCTCAAATTTGACTTCAACATTAAAATGTATGTATACTCAATTAGTTTTAAATTTACTTGAATATATAATTTTTAGTTGGCTTAAACTTGACTTCAACATTAAAATGTATGTTTATTCAAATTGTTTCATAATTAATTCAACTAAAACGTTTTAATTAGGGGTTTCATCATTTTTAAATAGTTTTAATTACTAGAAATTGCTGTGGAACTAGTTACAAAATGTTATAGCGAGGGCAACAAAAACAATTAAAAACACATTGTATCATCTGCATTTATAACATTTATCATGGAAAATAACATTCATTCATTACATAACATTCATTTTCATTACAACAACAAAATTCATCTCTAAACATTTACCAATATTTCATAAACTGAGAAAAATAAATAAAATATTAAATAGTAAAATGGTAGAAAGTTAGTTTGATATTGCAATACATATTAAATGTTATTGCGAGGGCAACAAAAACAAATGAAAACACATTGTATCATCTGCATTTATAACATTTATCAAACAAACAATTCATTTTCATTACAACAATTAAATTAATCTCTAAACATTTACTAATATTTCATGAACTGAGAACAATAAATAAAATATTAAATAATAAACTCTAGTAAAATGGTAGAAAGTTAGTTTGATATTGCAATACATTAAAAAACATGTAATAAAAAAAACAAAACATGTTGACTATTTTATCAAAAGTAATCAAAAACAACATTAAACAAACTGAATATTATTTGGCATTATAACAATCCATAAACTTCCTATGCCTTCTAAACATGTTATAATTATAAATATTCTAATTATTTTTTTTTACATCTGGAGCAATCTGGTTCTCAGTGACTGGACCCGAGCCGAACACACTTCACAATCAAGGCCCAGAAAGACTTTCTGTACAGCTTCAAACAGGTACTTCCACTGTTTGGGATAGTCAATGTACAGGGCACACATCAATCCAAAAAGAACCGCCAGGTTGTTCAGGATCACTTTTTCCTCCACCACTACAGCCACATCCAATGCTGAATCTAGGCCTCCAGCTTCAATCACTGTCTCAAGGAGACCAATTTGCATCCCTCTGGTCAGTGTTTCAATATCATGGCCTCTCTGGTTTGAAGCATATTAGATAAAAGAAATAGAAATACAAAGGTTAACACACATTTAAATAGTTGTGGTCAAGTGTTCACAAGCACCTTGAAGAATCAGCAAAATGGTCATTTTACCCATATAAAATATAATATAAAATGCAGGTTTTTGTTTATTAAGCACTCTCGTGAATAAGGTACTTTACCTAAATTATGTTTACTAGGGTGGGGGTCGGGTGGAGTCAGAATCTCCTGGGGGAGAAATTCTGTGTTCTAAATGTTTATTATTAATGTACTGTTGTCAGGTCAATTAAAAAGTACAGTATGTTTACTGGACAAAGTTATCATTCATGCTAATACTGTCAAATACACGCAAGGTTTACATAAACACAGTTGGTTATTTCTAAAGTGAAAAGTAAATAATACAAGTCTTAACGCCATGGGATCCCTTTAAGAATAATTAATAGCACACAACATGCTGAGATTAAGACTAAAATACATTATAGTATTACAGTTTTTTAACACTAACATAAGTTGTATTACTTAAACGTGGTTAAAGACCACGTTAACGTTAGCGTTTCCACCGCAGTAACTTTCCCCAGGAGCAAGGAACTTTGGGGTGGTAAGTTACTCGGTGTGTTTCGACCGCAGGAACCAGGGTATAAATGAAGTTCCGGGTAAATATTTCCCCCTCCGAACGGCCCTGCTCCCGGGGTAGTACTTTTTCAAAGTTAGGGAACTTTCGGTGGTGAGACTTGAGCCGCGTTTCTCCCGAAATTAGCCGGAACAATTTGTACCAGGAACATTTTTTACAGGAACTTTTTCCCCCCAGACCTGCTACTGACTGCGTTTCCACTGGTCCAAAGTACCGGGAAGATTAGGCAAATTAGTCCAGTGATGTAGGACTGCGCGCATTGACATGGGACATATCGTTAACGTTACCTAATAAAATGCTGATAAATACTAAAACATTGAATATGTTCAACTTTGTACGTTTTACATAAAATAATTAACGTTAACGTTAGTTTTATATGAGCATTTATTCAGTGACGAGTGAACTTGACATAGACATCACTTAAATATCCCCATTTCACTTGGCTATATAACTTACAAAACACTTCTAACGTTAAATATCCACACAGATAACATTAAATATAGTTTACGCTTTTATCAACACATTATGTCTGCAATTTAATCATTACCACTTACCTGACGCGTGAACTGCACCCTCAAAATTGCTGCTGATATGCTGTCTCCTGGTGAAAGAAACCCGCGAACTGCGCAAAGTCCTTTGATCTGTAACAATCCTTCCGCGAAGTCAAACGTGCAATACAGATCCTTCCGAGAAGTCAAATGAGCTTTTGTACGTATTTATTCATTAAAATTAGGCAGATTAAATAAAAAAATTAACTACATATGTTAATGAACTATATATTTATATTAAATATGTATATAGAAGTGTAAAGTGTTATCCATCTTCTCATCATAATGCAGATAAGCCTACCATCATAAACAAAACAAAAATACTTCTAATTTCACAAATGTTGTTTTGATATATTATCAAATATTTCTGACAGCCCATTTCAACAGCACAAACAAAAATATATTTTCCATAGTAAAATATTGTGTGTAAAATATTGTGTTGGCCTTAATAGCCTACTTTTATAAAATATTGACTGGATTTACGTTTTTTAGTCCAGTCAACATGTGCAATTCTAAATGTTAACTGGATTTGAAAATATCAATTAATTGAATGTTTTTCAAATATATTTCTGCAGACTTAATATAATATGTCTTCTTAACTAAGCACAAGAAAGAAAATTAGTTCAACATATATTTTTTTGCTCTTCCAACATTTTATTAATTGCCGTTTTTAGAGCGTAGTCCCGAGGTAACTAGTTCGTCAGCGCCAGTTTGTATCCAGCCTCTCATGGAGACTTCAGATGCCCCAACACCTGTGATGAGACGACTCAACGCCTGTGAAGAGACGACTCAACGCCAGCGTTGTTATGGCCTAAATTAATACATGATTGATTAACTTATTCTAACATTTTTCTTTAACATTCTCTTTCTAACATTTTTCAATGTACATTTATGAAATGCACTTTCTGTAAAGCTGCTTTGAAACAATGTGTCTTGTGAAAAGCGCTATACAAATAAATTTGAATTGAATTTGAAAAATTTGAATGTTTATCTATAACCGGATACTGCGACAATTTAATTCAAAGTTGTTCGTTTGCTCGGCCCATTTCACCACGGACAGTTTCTCTAACCTGGGACAATATCAAACAGGCTTCACTCAGCGTCTGATACTGGAGAAGCGGCAATTCAAACTATATTCCCGCAAGCAGTAAGTAGTGATTGTATCCACTTATTGACTTTCTAAACAATTTCTTATTAAGTTGAAAGTTTACTTTGTGAGACATTAACATTAACGATAATATCCCCTGTGTTGTCTGATGGGGTTTTGGTTTCCTTGCCACTGTTGCCTCTGGCTTGGCGTGCTCAGTTGGGGACACTAAATTTTTCTAAATTTTTCTTTAAACTAAATATCGAAATAAATCTAATTATTAAACTAAATTAACCATATAAACTAAATTACTGCTCTAATTACTGATCTAAAGCCCACACTGTCACTGTATGATAATTGAAATGAACTGATGACATTTTTTCTCCAGAATGGCTAGGCTATATAAATAAAGTTGACTTGACTTGACTTGTCTAGATCCAACACAAGATGCTAGTACAGTAACAATAGGAAACGTCTCGGTTACGTATGTAACCCTCGTTCCCTGAGGAGGGAACGGAGACGTACGTTAGTGACTAACGAATGGGGGTTTCGCTTAGAAGCCAATCATCTTCTTCGTATTCAACAGCGCCCAATGGCAGTGCCAATGCCATGGGCATGCGGAATTTGCATGCGTAACTCCGCCCCACCTCGTGGGTATATCAGGAAGTACGCTGGCAACATCGCATTATGTTACTGCTGCAGGAGCCAAGACTGAACTCCGCGTTCCAGGCAGCACAGCTGACGTGGCAAAGTAAACGTACGTCTCCGTTCCCTCCTCAGGGAACGAGGGTTACATACGTAACCGAGACGTTCCCTTTCGTTCAGTCACTACGACATATGTTAGTGACTAACGTATGGGGGATCCTATTCAACAACACTACTCGGCTGTCATCCAGTGCCCTGCGTAAGTGTGAGACCTGCCACTTAAGGCCGTAGGACTCCCACTTAACACAGGATTACCAAGGTACACTGGGAAGCATATCCCAGTGAGGGAATGCCAAGATGCCTACCGTAGGGAGGACTTAGAGAATACACATATGACCCGCTGAGGGTTGCATATGGAAGATCTCTAGGGTACCAGCCGAAGGTGGATTTTTAACCCTAGGGGTGGCAGGGACTTGCCAAGGGAAAGACACCTGCTCACTGAGGAGGCTTACGGTGGGAATACTCGTGTGGGGGTCGCCGGAGGGGAACCATGCACACGGAGCACCTGGCCGGACATGAGGGTCTGGGCTCGAAAGGGCAGACTGAACTGATGTCGGCGTAAGCAGTGCTGGAGGAGCTCAGGGCTCTCGGGGAGCTCACCTGAGGAAAATATCGCACGTATCCAGTCCTTGGAGTGGAATGGCGAGCAAGCGAAGACACCTGAGCCTGGCCCATTACCGGCCACCCGTAGGGGCGAGTACATAGTCGGACACTGGCTCCACTCGGAGATTGTAGAATCTGGCGAATGTGTTGGGTGTCGCCCAGCCTGCAGCTCTGCAGATGTCTGTTAGCGAGGCGCCATGCGCTAGAGCCCAAGAGGAGGCCACACTCCGGGTGGAGTGTGCCCTCACACCAAGGGGACATGGTCGGCCTTGCTGCTGGTATGCCAAAACAATGGTGTCCACTATCCAGTGAGACAACCTCTGCTTTGAGAGAGCGCTTCCCTTCCGCTCTCCACCATAACAGACAAAGAGCTGGTCTGAGGTCCTGAAACACTGCGTCATGTCTACGTAGGCGCGGAGAGCGCGTACTGGACAGAGCAATGCCAAGGCTGGGTCTGCCTCCTCCAAAGGCAGCGCTTGCAGGTTCACCACCTGATCTCGGAACGGAGTGGTAGGAACCTTGGGCACATATCCGGGCCGGGGTCTCAGGATCACGTGAGAGTTAGCCGGCCCGAACCCAAGGCACGCTTCGTCAACCGAAAATGCTTGCAGGTCCCCGACCCTCTTAAGCGAGGCCAATGCGGTCAGCAGAGCCGTCTTCATAGACAAGAACTTAATCTCGGCCGACCGTAAAGGCTCAAAGGGAGGCCTCTGCAGAGCACTTAAGACTACTGAGAGGTCCCAAGAGGGAACGAGAGGAGAGCGAGGAGGATTCAGTCTCCTCGCCCCCCTCAGGAACCTGATGATCAGGTCGTGCTGACTTACCTTTTTGTCTCCCAGGAGATCGTGGTAGGCAGATATTGCGGCCACGTACACTTTAAGGGTGGAGGGAGACAGCCTTCGCTCCACCCCCTCCTGGAGAAACGATAGCACGGACCCGATCGGGCATTTCCAGGGGTCTTCTCGGCGGGAAGAGCACCATGTGACGAAGAGGTTCCACTTCAACGCGTAGAGACGTCGAGTAGACTCAGCTCTAGCGGAAGTGATGGTAGCGACCACCGCAGGTGGAAGGCTACTCAAACCTACCGTGTCCCGTCCAGAAGCCACACGTGGAGCTTCCAGAACGCTGGACGCGGGTGCCAAAAGGTGCCCCGTCTCTGAGTAAGGAGGTCCGGTCTCAGAGGAATAGGCCAGGGAGGGGCTGTCGCAAGGAGTAAGAGTTCTGGGAACCAGGTCTGGCCGTGCCAAAGCGGGGCGACCAAGACGACCTGCTCCTTGTCCTCCCTGATCTTGCACAGTACCCGTGCAAGAAGGCTCACTGGGGGAAACGCATACTTGCGTAGCCCTGACGGCCAGCTGTGCGCCAGTGCATCCGTGCCGAGGGTGCCCTCGGTCAGGGAATAATACAGGGAGCAATGGGAAGAGTCCTGGGAGGCAAACAGATCTACCTGTGCGTCGCCGAACCGTTCCCATATCAGCTGGATCGTCTGGGGGTGGAGTCTCCACTCTCCGGGGAGAGGCTGAAACCGTGAGAGCTCGTCGGCTGCACAGTTCAGGTCTCCCGGGATGTGGACAGCACGAAGGGACCTCAGGCGCTTCTGACTCCACAAAACGAGATGGCGGGCGAGTTGAGACATACGGTGGGAGCGTAGACCGCCCTGGTGGTTGATGTACGCTACTACGGCCGTGTTGTCTGTCCTGACTAGCACATGTTGACCCCTCAGCAACGCTCGGAAGCGGTGCAGGGCGAACCGTACTGCCAGTAACTCGAGGCAATTGACATGCAGAAGGCGCTGGGGTCCTGTCCAGGAGCCCGCGGCTGCTTGTCCATTGCACATGGCACCCCAGCCCGTGGATGATGCATCTGTTGTCACAACAACATGCCTGGAAGCTCGTTCTAAGGACACTCCGGTCCGTAGAAAACTGAAGTTCGACCACGGGGTGAGTGTCTGTAAGCAGGCCCGAGTCACTTGTACCCGGAGCGTGCCAGACCGCCATGCCCATCTCGGGACTCGATCGCGTAGCCAGTGCTGAAGCGGTCTCATATGAAGCAATCCGAGCGTTACCGCGGCTGCAGATGCCATATGCCCCAGGAGCCTCTGAAAGTGTTTCAGTGGAACCGCACTCTTGCCCTCGAGTTGTCGAAGGGAAGTCAGCAGAGACTGCGCGCGCTCGCTCGAAAGCTGCGCGCACATGGCGACCGAGTCGATATCCATACCGAGAAAAGAGATCCTCTGCGCGGGGCAAAGTTTGTTCTTCTCCCAGTTGACCCGAAGCCCCAGACGGGCTAGGTGATGGAGCACCAAATCTCTGTGTCCGCAAACCTGCTCTCGAGAGTGACCCAGTATGAGCCAGTCGTCGAGGTAGTTCAGGATGCGAACCCCGTGCTGCCGAAGGGGCGCAAGGGCTGCCTCGGCAATCTTCGTGAAGACGCGAGGGGACAGAGATAGCCCGAATGGTAGAACTGCGTACTGATATGCCCGCCCCTCGAAAGCAAACCGTAGGAACGGTCTGTGTCGAGGCAAAATGGAGACATGGAAGTAGGCGTCCTTCAGGTCGATCGCTGCAAACCAATCGTGTGGACGAACGCATTCGAAAAAGCGTTTCGCTGTCAACATCTTGAACGGAAACCGGTGAAGGTAACGGTTCAAGACGCGCAGGTCCAGGATTGGCCGTAGCCCACCGGTTTTTTTTTTTGGTACAATGAAGTACGGGCTGTAAAACCCGCACTTCATCTCGGCTGGAGGGACAGGTTCGATCGCACCCTTCGCCAGTAGGGTGGCAATCTCCGCTCGCATGACGGGGGCGTTGGCCCCGATCATGGTGGAACGGACTCCCCGGAAGCAGGGAGGAACCTGCGCGAACTGAATCGCGTAGCCGCGCCTGACGGTCCGCTCGACCCAGCGGGACAGCCCTGGAAGCTGAAGCCAGACATCCAGAAACTGCACCAGCGGGGTCATACGGTGTACAGACGTACCCGGTGTGGGCTTGCAGCGATGCAGCGTCACCGGCCCGGACATGGGAGGCTGTGGGGCGTCCCGGTGCGGGGGCACGGTTGACAGCTGCGTCCTGACAGAGGAGACCAGGGAAGGACGCACGTTCCACTGGGGTCTGCTCTGCCAGGAGGCTGGCGACAGAGTGGGATGCGAGTGGCGGGACCCGTGGGTGGCGCGCACCGTCATCACCGGACTCTGTGGGCTCAGGGATGGGAGTGTTAATTCTTTCTTTGACCAACATAGGGTGCTGCTGACCCGGGGGCCAGCAGCTGAACAAAGGATTCTCCCCCGGCCCTCCACCGGGGGAAGGAGTGGTCCTGCTACCATCTCCTTGAAAGAATTTCCCATCCCTGAGCCGTCCGTCTCAGGAGCGCCGCTTGGCCTGGCGTTTAGCGGGGCGCGGGGCGGCCTGAGGGGACTTGGACGCCTTCCTACGGCTTCCTCCGCGACCCGGTCCGGGTGAAGGCTGCTGCTTGGACCGGGTGGGAGGGGCGGGAGCCTTAGGAGGGCGCCCTCGGCGTGGAGCAGACTGAGGCGACTGTGCCGGGGGCTGGGTGGAGGCAGCAGCTGGCCGCCGGGGCAGTACATGTTTGATAGCCTCAGTCTGCTTCTGGGCGATTGAGAACTGTTGGGCGAAGTCCTCAACCGCCCCGCCGAAGAGGCCGGCCTGGGATATGGGGGCATCGAGGAACCGGGTCCGCTCGGTGTCCCGCATATCGGCCAGGTTCAGCCACAGGTGACGCTCCTGGACCACATTTGTGGACATCACTTGACCCAGGGAGCGTGCGGTCACCTTCGTCGCCCGGAGAGCGAGGTCGGTGGCGGCACGCAGCTCATTTAAGAGCCCCGGATCAACTCCACCCTCGTGCATGTCCTTGAGGATCCTGGCCTGGTAGACCTGGAGGATCGCCATGGCATGCAGCGAAGCGGCAGCCTGCCCCGCGGCTCTGTGCGATTTCGACACCAAGGTTGATGTGAACCGACAGGCTTTGGAGGGGTGCTTAGGATCACCACGCCAGGTTGAAGCGCTCTGAGGACACAGTTGCATCGCAACAGAACGTTCAACTGGAGGGATCCCAGTGTACCCTTTAGCTGCCGCCCCATCGAGGATGGAGAAGGCGGAGGAAGCCACCGAACGGTCGCGGGAAGACAACGGGGACTTCCAGGACCGCGTGAGTTCCTCATGCAGCTCGGGAAAGAAAGGTATTGAGGGCAAGGACTGACGGGTGTCAGCGCGAGCCCCCAAAAACCAATCGTCGAGCCTTGAGCGTTCGGGACAGGGTGGAGGGTTCCACTCGATCCCTAAGCTCGCGGCTGCCCGAGACAACATGGCTGTCAGCTCTGGATCTGACTCGGGCAATGCTGGCACGCCCGAGGGCGGCAGCACAGCCGAGTCATCATCTCCGGAGGACTCGAGCCCACCTTGTGATGCGGTGATCGACATCGCATCCTCCTCCGGAGCGCCAAACGAGATGCGCGGGGGGGCCGGAGCCGGCCCCGCGATCTGCATCTGAACACTCGCGGGTTGCAATGTGCAAAACGGGGGTGTGGCCCGAGGCATGAGCGTCGGGGCTTTGTTCCACACCGTAACCGTCAAGTCACCCTGACCACCAGCCGAAGTACTGGGCCTCTGGGACTCAGTAGATCGGGGTGTGGTAGAGGGGACTCTCACTTCAGTACGAAGGTCATGGAGTTTTGACCGCAACACTGCGATGGTCATGTTCCCGCAGTGAGAACATGACTCATCCACGAACGCTGTCTGAGCATGCTGAAAGCCCAAACATACCAGACAGTGTTCGTGCCCATCAGAGGAGGAAAGCAACCGACCACACCCAGAAGTACACGGACGAGACATCCTGAAAAGGACGCGTCACGTGTAAGCTCTTTTATGAGAGGAAAGCCTCGCAGAGAACGCCGAAGCGCCCAGGGACCACACACCAGCTGTCTAGCGGACCACTGCGCAGATCAGCAGGCAGGCAGTATGATGATCACTGGAACGCGCCGTAACACCAACGCCTCTGGAAAGCTGCTCGTCTCGAAAAGCTGTCGAAGACTCAGATCAGGCTTGTAGGAGTGAAGAGATCCTCTTGGCTCCAAAGCAGAAACATAATGCGATGTTGCCAGCGTACTTCCTGATATACCCACGAGGTGGGGCGGAGTTACGCATGCAAATTCCGCATGCCCATGGCATTGGCACTGCCATTGGGCGCTGTTGAATACGAAGAAGATGATTGGCTTCTAAGCGAAACCCCCATTCGTTAGTCACTAACGTACGTCGTAGTGACTGAACGAAAGGGAACTCCTAGTAGCACACATAACAGTTTGACATAACAGACAAATGTTATTATCTCCTGCCAGTGTTGTCATATAAATCTACAAAATACAACCGTAGATACATATGGCAATCCCTTTTGTTGGATAGAATTATAATTAGGGCCAGAGCACCAATGGTGTGAGGATCCTATTGTATTTGCTCAGCCTATTATTCTTCTTCTCCCAAATGATTTGCATTTTTGAGGGGCTGAACATGCTCGAAAACTCATGAAACATTGCACACGCGTCAGAAGTGGCGAAAATGTACGTCTGTTATGGGTTTCAGAATTAGCCGTTGCAAAATGGCTCGATAGCGCCACCTACAAATTTTCAATTAAGCGACGTTCAAACTATGTTTCACGTACAGCTATGAAATTTGGTAGACACATGTAACAGCCCAATACCTACAAAAAAGTCCCTGGGAGTAACATCTGAAAACCCAACAGGAAGTGAGATATTTTTAATTTTCTCTGCAAAATTTTTGCAGTTTTTGCCATTTCTAGACGTTGTACTTTAACAAACTCCTCCTAGAGATTTAACCAGAACAACATCATATTTGGTCAGTCTAATCTAACGGCCTTCGTGATGTTAAATTGTGAATTGTGTGATCTTGAGTTTTCGCTGAAGGGCGTGTCCGTGGCGGCCTCACAAAGTTCAATGTTTCTCTATAAAACAGGAAGTTGTTGTAACTCAGGCATATTTGAATAACAAGCTATTGAAATCAGCCACGCAGTGAAACAGCCAATCAGAGCAGATCTCCACATTAATATTCATGCTTCCAAATAAGGCAATAACAGCCCATTTCATTCTAGGGACAATTTCTAGGGTTGTAAATGGACCTGGAAAACCGTATTGCAGGTATTTTTGCCCTTAAATAAGTCACATACCCTCTATGTGGATATCAGAGAACAATTTAAAATACTGTTTCAACTCATTCTAGAGAACCTTTAAGTATATTAGAGACTGTGAGTATTGCTTGTTTGTTTAGATTGGACCCTGTTTGTATCAGAGGAACTTTGTTGGTATATTTGACCCTTTGCCTGTTTTCTGACACTGATTTGGACAGCCCTTTTCAGCTTGTTTGCCTGGTTGTAAATATATTGTACAAACGTAACAACCCAGTGTTTGGGTAGTTTTTGTGTTACTCAGATCCTGGGTCAGACGTAACAACCCCGTGTTTGGGTAGTTTTTGTGTTACTCAGATCCTGGGTCAGACGTAACAACCCAGTGTTTGGGTAGTTTTTGTGTAACTCAGATCCTGGGTCAGACGTAACAACCCAGTGTTTGGGTAGTTTTTGTGTAACTCAGATCCTGGGTCAGACGTAACAACCCAGTGTTTGGGAAGTTTTTGTGTAACACAGCTCCTGGGTCAGGCGTGACAACCCAGTGTTTGGGTAGTTTTTGTGTAACTCAGATCCTGGGTCAGACGTAACAACCCAGTGTTTGAGTAGTTTTTGTGTAACACAGATCCTGGGTCAGGTGTAACAACCCAGTGTTTGGGTAGTTTTTGTGTAACTCAGATCCTGGGTCAGACGTAACAACCCAGTGTTTGAGTAGTTTTTGTGTAACTCAGATCCTGGGTCAGACGTAACAACCCAGTGTTTGAGTAGTTTTTGTGTAACACAGATCCTGGGTCAGGTGTAACAACCCAGTGTTTGGGTGGTTTTTGTGTAACTCAGATCCTGGGTCAGACGTAACAACCCAGTGTTTGAGTAGTTTTTGTGTAACACAGATCCTGGGTCAGATGTAACAACCCAGTGTTTGGGAAGTTTTTGTGTTACTCAGATCCTGGGTCAAATGTAACAACCCAGTGTTTGGGTAGTTTTTGTGTTACTCAGATACTGGGTCAGATGTAACAACCCAGTGTTTGGGTAGTTTTTGTGTGACTCAGATCCTGGGTCAGATGTAACAACCCAGTGTTTTGGTAGTTTTTGTGTTACTCAGATCCTGGGTCAGACGTAACAACCCAGTGTTTGGGTAGTTTTTGTGTTACACAGATCCTGGGTCAGACGTGACAAACCAGTGTTTGGGTAGTTTTTGTGTAACATAGATTCTGGGTCAGGCATGACAACGCAGTGTTTGGGTAGTTTTTGTGTAACACAGATCCTGGGTCAGGCGTGACAACCCAGTGTTTGGGTAGTTTTTGTGTTACACAGATCCTGGGTCAGACTTAACAACCCAGTGTTTGAGTAGTTTTTGTGTTACACAGATCCTGGGTCAGACGTAACAACCCAGTGTTTGGGTAGTTTTTGTGTTACACAGATCCTGGGTCAGACGTAACAACCCAGTGTTTGGGTAGTTTTTGTGTTACTCAGATCCTGGGTCAGAAATAACAACCCAGTGTTTGGGTAGTTTTTGTGTTACTCAGATCCTTACTCAGACGTAACAACCCAGTGTTTGGGTAGTTTTTGTGTAACCCAGATCCTGGGTCAGACGTAACAACCCAGTTTTTGGTAGTTTTTGTGTTACTCAGATCCTGGGTCAGACGTAACAACCCAGTTTTTGGTAGCTTTTGTGTTACTCAGATCCTGGGTCAGACGTAACAACCCAGTGTTTGAGTAGTTTTTGTGTAACCCAGATTCTGGGTCAAATGTAACAACCCAGTGTTTGGGTAGTTTTTGTGTGACTCAGATCCTGGGTCAGATGTAACAACCCAGTGTTTGGGTAGTTTTTTTGTTACTCAGATCCTGGGTCAAATGTAACAACCCAGTGTTTGGATGGTTTTTGTGTTACTCAGATCCTGGGTCAAATGTAACAACCCAGTGTTTGGGTAGTTTTAGTGTTACTCAGATCCTGGGTCAGACATAACAACTGTAACGAGTTACTCCACTGGAGGCAAGTTCAAGGACCCATGTGCAGTTATTTTATTTACAAACATCAAACAAAGACTTGACTTGACTTAGAACCACTCACCTACAGCGGGTAACAACATTAATAACAGACAAAGACACATGGCAAACATGAGGGCTTAAATACACACACTAATGACAAGACAAGTGCGACTGTGAACAGTGATTAAACAATGAACCAATGACAGGACAAGACACAAGATCACATGAGGGCATGGGAGTCACATGACAATGAAACATGACAAAACCAGGAAACTGAAAGGACAAGACAAACTAGAAACATGACCGTAAACTTGATGAACTAAACACATGAAACATGAACCAACACCAAAACACCCTGTGACAGATCCCCCCCTCTATGGGCGGCCCCTGACGCCCAAACAATACCAGAACACATCAATAGCCTAACAAAGAGTCTACAAAAAGTCTTGGGGGGCGGTCTTGGGGGAGGGATGGTGGGCCAGGCCCGTGCAGGGGCACCGGACCCAGACATGACATGGCCGGGCCTGGGAGCGTGGGCGGACCTGGACCCTGTGGCGTGGGCGGACCTGGACCCTGTGGCGTGGGCGGACCTGGACCCTGTGGCGTGGGCGGACCTGGACCCTGTGGCGTGGGCGGACCTGGACCCTGTGGCGTGGGCGGACCTGGACCCTGTGGCGTGGGCGGACCTGGACCCTGTGGCGTGGGCGGACCTGGACCCTCAGGCGTGGGCGGACCTGGACCCTCGGGCGTGGGCGGACCTGGACCCTCGGGCGTGGGCGGACCTGGACCCTCGGGCGTGGGAGGACCTGGACCCTCGGGCGTGGGAGGACCTGGACCCTCGGGCGTGGGAGGACCTGGACCCTCGGGCGTGGGAGGACCTGGACCCTCGGGCGTGGGAGGACCTGGACCCTCGGGCGTGGGAGGACCTGGACCCTCGGGCGTGGGAGGACCTGGACCCTCGGGCGTGGGAGGACCTGGACCCTCGGGCGTGGGAGGACCTGGACCCTCGGGCGTGGGAGGACCTGGACCCTCGGGCGTGGGAGGACCTGGACCCTCGGGCGTGGGAGGACCTGGACCCTCGGGCGTGGGAGGACCTGGACCCTCGGGCGTGGGAGGACCTGGACCCTCGGGCGTGGGAGGACCTGGACCCTCGGGCGTGGGAGGACCTGGACCCTCGGGCGTGGGTGGCCATGGCGGCAACGGCAGTTCACCGGGCCATGGCGGCAACGGGAGTTCATCAGGCCATGGCGGTAACGGGAGTTCATCAGGCCATGGCGGTAACGGGAGTTCATCAGGCCACAGAGGCGGGGCCTTCATGGCCTCCATGTACCCCTTGCCCCCCCCCAAAATTTTCTTGGGCGGGACAGCGGGGCCGTGGGCTGGAGCCTGGACGGGGCCTTGGGCTGGAGCCTGGACGGGGCCTTGGGCTGGAGCCTGGACGGGGCCTTGGGCTGGAGCCTGGACGGGGCCTTGGGCTGGAGCCTGGACGGGGCCTTGGGCTGGAGCCTGGACGGGGCCTTGGGCTGGAGCCTGGACGGGGCCTTGGGCTGGAGCCTGGACGTGGCCGTGGGCTGGAGCCTGGACGTGGCCGTGGGCTGGAGCCTGGACGTGGCCGTGGGCTGGAGCCTGGACGTGGCCGTGGGCTGGAGCCTGGACGTGGCCGTGGGCTGGAGCCTGGACGTGGCCGTGGGCTGGAGCCTGGACGTGGACTTGGGCTGGAGCCTGGACGTGGACTTGGGCTGGACTCACTGGGGTGGAGAGTACTGTGGGAACGTGGAGCTCCTCATCCACCGTTCCCACAGTAAAAGATGAGCCACTCAGCTGAAGTGCAAAGTCAATATACTCTGCCAATGACCAGTGGATCTTGCCTCCAGGAAGTCTGGAGCTAATAGGCTCATTTAAACCAAAACGAAAAATGTCTTTAAGCGCCACGTCATTAAACTCAACTAAGTGACAGAGTCCACAAAATTCCTCCACGTAGTTCTCTATGGCTTGATCACCTTGGCAGAGCTTGAGCAGAGAAACAACTGCTGGGTCCATTTTGGAGGTCTGTTATTCTGTAACGCTATTCCACTGGAGGCAAGTTCAAGGACCCATGTGCAGTTATTTTATTTACAAACATCAAACAAAGACTTGACTTGACTTAGAACCACTCACCTACAGCGGGTAACAACATTAATAACAGACAAAGACACATGGCAAACATGAGGGCTTAAATACACACACTAATGACAAGACAAGTGACACCTGTGAGCAGTGATTAAACAATGAACCAATGACAGGACAAGACACAAGATCACATGAGGGCATGGGAGTCACATGACAATGAAACATGACAAAACCAGGAAACTGAAAGGACAAGACAAACTAGAAACATGACCGTAAACTTGATGAACTAAACACATGAAACATGAACCAACACCAAAACACCCTGTGACAACAACCCAGTGTTTGGGTAGTTTTTGTGTAACCCAGATTCTGGGTCAGACGTAACAACCCAGTGAGTGTTTGGGTAGTTTTTGTGTTACTCAGATCCTGGGTCAGGCATGACAACCCAGTGTTTGGGTAGTTTGTGTGTAACACAGATCCTGGGTCACGCGTGACAACCCAGTGTTTGGGTATTTTTTGTGTTACACAGATCCTGGGTCAGACTTAACAACCCAGTGTTTGAGTAGTTTTTGTGTTACACAGATTCTGGGTCAGACGTAACAACCCAGTGTTTGGATAGTTTTTGTGTGACACAGATCCTGGGTCAGACGTAACAACCCAGTGTTTGGGTAGTTTTTGTGTTACTCAGATCCTGGGTCAAATGTAACAACCCAGTGTTTGGGTAGTTTTTGTGTTACTCAGATCCTGGGTCAAATGTAACAACCCAGTGTTTGGGTAGTTTTTGTGTTACTCAGTTCCTGGGTCAGATGTAACAACCCAGTGTTTGGGTAGTTTTTGTGTTACTCAGATCCTGGGTCAAATGTTACAACCCAGTGTTTGGGTAGTTTTTGTGTTACTCAGATCCTGGGTCAGACGTAACAACCCAGTGTTTGAGTAGTTTTTGTGTAACCCAGATTCTGGGTCAGACGTAACAACCCAGTGTTTGGGTAGTTTTTGTGTTACTCAGATCCTGGGTCAGATGTAACAACCCAGTGTTTGGGTAGTTTTTGTGTTACTCAGATCCTGAGTCAAATGTAACAACCCAGTGTTTGGGTAGATTTTGTGTTACTCAGATCCTGGGTCAAATGTAACAACCCAGTGTTTGGGTAGTTTTTGTGTTACTCAGATCCTGGGTCAGATGTAACAACCCAGTGTTTGGGTAGTTTTTGTGTTACTCAGATCCTGGGTCAAATGTAACAACCCAGTGTTTGGGTAGTTTTTGTGTTACTCAGATCCTGGGTCAAATGTAACAACCCAGTGTTTGGGTAGTTTTTGTGTGACTCAGACCCTGGGTCAGATGTAACAACCCAGTGTTTTGGTAGATTTTATGTTACTCAGATCCTGGGTCAGATGTAATAACCCAGTGTTTGGGTAGTTCTGCCAGAAAGACTCGGGAGAATAAATACTGTGACAATTATCCATTTATTAACAACCCAGCAAGCAATAAAGTATATTGGCATAGGCCCCGTCCGTAGCTCGCAATCTGAGGGTCCGGACTCTGCATATCCTGCCTGAAGACGAAGGCAGAGGCGCAGCCGACCCCCACGTGAGGTATGGAAGGGACCATCCTGGTGGTGGTGGGGTGGATGTAGGGAAGGATTTGACTTGGAGGTGGTGGGGAGGATGGCGGTGAATGGGAGCGTCAGCATCTGCGAACTCAGACATGAGTAAGTACCGATCTTTTATACCCAGGTATTTAGCATGTGATTGGATAGATAAAATTAAAGTGACATGACAATTAAGTCTTCCTGGCAGAACTTACGCTAAAGCTTCCATTTTTTGCGTTACACAGATCCTGGGTCAGACTAAACAACCCAGTGTATGGGTAGTTTTTGTGTTACTCAGATCCTGGGTCAGACATAACAACCCAGTGTTTGGGTAGTTTTTGTGTTACACAGATCCTGGGTCAGACGTAACAACCTACTGTTTGGGTAGTTTTTGTGTGACTCAGATAGTGGGTCAGTCGTAACAACCCAGTGTTTGGGTAGTTTTTGTGTTACACAGAGCCTGGGTCAGATGTAACAACCCAGTGTTTGGGTAGTTTTTGTGTTACTCAGATCCTGGGTCAGATGTAACAACCCAGTGTTTGGGTAGTTTTTTTGTTACTCAGATCCTGGGTCAGACGTAACAACCCAGTGTTTGGGCAGTTTTTGTGTTACTCAGATCCTGGGTCAGACATAACAACCCAGTGTTTGGGTAGTTTTTGTGTTACACAGATCCTGGGTCAGACATGACAACCCAGTGTTTGGGTAGTTTTTTTGTTACTCAGATTCTGGGTCAGACATAACAACCCAGTGTTTGGGTAGTTTTTGTGTTACACAGATCCTGGGTCAGACGTAACAACCTACTGTTTGGGTAGTTTTTGTGTTACACAGAGCCTGGGTCAGATGTAGCAACCCAGTGTTTGGGTAGTTTTTGTGTTACTCAGATCCTGGGTCAGATGTAACAACCCAGTGTTTGGGCAGTTTTTGTGTTACACAGATCCTGGGTCAGACATAACAACCCAGTGTTTGGGTAGTTTTTGTGTGACACAGATCCTGGGTCAGACGTAACAACCCAGTGTTTGGGTAGTTTTTGTGTAACCCAGCTCATGGGTCATGTATAAAGTTCATATATAAAGTTAAAAAAGGCTAGTATTAAAGTAAAAAAGGAATCAACTATGCTGGGTTAAATAAACAACCCAATTTGCTGGGTAAAATTAACCCAACATGTGTTTGGTCCTATTTTCCTGTTAACACTGTAAAGCTGCTTTGAAACAATCTGCGTTGTAAGAAGCACTATATAAATTAAGGTGACTTGACTAGCAGGCTAAATTTAACATTTCCCAGCTCACCTATTGCACCTGTTTTTTTTTTGTTTGTTTTTTTTGTTTTAAAACAGGAATTAATATCTTAAGTCATGTTAAATGATCTTTGTCATGTAATATAATGGAGTGAACACTATGAGGTGCTATTCCGTCACCATCTTCATTATAGGCAGACATGAATAAAAGCCAGTTCAATTCAACCACATGCGTTCCCCTGTAAACAATACATTACATGGTGTCAGAAGTTAGTAATATGCAGAGGCGGATAGAGTATCCAAAAACTGTACTCAAGTACAAGTACTTATAGAAATATTTACTCAAAGTACTTGTCTGAATAGTTACTTGAGTTAAAAAAAAAAAGTACCCAATGAAAAAAACTACTCAAATAGCTAGTTACTTCAGATCATATAGCCTATATAACAAAAATACAATAACATGTTAATATTTAGACAGTTATTGTATTTAAATGGTTATCATAATTAGATATCTTTGCAACAAACACAGAAGAGACAAGCACCATTTCTGGCATCTGTAACCCCAAAAGTGTAAACTTTTGGATTATTGGACAGTGTAGAAATAGTGAACCTTCAGAATTTTGCATTCAAAGGCACGTAAAGGGAACGTCTCCGGTTACGTATGTAACCTAGGTTCCCTGAGAACAGGGAACGAGACGCTGCGTCAGCTTGACGCTACGGGGAGCGCCTCCAGCGTGACAGGTGTCTGAGTTACAATCGAATCACATCAGTCCTACTGACCGGCGACAGCCGATGATGTCATCAGGGTGCGACCAGGAAGTATATAAGGGCGCCTCTGCCAACATGACACCGCCCTTCGTCTTCAGGGACTGTGCGGCAGGCAAACCCTGAGGCATGGCAAAGCGACGCAGCGTCTCGTTCCCTGTTCTCAGGGAACCTAGGTTACATACGTAACCGGAGACGTTCCCTTTCGAAAGCTTGACGCTACGGGGAACGAAATACCAACGGCGCCATGCCGAGGGGAGTGCAAGCCTCCTTGCAGTGACAACTGTCAGAACAAGCAAATTCAATTGAAATGCCTGAGCCACCCCCCCTCTGGTCACAGAGGCTGTCAGTGACAGCATTCCCTTCGGTCATAACCCAAGCTATAAGCCTGAGTAGGAAGCTTCGAACACTTAGAGAAGTTCTACCCAGGCCGCTCAAAGGCCTGGATCCAACCCATTCAAAGGAAGGGGGCTCCTTTAAGGGAATGTGGCTAGGGGGCCCTAGGGTGCCCCAGCCAGCCACTACCGCCACCAAGGAGGCCTAGCTTGGTGCCTTTTTTAACGGGCACTTCAGCCGGGCCATCCCTGTCTGTTCGATAACAGAGCCTCTGGACACTCACCTCCTGAAGAGGCATCCAGTCCCAGGGACTGCAGAATGGCAATGGCCTCCTTGGACCAGATCTCAGAGACGGGAATCCCGGAGAGCAGCACTCAGCATTGCGCTTTCTACCCTTTCCAGCGAGGGGAGTAATCTGCTCAATCCTAGGATCTACTGAGCTATTATCAGATAGAAACACTCAGGAGGCCAGACTGCCCTAAAAACTGATCTAATTGGGAGGCCACCCTAGGGGCCTACGACCACCCGATCAGGCCCAGGCAGCCTTGGCTCACATATGACCCTTCCGAAAGGAGGGGAGCTTAAAGGGGGGCTGCCCGGTAGGTAAACCAGGTTGCAGGCTGAAATCCCCTACTTGGGGACCAAGTAGCAGCAGCGACACCAGTCGCGCTAGGGTGACCACTAGCTGTCAGCATCATGCCAGTTAATAGTCTTTGTACTGAGAACCAAAGACCCATTAGGGAGGCATAGTGAGGCCCAGTGTATGCCAGAGAAGCCTGAGAGGTCATGCTCAGGAACTCGCTTAGAGGGAGGCCTGGTGAAGCCTACTACCTGATAGCAGTTGAAGCCGACTGTCAAAGTAGCTGGAAAACGGAAACTTGTTTTCTCAGGGAGGCCTAGTGAAGGCCTACTACCTGAAAGTCAAGCTACACCAGCTAGCCGAGTATCCTGACTCGGGAACTCGCCCTCAGGGAGGCCTAGTGAGGCCTACTACCTGATAGCAAGCCTTAGGGAGGCCTGGAGGGGCCTACTACCTGATAGCAAGCTACGCTAGCTACCCGAGCATCCTAACTCAGGAACTCGCCCTCAAGGGAGGCCTAGTGAGGCCTACTACCTAATAGCAGGCCTGCAGGGAGGCCCAGTGCGGCCTGCTACCTGATAACGACTCGTGCTAGCTGTTTCTCAGGTGACTGGAGCCCAGGAACATGCCCTTAGGGAGGCCCGGTGAGGCCTACTACCTTACGACCAGTCTTCAGGGAGGCCTAGTGCGGCCTACTACCCAGCAACAGCCTAGCAGCTCCTGTGCTAGCTGACACGGCGACTGGCAAACAGGAGCCCTCCTTCAGGGAGGCCTGGTGAGGCCTACTACCTGCCAACGGTTCATCACAACCTGCCAAGTGACTGAGCCCAAGAATGCGTCCTCAAGGGAGGCCTGGTGAGGCCTGCTACCTCATGCCGAGTCTTCAGGGAGGCCTGGTGCGGCCTACCACCCATCAACAGCTTAGCAGCCGATGCTAGCTGACACAGCGACTGGCGAATGGGAGTCTGCTTTCAGGGAGGCCTAATGGAGCCTACCACCTCACAGCAGGCCTGCAAGGACGGCTTCCTGGTGACAGGAGTAAAAAACTGTGATGTTATAACCTTGGGCTGACAGTAGCTTCTCTGCTGGCTGACAAAAATTAACATCCAACTGCTAACAAGGGTTATAGTTGGGAAAATCTGCTACTAGAAAGCCGACATCGTTGGGGAGCAATATATACCGCAATACACAAGGGGCCGAACTTTGCAGAGGCCTACCAAGGCTGACTACCTATGTTCAAGGTTGCAGCTAGTAATTTGCCAACCTCCCCAAACGTCGGGACTCACTCGCAAGGAGGCCTAACTCTGAGGCCTACCACCTGACCTGGAGTCTACTGCCAAGACTGCCCCAGCTGGTTAGCCACAGCCAGCTGGCCTAAAAATCATCCCAGCCTAGCTGGGTGACCCATCCCGGAGGCCTCCAATTCCTTCTGGAGCCAACTGTACAATGGTGCAGTCTTATCGGCAGCGCCTACAAACACTGGAACCTAATCACATTGTCCATAGCAGGGTACTCGGCAAACCAAACGCCTTGTACCCCCTAAGCGGGGGGAGTACCACATACGCCACCCACCTCATGAAGGTCCTAGCTTTAATAGCGGCCTATCATACTGTGTGAGGGCGTCAGCCATGGCAATGCTCTGGCTACAAGGGAGCTCACGACCAAACCTACATAAACCAAAAGGTTGTGAAGTGCTGCTCCACCCGAGCCATGGGTGAGGCAGAATGATACAGAGCTGGATGTGGAGGTACTCAAATCTACCCTGCTTTGTCAGGGGAGTACGACCAACTGGCCAGGGCAAATACAAGAAAGGCCAGCGCCTGCCAAAAAACTGGCGGCCTCTAAAACTAGCTCTGGAGGGCCGGGCTGAGTTATGCATACGGAATTTTCGTACTTGCATGAGAAACGCCTTAACCCCGCCCCACGACTACTGGCTAAGTCGCTATCAATTCTGCACAGCACCAACCTGCATTACTCGCAAAGGCCCCAGAACGCAGGTAAGGGGGCGGGCCTTGGCCGGACTACTCTACATAAGAGGAGGCTACATTAGGGACATATAATAAAGCTAGGTTCAATGGAACAGCTACCCGGAGCGCAAACGCTTCTTGGCGCGCGACTCCGTAATCCCTAGAAAGCCTAGGCCAATCTAGATCTATACCCGAGGTCCCAAAAAACCCCACTACTATTGCACCAAGCAAAAGGGGCACTCGGGTAGAAGTGCCAGTCGTTAAATAGATCTGGTCCTAGATCTAACTGTAGTTCTAGCATAGTCTGATCCTGCATTCTCCAGAAATTTACACTGAGAGAAAAAACAGACCGCCTTACCCTAGCCTTTCCTCACAAAAAGAACCCCTCTATTTTGTGTAATTTTTTTTTCTCAACCGCTACACACCCTCAGGAATGAGCAGCATTCCCAGCGCTAATTCTAACACATTTTCTTAGCTTTTTAGGACTGGGAATAAAAAGGGCTGTACAGCACACACAGCGTGTAGCATGTATAGTGTTTGCTGGCCTCCACTAGCAATACTAGCTCACTTATACCGAGCTTGAGCAACTGGTAATCGTTCTAGCTAACCTAACAGGGGAACTACAGGCCCTTTTAGAACATATCCAGCGATCCCCGAAGCCCTCAGCAGGGAGCATAAGTCAGAAAATATGAAATAATTTCCCATATATAGGGGACTTACCCGCTCTCCTGCGGCACACCATGATATCGACCCACAAGCTTTATTCCCATATGAATGCTTAGGTGTACTACTACCACGGGGCTGAGGGAGGCGCACTCACAAGCCAAGCCAGGCAGGCCGTCAGAGTCTGACGTATCTTTTCCTCCGCTCATCATGGGCCCGTCCGGCCTGGTGTAAAAAGCGCCTGGGGAGAAAAAACTAGGAGAAGGACGCCTCCCTAGTCTCAGCGCGCCCTAGGGGGAGGAGACCTGTCCCAGCGTGGTCTTCTTCGCTGGAACCGACCCTGCGCCCCGGCGTCCTTCCGACTCCTAGTGCGGGAGTCCCGCCTCTTTTGCGCCCTACTCCGCCACTGAGGGGGCGCACGAGAGGCGACACTGGCTCGCTGGTCCTGTCACTGGTCCTCAAGCCATGACGGACCAGGGCCTCCCGCCTGCCTGGGCGCGGCCCCGGATCTCCGCGGAATGCATGATTTAAATGCAGCTGAGCGCACCTTCGCCTCTCTGAATCTTTCCACCACCGCCTCGACGGAGGTGCCAAAGAGTTCAGAGGGCGAAACCGGGGCATCGAGGAGAAAGGCCTTCTCTTTCGCCCCGATGTCCGCAAGGTTCAGCCACAGATGTCTCTCCGTAGCTACCATAGCCGCCATTGCACGGCCAATGGCGACTGCTGTCTGCTTGGAAGCACGGAGAGCCAGATCTGTGGTGAGGCGGAGCTCAGCCATCGCGTCAGGGGGTAGGCCCTCCCCCTGATCGAGATCCTTCAGCAAGTCGGCCTGGTACGCCTGCAGCACCGCGGTGGTGTGCAGTGCTGCAGTGGCCTGACCTGCTGACGTGTACGCCACGGCCAATCCTTCGACATCAGCGAAGTTTCCACGCTGATGCCGAATTAACCTGGCCGAGTATGGGTTCTTCCATGCCCCCGCGATCTGACCGTGCAGATCGGGGAGGAATGGAAGGCTCCCCAGAGGTGATGGGTTATGGCCGGAGAGAAAGCGATCATCCAAGCGACTGGGACGCTCGGGTTCTCTCCTAGCACGCTGCCATTGTAACTCCAGCCTGTTGGTGGCGCGCTCCATAACCTCCATCAACTCCGCATACACGGGGCAAGATGGCTGAGAGGGTTCGGCCTCAACCGATTCACCACCACCCTGCCCAGCCATCCTCTGCTCAAATGGAAGAGCATCGGCTGACGAGGAGGAGAAATCCGACTCCCCCCCCCGCCAGCCGCCCCTCGCGACCTGGCTGGTCGTCTGTGAGAACTACACCCTCCTCCAGACGACGAGCCATGTCCGTCTGGGAACCCCAGGACCTACGTCGCCGCTCAGCCTCAGCGTGAGCGGGACCGTCCCCAGAAGCTGGCCCCTCTTCCCTCGAGAAGAGGGCCAGGCGAGAGCGGAGCGTTCGGATGGGAAAACGCTCGCAATTCGCGCAAGAGGCTCCCTCGAGAACCTCCCGCGCGTGCTCTTCCCCCAGGCAGTACACACAGAGATTGTGCGTGTCTTCAGGCGTCAGATACCTGGGACACTGATCCGCGCACTTCCTAAAGTGCCGCGTCTTCTGTGAGCACTTCATCCTACTAACGTGATTCTCTTATTTCGCAACACCAGACAAGACAGTCACTGAAGACGAAGAAGCGGTGTCATGTTGGCAGAGGCGCCCTTATATACTTCCTGGTCGCACCCTGATGACATCATCGGCTGTCGCCGGTCAGTAGGACTGATGTGATTCGATTGTAACTCAGACACCTGTCACGCTGGAGGCGTTCCCTGTAGCGTCAAGCTGACGCAGCGCGAGTTCCCTTTCGAAAGGGAACTGTAGTGTTTTGAGTCCTATGTAAACTCAGGAATAAGCACTGTTTGGTCACTCTATAGTGTAACTCTGGGTTAGTTTTTGATTGGCCAGTTGATTGTCCAAAAGGTCTGTGTTTAGAGAGTTTGGTCATTCATATTGCTCAGTAAACCAAAAGAACATTTTCCCGACTCTTATTTGAACAGATCAGGAACCACTGACAGTGAAAACTTCACATGTGCTCACTCATAACTGCTACTGAATATCTGAACAAATGATCAAATACACATTGACAGTTCTTCCGTCTATTCTCAACAATGCAATCAAATGTATATTTCTGCAGGCGTGTGCAAGCTAGTTAAGCGTATCTAAGCAAAGACATTTTCAAGACAAACAGATCACAGCCACTGCGTAATACTCAAATTACTCAAAAACTGAAGATTGGTGGTAGTTTCATCTAAAGTATAAATTGAAGCATGTCCAAATATAAAAAAATAAAATAAAAAAAAAGGCAGCACTTTTCCAGAAAGACAACTGGTTTTATTGACCAAAAAAAAAAACACCATTCTGAAAGTGGCAGATGTAGAGATGAACAGTTCTAAGAAACTTTAGAGCAGAAGCACAGTGTCATCTTCCCATAACCCGCTGGGCCATGGCAGGACTTGGTCGACTTCCCATCAACCTCAGCTGGGACATGGCTGGATGCATTCAACCTCCCACCAACCTCATTGGGGACATGGCTGGACACCGTCAACCTCCTATCAACCTCATTGATGACATGGCTGGACGCGTTCAACCTCCCATCAACCTCATTGGGGACATGGCTGAACTTCTCCACTGGGACATGGCTGGACACGTTCAACCTCCCATCAACCTCTTTGAGGACATGGCTGAACTCCTCCACTGGGACATGGCTGGACGAGTTCAACCTCCCATCAACCTCATTGGGGACATGGCTGGACACGTTCAACCTGTCCCAGTGGAGGAGTCCAGCCATATCCCCAATGAGGTTAATGGGAGGTTGACGGAGTCCAGCCATGTCCCAGTGGAGGAGTCCAGCCATATCCCCAATGAGGTTGATGGGAGATTGACGGAGTCCAGCCATGTCCCAGTGGAGGAGTCCAGCCATGTCCTCAATGAAGTTAATGAGAGGTTGACGGAGTCCAGCCATGCCCTCAATGAGGTTGATGAGAGGTTGACGGAGTCCAGCCATGTCCCCAATGGGGTTGATGGATCTGGGTTAACTCAATCAGAAGGTAAGTTGAAAGTTTTTTGCTCCTCCAGCCTTCCCCTAAGTCTTTTACAGATCACTCAGTGATGTATGACACTTGACACTAGTCTTTTGCTCCCAATTATCCACAATCCAGCTGACCGGAGGGCACCTTCTGTGAAATGTCTACCCTGTTGTGCAACTTGCTAGGGAAACTGTCTGACAAGTTGAGTAGCGATGTGGTTGTTTTTGGGAATGATGATGGGGTGTTTCTCTTCCTAACATGTTTAAACTGATGACGATGTGTTCCATGGTTTGCAGGATTTTGGTCTGTACTGACAAAGTGCCACTGATTTGGGTGAGTAGACCTGATTTGAGCAACTCTGTTGGCAACTCTTGTGTTGTAAATGTCACCTAGGACAATTCTACTGTCTGTGTGGAGTTCAAAGTCCATTTCAATGGTTAGCAAAACCGTGGAACAAAGTTCAAGACGTGGAACAGTCAGAAAAGTAGGGGTTAACTTGGATTTACCCAGGAGAAATCCAACGTTACTGCATTTCTCTGAGTTGACTGCTCTAAGGTAAGCTACAGCTAATATGGCCATGGTAGATGCGTCTCCAGTTCCCTGTATTGTGTAGAACACAGAGCAACAGGAAGGTACGGTATTTCAATCGGTATCTGCTCAAGCCTCAAAACTGAATCAAGCTCCACTGATCTTCTCTTTCCACTGGTATGAGAGAATCCCAATCACACTGATCATTGGCCAGTTCTCTGATCAAAGCCTTACCCTTTACTGTTACAGGGGCTAAGAAACCCAGAGGGACTGCTGACCACAGAGAGGATGCCTCTTCAGGTAAACGGCTTCTCTTCCCTTGACACATGATAGGTGAAAGTGTCAGTTTGCAGATTCCACATGAGTCCCAAGCTTCATTGCAAAGGTAAGGGATCTGATGGTAACTCGATGTCTTGTCCAACTCAAGCCCTAATGACAGAATACTTCCATAACCTTTCTACTGTTAGAGGCTATCTTGCGCAGTCTGATGTTTTATTCTACGAGTATTTCTCTTGTTTGTTTCAGCACTGTGATGGATTCTTCACTGGACGGAAATGAGGCAAGTCCAGCATCCACATAGAAATTCCACATCATCATGAATCTGCCAAAAAGTACCCCGGAAGAAATGGCCTAAAGATACATTTATCTGAAAGGTGACAGGAATCGAATGGGGTTAGATGAGCTTTTATGGCCAAATGAGGAATTAATGCTGTTTGCTCGAAGCGCCTATCGCCAAATAAGAAAAGTAATGCTATGCTAAAGGAAAAACTCTGTAATCCATGCAAGCTACAGACTATAAATTGTGAACTCTGTAACAGATCGGACCCGAACCAGCACGTTTTCATGCAATGTTACCTCACGTAAACCTCCAGACCAAGAGGATATCAGTCCGCATCAGGTCAGTGACTAGTTGTCATGTGTGCTCTTCCTATATGGAGTAGCGAATCAAATTAATGAGATTATAAACCCTTTACATTTAAACATACTCATGTGAATAGATTGTATATACAGTAGTTCTGTTGTGTTTATGCTTGTTCTGAGAATAGACATGACTTCGTTTTCCTCACTGGAATTCCTCCTCAACTTGTAATATTCTAAAACAACATCTGGACGCAATAAATACTACATTAAGGCAATTCCTAAAATTGCCTTCAAATGCATTTGTCGTGTGTAATACAGTCTGTCAATCATCATTAGAGCGTCACCCTCAGGCTGAATAATGCAAGGACATTAGAATTCTGTCAAAAGTGTGTCTGATGTGTTCAGCGATTAGAATATAAAGTTTACAAAATGGTTATCTAGTGCTAAGACCCAGAATCTGCCCTACATAAATGTATGGCCAGGAGCCACTACTGGATGAAACCAAACAGACAGAACCTGTGAAAAAAGTGGAAAAACTATTTATATGGCTTAACAGAAGACATATCTGTATTGTTTTCAATACTCAATACTGCAAAAATACGTTGTAAATAGAAAAACCTACTTATTAGTTTTGACCCTCTCAAGAGCACAATCACTAAATCAAGCGCCAGCATTAGTTCTGGCAGGCCACGTAGTCAAGCTCCGCTATCAGCTGATTGGGAAATTCTAACTCCGCCCCTCTTTCAGCTGATCTGTTTCAGCTGATCCTATGCTCTCAATTGGCTTCTCTCAAACAGGGCGCCTTACTTAAGCATAGCTTCACTTCAATCTGCCTGCTTGGACGCTTCTGCTGCACGCTGCTTTGCAACCCACCTCCTCCCCAGCTCCTCCTTAAATTGCTAACTTAATCATGTCATTCTGTTGTCATTGATGCATGCTCTGTTCTAAATGGGGGATTTGCTCTGCCCTCCCAGTTAAATGGGAGGTCGTCCCCAGAATCTGCTGCTGTTCCCTGTCTTGGCTTTTCATGGAGCTCATGAAAGGATGGGGAATTTAGAACAGAGCCATACCGCCAAATCTAAATCTTTACAAAATATGCAATTAAAAAAAATGGTAACGCTTTAGATTACGGCCCGGAAAGTACTGCGTAAGTAAAGAGATTTTACATCATAATTTTCAGTAATTATAGTGTAACTATAAAGTAAGTACGTGTAGGTATAAGGGAATAATATGTAATATTGGGGAATAAAGGGGTAACTATCAGGAAAATTAACACATTATTTATACTGTACTTTTTTTTTTAATTAAGGGGCAATTATCCATGAAGTTACAGGGTAAGTATGAATCTACGGGCTGTAAATTAAAGTGGTTCTTGTTCCCCTCTTGTTTTATTTAGTTACAGGGTAAGTACAATAAAAAAATTACACAATCTAATATCACTCGGAAACCTTTATTTAAAAAACATGTTTTTTAAAACAGATTTACAACAATTTTTATTCGTTTCTCTTGCGTGGCTTTATTCTCGTCTTATTCCTCTACTTTTTCGTCCTTGACATCAAAACATCAAACAGCACATAGGGCAATAACTACAGTAATCCATACGATCACAATGGATGAATCAATGTCTTCTGAAATGAAACGATAAGTGTTTGTAAGAAAAATAACAATATTTTACATTTTTGAAACTGTTGACTATCTCCCGTGTGTTTCAGATTAAACTTGCGCGAGAATGTCATGAAAGCTGGAAGCTTCTTTACTCACACACGTGCTGGTAACATCTGATCGGATGCGAAAAGATTAGTAAATATGAGAGCATTTCTTGGTGTACTTTTTATTTTTATAAATAATAATACAAAATATCAAAATACCTGGGATTCTTCTTAAGATTTATCAGTGGAAATAACGATAAAGAAGAAGAGGAACAAGAGGAAAACAAGCAATAGAAGCAAAAAAGGGACAAAACGTGCCTCTTTCTGTCCGGACGTTATTATTTGAAATGAAACGTTTATTTTAAAAAAATTTATAAGAAGTGTCAAATCTGTTCTGGATTAAGTTGTTTTTTAAATAAATATTTTCGAGTGATATCAGATTTTGTATGTTTTGTTTATTGTACTTACCCTGTAACTACATGGAACAAGAGGGGAACACACTGCATGAAAAGTGGGATTTTCACCCCGTAAACGCCTGTATACTCCCGGAAATCTCCCTAATTTTCGGCAGTTTTCGACAATTTAGAGGCAGCGAACGTCGCGTTCGTCTGTGCCACAAATTGTCGTAAACGAACCATGACGTAGGTGGAGAGCCTCCCGCTGAGAGAGCCCGCGGAGGTGCGACGCCTCTAATTTGCATATGAATAGCAGCAAAACCAGAGAGTCAACGGCCAGACTTGAATTTACTCACTCACTATTGGCTGAAGCCACTACATTTAAAAAAGAAAAATCCCTCGTGATTGGTTGGCAGATCACTGCAAACCAATCATTATTGGTCCCCCTGGCTCATTATAAATGTAAACCCCAATAATAATAATAAATATATAATTTATGTTGTAATAATTTGTTTTATATTAATGTTATTGTGCTATGAAGTATTCATACCATCAAGGAATATATGGGAAAATTATACAGACCGTGCCGTTTATTCAAACAAGGGGCTTCATTTATAAGCATACAGCTGTTCATTCAAAGAAAGGGCTTAATTTATAAAACACAGCGGTTTACTCAAAGAAAGAGCTTTATTGTTAAACACACAACTATGTACAGTGCAGCATTAATGTCTCGTAATGTAATGTAAAGTTCGGCGAGCTCCAGGCTGCGAGAGGGCGGTGGCCGCACAATCCATCCAGACACCCCGTCAACAAAGCCGTCTTCCTCGTCAAACATGAGTTCAATGGTCGCGGACTTCCAAATGTCCACCTCATCCAGCACACTCTCGCTTCCAGCAACTGTAATACAATCCATAAAGACAATAAGCAACCTGAAAAATACTCACATTGACAAAAAACGGATCTAATATAATAAATCTTACACTTTTTCTTCTTGATCGACTCCGAGCTAAACTTCGCAGTTTCCGCCTGCGATGTAAGTTCAGGTTGTTTGTATCTGAAGCTCCGGCGTGTCGATTCATAATACGTCTTACAGGCAGCTGGAAAACAATTACATGAGACTGGTATTAATAAAAACAGTCACGGTAAAATTAAACAAGGAATGAGAAAAACAGAAGTTATACTTAAGTTACACACAATGTCGTCTTGATCAGCGGTTAAATCTGGACTCGCGGAAATCGCTCCAAGCAGATAAGAGCTCACGGCTTCGTTATGAGGCGAGGATAGTCTGTGTAAACAAAATGTGCAGTTTTAAGCTCGGATCTATTAACGCATCCATTTCCTTATACAGCTGAATAAAAGCATATTCTTTATATCGTAACGTTACATTAACCATGCTGTGGTTCATAGCGCCTGCAGTTTGCCTCAGAGTTGTGAAGACGAAGACAGCCTCCTGAAAATGAGTCCAAAAAGTTGGTCGCGTCCATGCAGAGATTGAGTTGAAGACGGTGTCCTGTCATTGTTGATCGCGAAAAAGGAAAGCAGCAAAAAACATAGGAAATGTAAAAAACAAAAAAGCTTAAAGCTCGTCTTCTACGCGTCATGGCCATGACCTCGACCTCGCACGTCATTGGACTAGGGCTCTAATATGGAACGCGCCCGGGGCCAAATCTCTTTATACGAAACGCGTGACTTATGACCGTTTCAACACGCCCTGTTTTCCGCGTCAACGCAGCAATTTTTTACGTGTTTCTTTTGTATGTGTAGACACGCACATTCTGGTCGTGTAACAGGCATACACGCACAGTCGACGCACAGTTTTAACATGTTAAGAAGACACATTTGAACGTGTTTCTTAACGCGCACATTCTGTACATGTCGAAGTGTAATTTTTTTTTTTAAAGCAGACTTACCTTTAGATGTAGCCTAGGCTACATACATATTAATATAAGATATTAATTAATTGCTTAACTGACTACTGTGCTAGAGTAAAGTAGCCTAATGTTGCAATGTATATTAAGTAAATGCTTAATATTATACAATTATTATAATTTATCTATATGGGTTATTGTTGGTTTTTTAAAGTTAGGCTATATATAATTTCTAAAAGTATAGGCTAATTTACATAGCACATATTTATAACTGAAAACACACACACACACAACTTTATTCACTTTCACATAATAATGTTTTTGTAATTTGGTGTTTAGTTTGTTGTATAGTTTGTTTATACTGTTCTGTCTCTGTTTTGTTTCCAGGAACATCTGATGAGTGCTATAATAAAATGACTTCATTATATTTAAAATATGTTTTGATATTCATTTTATTTATATTATTAATATTTTATTTACCCATAAACGTGTCTTTAGGAAGCCATAAGTTATAGAGACAAGAATGACTTTTGCCATTTAAATGCCACATTAATTTACTGAGGACCCATACAGCCAATGATCATGTGTGAAAACACTTACACATAAATTGATCACTTAGAAATCAAAACTAAGGTTTGAGAAAGAAAGAATATGCATACAACAAAATATATTTTTTCATAGCAGCTTCAGTAACAAGTTCAAAACAAATTCTGCTGTAAACCGGCTCTAACAAGCCAATATAATGTCAATATTCAGCTCAAGTGACTTCAGTGTTGATTCAGTTCAGTTGATTTCAGTTCAACTGTAAATTCTTCAGTTGTGCATATTTGTGTGCAGTTATATATATGCAAAAACAACATTTTTGGAAGAGTTAAAATAGTTTTGCACAAAGTGTTGCTTTTGCAAGAGATGTCTGATGTTTTGTGTGTTTTGTGTGTAGAGTTGCAAGAAATGGAGCCATATTTTCAGAAATTGTGTGTAAGCAATTAGATAAAACTGTAAATGAATCCAGTTTATTTTAGTTCAGGACTCATAGTCCAGGTGTTAGTAATCTGTGCTTAATCTTTGTTCCAGGCAACAATTTTTTAACTCACGATTAACTAGATTAAGGCCTACTCTTGGCATAATTTAAACCCTGTCCAGGAGACCACCTCTTGAAAATCTGCATTGATAATTCATAAAATGTGGTGTGAGCTCAATTTAAATGACAATTACAGAAAAACACAATCTGACTTCACTATAAACACACAAACTTGTACTTTTCACATTTATGATTAATAGCCATTTCAAAAATCATTCACAGTGCAGGGTGGAAAAATGTATTTTGGTATGTAAACTGTATGCTTTACTTGATTTATTTGTGTGCTTTGGTTCATTGTCTTGCTGTCTTCACTGCTGTCCTGTATTATTATTATTTTTTTTACATAACATTGGTTATTGCTAATGACATATAGAGTAATTAATCTACACTGTGAGCCCGGACAAGTTGAATCTACTTAAAAAATTGGAGCAAACTGGTTGCCCTAAAAATTTAGTAATGTGAACTAAAACGAGTACATTTAACTTAAATTTAAGTTAACATTTTAAATTAAACTTTAAACTTGTTTTAGTCAAAAAAATTCAGAACCTAGATAAAACTCCCCCTGCTGCTACTCGGATTTGCATTTGTGTAGCTCACAGCATCTTCATTTACATGATAAAGCCTCCCCTAGAATTAAGGGGAGGGGGGGTCATGGGGGGACAACTGCCAAGCAAGGCCCACGTCAATTTACGGCAGTTTTCGGTGTTGCCTGCAAATTGCCGTGCACAGTTGTAAACCTGAAGTTTCACGGCAATCTACAGTGTCACATACTGACGAAAATCCCACTTTTCATGCAGTGACAAGAACCACTTTAATTTACAGCCCGCAGATTCATACTTACCCTGTAACTACATGGATAATTACCCCTTAATTAAAAAATACTTACAGTATAAATAAGGAGTTAATTTTCCTGAGTTACCCCTTTATTCCCCCAATATTACATATTGTTCCCTTATACCTACACTTACTTTAAAGTTACACTATAATTACCGAAAATTATGATGTAAATTCTCTTTACTTATTCAGTACTTTCTGGGCCGTAATCTAAAGCGTTACCAAAATTTTTTTACTAAATGTTTGTCTATTGTGTTTTTTGACTTAAGTTGACCTGACAGAAATCGGTTTGTTTATCAGTTTATGATGAGTAGTCACAAGAGTCATCTCACACACTGAACAAAACTCGTGTCCAGCAATTACTAATCTTAATGCCGCCAAGTGGTCATTGGCATTCATAAACTCAGTCATGCGTGATTATATATAGCACACAACACACAAGTATGATGCAACATGGGCAGATCAGAATTTAATGCAGCAGGCTAAAGATGTTATTGTAGCCTTTATTTGAATGGAGAGGTAGGAACAACTAGTAAGGTACCTAATTACTTTTGAAATCAAGTAATCAGAACAGTAACAATTACTTTTAAAGAGAGTAATCAGTCATTTCATTTCCAGAGTAAATTGCACACGTCATCAAGTAGTCATGCATGACTCGGATCATGTAATATGCATGCACATAACAAGTTTGCATTTTGTGGCTTCATGCCAAAAACTGAGACCCATTTTTAGGCCCTCCTGTATATCCTTGGCATGTAAATTGAACAACCAAGTTTCCCTTTTTTGATAAACAAATACCACCTTAGATTAGAATAGAGATAACAAGGAATACACATTTTGTATGGCATGAAGTCACCTCCTTGGAATGGCTTTGAACACAGATGAATAGGATACCATGCAACAAGAAAAAAAAAAAAAAGGCAGAACTTTCCCAGAAAGACTGTTTTATTGACTAAAAACAAGATCTGAAACATGACAGATTTAGAGTTGGACAGATCTAAGAGACTTTAGAGCATAAGCACATGGTCAACTTCCCATCAGCCTCAGATTGGACATGGCAGGATTTAGTCAACGTCCCATCAACTGCAACAGGGACATTGCTAGACTCCTCCGCAGGGACATGGCTGGTCTCAGGCAACTTCACATCAACCTGAGCTGGGACAGGGCTGGTCTCAGGCAACTTCACATCAACCTCAGTTGAGACAGGGCTGGTCTCAGGACACTTCACATCAACCTCAGTTGGGACAGGGCTGGTCTCAGGCAACTTCACATCAACCGCAGTTGGGACAGGGCTGGTCTCAGGCAACTTCACATCAACCTCAGTTGAGACAGGGCTGGTCTCAGGCAACTTCACATCAACCTCAGTTGAGACAGGGCTGGTCTCAGGCAACGTCACATCAACCTCAGTTGAGACAGGGCTGGTCTCAGGCAACGTCACATCAACCTCAGTTGAGACAGGGCTGGTCTCAGGCAACTTCACATCAACCTCAGTTGAGACAGGGCTGGTTGAGACAGGGCTGGTCTCAGGCAACTTCACAACAACCTCAGTTGAGACAGGGCTGGTTGAGACAGGGCTGGTCTCAGGCAACTTCACAACAACCTCAGTTGAGACAGGGCTGGTTGAGACAGGGCTGGTCTCAGGCAACGTCACATCAACCTCAGTTGAGACAGGGCTGGTCTCAGGCAACTTCACATCAACCTCAGTTGAGACAGGGCTGGTCTCAGGCAACGTCACATCACCCTCAGTTGAGACAGGGCTGGTCTCAGGCAACTTCACATCAACCTCAGTTGAGACAGGGCTGGTCTCAGGCAACTTCACATCAACCTCAGTTGAGACAGGGCTGGTCTCAGGCAACTTCACATCAACCTCAGTTGAGACAGGGCTGGTTGAGACAGGGCTGGTCTCAGGCAACGTCACATCAACCTCAGTTGAGACAGGGCTGGTCTCAGGCAACTTCACATCAACCTCAGTTGAGACAGGGCTGGTCTCAGGCAACTTCACATCAACCTCAGTTGAGACAGGGCTGGTCTCAGGCAACTTCACATCAACCTCAGTTGAGACAGGGCTGGTCTCAGGCAACTTCACATCAACCTCAGTTGAGACAGGGCTGGTTGAGACAGGGCTGGTCTCAGGCAACGTCACATCAACCTCAGTTGAGACAGGGCTGGTCTCAGGCAACGTCACATCAACCTCAGTTGAGACAGGGCTGGTCTCAGGCAACTTCACATCAACCTCAGTTGAGACAGGGCTGGTTGAGACAGGGCTGGTCTCAGGCAACGTCACATCAACCTCAGTTGAGACAGGGCTGGTCTCAGGCAACTTCACATCAACCTCAGTTGAGACAGGGCTGGTCTCAGGCAACTTCACATCAACCTCAGTTGAGACAGGGCTGGTCTCAGGCAACTTCACATCAACCTCAGTTGAGACAGGGCTGGTTGAGACAGGGCTGGTCTCAGGCAACGTCAAATCAACCTCAGTTGAGACAGGGCTGGTCTCAGGCAACGTCACATCAACCTCAGTTGAGACAGGGCTGGTCTCAGGCAACTTCACATCAACCTCAGTTGAGACAGGGCTGGTTGAGACAGGGCTGGTCTCAGGCAACGTCACATCAACCTCAGTTGAGACAGGGCTGGTCTCAGGCAACTTCACATCAACCTCAGTTGAGACAGGGCTGGTCTCAGGCAACTTCACAGCAACCTCAGTTGAGACAGGGCTGGTTGAGACAGGGCTGGTCTCAGGCAACGTCACATCAACCTCAGTTGAGACAGGGCTGGTTGAGACAGGGCTGGTCTCAGGCAACGTCACATCAACCTCAGTTGAGACAGGGCTGGTTGAGACAGGGCTGGTCTCAGGCAACTTCACATCAACCTCAGTTGAGACAGGGCTGGCCTCAGGCAACGTCACATCAACCTCAGTTGAGACAGGGCTGGTCTCAGGCAACTTCACATCAACCTCAGTTGAGACAGGGCTGGTTGAGACAGGGCTGGTCTCAGGCAACGTCACATCAACCTCAGTTGAGACAGGGCTGGTCTCAGGCAACGTCACATCAACCTCAGTTGAGACAGGGCTGGTCTCAGGCAACTTCACATCAACCTCAGTTGAGACAGGGCTGGTCTCAGGCAACTTCACAGCAACCTCAGTTGAGACAGGGCTGGTTGAGACAGGGCTGGTCTCAGGCAACGTCACATCAACCTCAGTTGAGACAGGGCTGGTTGAGACAGGGCTGGTCTCAGGCAACGTCACATCAACCTCAGTTGAGACAGGGCTGGTTGAGACAGGGCTGGTCTCAGGCAACTTCACATCAACCTCAGTTGAGACAGGGCTGGCCTCAGGCAACGTCACATCAACTTCAGTTGAGACAGGGCTGGCCTCAGGCAACGTCACATCAACCTCAGTTGAGACAGGGCTGGTCTCAGGCAACGTCACATCAACCTCAGTTGAGACAGGGCTGGTCTCAGGCAACTTCACATCAACCTCAGTTGAGACAGGGCTGGTCTCAGGCAACTTCACATCAACCTCAGTTGAGACAGGGCTGGTCTCAGGCAACTTCACATCAACCTCAGTTGAGACAGGGCTGGTCTCAGGCAACTTCACATCAACCTCAGTTGAGACAGGGCTGGTCTCAGGCAACTTCACATCAACCTCAGTTGAGACAGGGCTGGTCTCAGGCAACTTCACATCAACCTCAGTTGAGACAGGGCTGGTCTCAGGCAACTTCACATCAACCTCAGTTGAGACAGGGCTGGTCTCAGGCAACTTCACATCAACCTCAGTTGAGACAGGGCTGGTCTCAGGCAACTTCACATCAACCTCAGTTGAGACAGGGCTGGTCTCAGGCAACTTCACATCAACCTCAGTTGAGACAGGGCTGGTCTCAGGCAACATCACATCAACCTCAGTTGAGACAGGGCTGGTCTCAGGCAACTTCACATCAACCTCAGTTGAGACAGGGCTGGTCTCAGGCAACTTCACATCAACCTCAGTTGAGACAGGGCTGGTCTCAGGCAACTTCACATCAACCTCAGTTGAGACAGGGCTGGTCTCAGGCAACTTCACATCAACCTCAGTTGAGACAGGGCTGGTCTCAGGCAACTTCACATCAACCTCAGTTGAGACAGGGCTGGTCTCAGGCAACTTCACATCAACCTCAGTTGAGACAGGGCTGGTCTCAGGCAACTTCACATCAACCTCAGTTGAGACAGGGCTGGTCTCAGGCAACTTCACATCAACCTCAGTTGAGACAGGGCTGGTCTCAGGCAACTTCACATCAACCTCAGTTGAGACAGGGCTGGTCTCAGGCAACTTCACATCAACCTCAGTTGGGACAGGGCTGGTCTCAGGCAACTTCACATCAACCTCAGTTGGGACAGGGCTGGTCTCAGGCAACTTCACATCAACCTCAGTTGAGACAGGGCTGGTTGAGACAGGGCTGGTCTCAGGCAACGTCACATCAACCTCAGTTGAGACAGGGCTGGTCCCAGGTAACTTCACATCAACCTCAGCGGGGACATTGCTGGTCAAGAGACCACCTGGAAAACAAAAGGTATTAAGAGCTTTAATACAAATAGTCATCTGGGGCGGGCATACTTCGAGTAAGCAAGGTATGGGTTAATCAACCAAGGGTTTGAGGTATGTGACGGTAAATTAACAACCATATAAGAGAGTTACAAACCTTTGGTTTCCAAGTGTACTTGCTCAATACCAGTTTGGTATAACCGACGCCCAACTGGAGAAGCAAATCCTGAAAACAAGATGTAAAGTTAAAAAAGGGGAAGTTGAATATGTGTTTAACTAATATATGAAACCTTACACTAAAGTGAAAACAACAACTATACCATTGAGCACCAGTTGGTGACACAAAAAGACCAAAAACATAACGGTTGAAACTGCCATCTTGATCACAGATTAAACAACGACCAATCTATCTATGCTTTCTAAAACAGGCTTCAGGCCAGGGCTTTTAAAATAACTCAGATTTCCATCACCTGGGTTTCTCGTTAATTTGAAATTAGTGACAGAGGTCCCACTCGTTAACATACATTTTTTGGTTGAAAAATCACTAATTATAGTTTTCATCAGGGCCCGTATTTATCAAGCATCTGAGAATTACTCACAAGAACACTGCTAAGAATTGACTTAAGAGTAAAAAAATTCTTGGCTCAAAGCTGTGCTTAAAAGTTAGTTATCAAGCATCTCAGTCATACTTTAAGTGAAGTGTAGGACTACATTTTAAGTGTCAGTCTTAGAGTTGATTTACGACACTTTGCTGTGCCACAAAAGGGATTTTGGATGATGTCATAGGCATGTCATAGGAAGAAGCGCTACTGCTTGCTGAATTAGTTGAACAGCGGAAACGTAATAAAAGGCAAGTTCAGCCCAACATTAACCAGCAAAGATGATGCCTGCTCTGCCCAAACGATACCGTTTGATTAACTGCTCATTGTCAAACAATTCAAAAACATTATCCCTCTTCTAAAAAGATTTGCACACGTCTCTGTCTCCTCAGTGCCATCACAAACCCCTACTGGCCACTCCTAACCACTTGAGAGACCTCTCGAGCCGTCGTAAATAACTGGGAGAGTAAGAGTGATTCTTAGCTTTAAGACATTTGATAACTTGCTTTTATACTTAAGTTTGAAAGTAGGAGTAAATTTCATGAATTCTCAGCACTTAAGACTAAAATGGCACTTTAAGAAGCTTGATATATATGGGCCCTGATTTCACACCCTTGATCATCCAACTGGACTTTCCAACTTTACCTTGGCCCGTATTTATCAAGCTTCTCAAAGTGCCATTTTAGTCTTAAGTGCTGAGAATTCATGAAATTTACTCCTACTTTCAAACTTAAGTATAAAAGCAAGTTATCAAATTTCTCAAAGCTAAGAATCACTCTTACTCTCCCAGTTATTTAAGACGGCTCGAGAGGTCTCTCAAGTGGTTAGGAGTTGCCAGTAGGAGTTTGTGATGGCACTGAGGAGACAGAGACGTGCACAAATCTTTTTAGAAGAGGAAGAATGTTTTTTAAATGTTTGACAATGAGCAGTTAATCAAACGGTATCGTTTGGACAGAGCAGGCGTCATCTTTGTCAGCGCTGGTTCAACCACATAAGAGTGGTTGAACCACACCTTTTTAGTAATCATCATAAACACTTTGTGTTACCATGGAAATGGTACTCTAAATTCTTCTAGCTGGCTCCTCCCCTAGTGGGCGGTGTCATGTTTCATATTACAAAATATATTTAAAATACTTTATAATCAAAATCTTTTCTAATCTTGACAAAACACATCGTCGGAAAGGTCTGAGTCTCAAGGTTCCATATTTGGTGACTGGATTTGTGATGGAAGTGATATTTGGACAGAAAATGCATCAAATAAACAATCAGTGGAATTTTAATGACACCCGGTGGCTATTTTTGGTACAGCGCCTAAACAAAATCTCATGGGGACTTACATTTTTGTGATATCAACTTCAAATTTGGAACACAACTTGGTTAGACATATGGCTTTGATTTTAGAGTAATTTTAGAGTAAAAATTATTTTGTAAAAAATATTATATATAAAATATTTTGTACAGTATTTTTCATTTACAGTAAATGTAAACTTCCATAACTTTTTCATACTTTCATATTTTTAATTTCTTTAGTGTTTTTCACGTTAAAGGGTTAGTTCACCCAAAAATGAAAATTCTGTCATTAATTACTTACCCTCATGTGGTTGGACACCCGTAAGACCTCCGTTCATCTTCGGAACACAAATGAAGATATTTTAGTTGAAATCCGAGGGCTCAGAAAGGCCTCCATTGGCACAATGGCACTTTACACTCTCAAGACCCATAAAAGGTACTAAAGGCGTCGTTACAAAGTCCATCTCACTACAGTGGTTCTACAATAACTTTATGAATCAGCGAGAATATTTTTGTGCACAAAAAAACCCTAAATAACGACTTATAGTGATATAGCGTTATGAATCAATGAGTCGATTCAGCGGTTTGAATCGCCAAAGTCACGTGATTTCAGCAGTTTGGCACGATCCGAATCATGATTCGACTCACTGATTCGCTTCGAAGCTTCATGATGCATTGTTTTGAAATCGGTCATCACTATATAAGTTGTTATTCAGGTTTTTTTTGTGCAGAAAAACTATTCTCGCCGATTTATAAAGTTATTGTAGAACCACTGTAGTGAGATGGACTTTGTAACGACGTCTTTAGTACCTTTTATGGGTCTTGAGAGGGTAAAGTGCATTGTGCCAATGGAGGCCTTTCTGAGCCCTCGGATTTCAACTAAAATATCTTCATTTGTGTTCCGAAGATGAACGGAGGTCTTACGGGTGTCGAACGACATGAGGGTAAGTAATTCTGTCAGGTCGACTAAAGTCAAAAAACACAATAGACAAACATTTAGTAAAATTTTTTAATTGCATATTTTGTAAAGATTTAGATTTGGCGGTATGGCTCTGTTCTAAATTCCCCATCCTTTCATGAGCTCCATGAAAAGCCAAGACAAGGAACAGCAGCAGATTCTGGGGACGACCTCCCATTTAACTGGGAGGGCAGAGCAAATCCCCCAACAGACCATACCAGGCAATCTTCCCTGGCTCTTCCAGCTGATTGAAGAGACAGCAGAGGATACGAAGATGAGAAAATATAATCTATGTGAAGCTAGCACGAGGAATGTAGCTACAGTTAATGATACGAGTAAATAAATAGTAAATAGGCGATATGGCGCTGTTCTTAATTTCCCTTCGTTATCATGGTGAGCTCCATGAAATCAAAAACAGGGAACAGCAGCAGCTTCTAGGGGCAATCCTCCTATTTATTAGACTGGAAAGTAGCGAAAATCCCCCCAACAGACCATACCGGGCAATCCTCCCTGGCTCTTCCTTCTAATCGAAGAGCCACGGAGGATCCCAGAAATAAAAAAGCGTTCAGAGAAGGTCGTCTAACTGATTTTAATTGTAAGATCTAATCCATTTACGTGAAGCTAGCATGATGAATGGAACCAGCTAATAATATAAGTAATTTAAATTTATATATGGAGTAGCACTCATAGGTTTCTAATGGATGGCTCACGCATCGGGCCAAATATAACGATCATAAGCGGCTGAAGACACATCGCCTCATGGCCTCAATGTAGAGACTGGAGTTGCAGTTGCAGGAAGCGGCAGTTGTAGCAGCCTCTATGCACAGAGAATGAGCTGTATAATGCTCTGAGGGAAGCTTGCGGTAGGCATAGCAGGCGGAGACAGGAAGCAAACCAGACTCTGGGCACAAGCTTTCCCTCCTCCAAGACAAATAATGGATCCTGTTGAACAGCTTGTGGATGGCTCCTCAGGTAGGCTAACATAGATGACAAAGCAGAGTCAGATTCAGAGATAAAACGCCGTTCATCCCCTTATCCTATCAGTTTAGTGTGCTTAGGATTATGCTGAAGTGCTAGGAATAAATTGATACATAAGAAATGTGAGGTCATGTGACCGCAAGTAAAACGTATTAGCAATATATCAGGTTTAAACTACCGCTTTAATAATATCAAATTCCCATAGTGCCTATAGCTTTGAGGAAAAGCTTATTTAGGGTGAGTCTAAAGGTGAAAGAGTAATCGGTGCAAGTTGATATACCAGAAAAATAGTGTTGTGGTAATCTTAATCAAATCTGAAAAGTACCTCCAAAGTTCTACTCTAAAGTTAGTTATAACTTTAAGAACAAGTGTTTCCAATAGCACCTACAGTTTTAAAACGAGCACGTTTCCAAACTCTACTATAGCTAACGATATCGCTTTAAGACAAGCCCATTTCCAACATCTATAGCTTGAGAAAACATAGTTTTCCAGTAGCTATATCGCTTTAAGACAAGCATGTTCCCGACACCATAGCTTTAACAACAAGCTATTTCCAATATACTTATAGTTTTACCAAGCATGTTCCCAATATCACTATAGCTATAACAACAAGCACTTCCAATATTACAGCTTTAAGAACACACATATATCCCAATATTAACTATATAAGAACAAGCATTTCCAATATTAATTATAGCTTTAATAACAAGCACTTCCGATATTACCGTAGCTTCAAGAACAAGCATTTCCGATATTAATTATAGCTTCAAGAACAAGCACTTCCAATATTAATTATAACCTTAATAAGAAGCACTTCCAATTTTAATTATAGCTTTAATAACAAGCACTTCCGATATTAACTATAGCTTTAAGAACGAGCATTTCCAATATTAATTATAGCTTTAAGGACGAGCACTTCTGATATTAACTATAGCTTTAAGAACAAGCATTCCCAATATTAATTATAGCTTTAATAACAGGCACTTCCGATATTAATTATAGCCTTAATAACAAGCATTCCCAATATTAATTATAGCTTTAATAACAGGCACTTCCGATATTAATTATAGCTTTAATACAAGCATTTCCAATATTAATTATAGCTTTTAAGAATGAGCACTTCCGATAGTAACTGTAGCTTTAAGACAAGCACTCCCGATATTAATTATAGCTTTACAAATGAGCACTTTCATTATATTAATTATAGCTTTAAGACCAAGCACTTCTGATATTAATTATAGCTTTAATAACAGCATATCCAACATTAATTATAGCTTTAAGAACAAGCATTTCCAATATTAACTATAGGTTTAAGAATGAGCACTTCCAATATTATAGCTTTAAGAACGAGTGCGTTCCCGATTTCAACTATAGCTTAAGACAATATTTCTAATAACTTTAGCTTTAAGAATGAGCACTTTCAATATTATAGCTTTAAGACAAGCGCTTCCGATATTAGTTATAGCTTTAAGACAAGCACTTCCGATATTAGCTATAACTTTAATAACAAGCATTTCCAATATAAGTATAGCTTTAAGGCAAGCACTCAATATTAGATATAGCTTTAAGAACAAGCACTTCCAATATTAATAATAGCTTTAAGACAAATGTGTTCCCAATCTCAACTATAGTTTAGACAAAATTTCCCATATCAACTTTAGCTTAAAATGAGTTACAATTTACAAATACCAACTATAGAGACAAGAATAATATCCATAAGCCTAGCATTTTCCTGAAAACGACTAAGCTTAAGCAATTCAGATACCATTGTCAATTACGTTGCCAATGACCTGATAATTTTAACAGAGTTAAAAATAAACTTAGCTTCGTGAAGACCGATGAATGAATGAAATTGCCAGCTGAGACATAGGCTTGATATACTTAATTTGTGGAGTGCAGATTTCTCTGAAATCGTTCTTGAGTCAGTCACATAACATATTAGTATACCTTCAGAGAGTCCATGAAAATAATGCAGCGATGCAAACTCCAAATTAGACAGTTTGTGAACCATGCGACGAAAACGCAAGTTTACGTTTACAACCTGAATGAATGTGAGGTGAACCGTGTGGGGGCGAATTGCTCTCGCTATATTTCGCACTACTCAATTCCTTGTGATATGATTCTGTTTTGCTTGCCGAATTCCACATTTAATTAGCTCCTGACAAATCTTGTTTTAAGCAAAACATGCATTTGAGCAGTGAGTAATTTTAACTAATAAATACCTCTCTGACGACCACCTCTCAGGATCACGTTCATGACGATCGGCCGCCACCCATCGCTGCAAACACGCTGCAATGGAGCACGTATCCCAGAGCCCGAGACACAAAACCCAGTAAAACGTTTGCCAAATGATAAAATAACAGGCTCAGCAAGTGGGGTTGCTTTCGTTGAGGAAATAGCTTGTAACGTTAGACTTGAACCGCCATACTCGGGTAAGCTGGGAAAAATAAATAAATAATTCGTACGAGACAGCAGTTAGTCTAGTAATAAGCTGACGAAAGTATCCAACACATGGTCATAATTGTTACTGCTCCCATAGTTATGAAATAGTACATGTCCTGGTATAATTCTGATGAAAATGCAGCTGCAGCTCACGTTCGTCTTACGCAAGTATGTAAATATTGAATAAATATTTGCCAAAATAATGCTCACATTGCGTGATTGAATCATTAGCCAACACATAGCCTACTTATCTCACTCAAAACGAACATAGAATTGCTGTAGCTCCGTTTGATACATGAATACAACGTGAAAGGCAATTGCACTTTAAAAAGCCTTGTGTATGGTTTGGTGATTTGATAAAGCAGACTGCACAAAATGCATTGATGATAAAGCATAGGAAAACCATAAATTCTTATCCTGATTGCAAAGCAGCGTGCAGCAGAAGCGTCCAAGCAGGCAGATTGAAGTGAAGCTATGCTTAAGTAAGCCGCCCTGTTTGAGAGAAGCCAATTGAGAGCATAGGATCAGCTGAAACAGATCAGCTGAAAGAGGGGCGGAGTTAGAATTTCCCAATCAGCTGATAGCGGAGCTTGACTACGTGGCCTGCCAGAACTAACGCTGGCGCTTGATTTAATGACAGAATTTTCATTTTTGGGTGAACTAACCCTTTAAGCGTTTTAGAACGTTCCCGCTGTTTTTAGTTACCAGCTTGTGCTGCATATGGCCGTTTTGCCCTCCAGGGGTTCCGCAACAGTCATGTGACTGAAAACTATGAATTGTGATTTTCAAAATGTTCAAAGAGGTTTCAACTTCATTTGGTTTCTAGAAATAAGTCTCAAAATACAAAGTTTCACACATTGCTTAGAGTAGCATAAACTAGAATAGGGGAATAACTAGAATCAATCTTCCTGATGTTGTGTAGTGCAGGGGTTTTCAAACTAGGGTCCGGGGACCCCCAGGGGTCCTCCAGAAGGTTCTAAGGGGTCCCCTGAAGATTTCAGAGAATAAAAGACAAAGCAAAAATGTTTAAAGTCTACCGAACATTGTAAGCATTTCATTTCTAAATCTTTCTCTCCTTTCTTGCCGTATACATACTAATTGTATATGTTTGTTTTATATCTTTCTAGTGAGTTTTTCTCACTATAGTCCCCTTTATCTGGGTCACCCCTTTAAGTTTAGAAACGATATGTTGTATTTATAATGTCACACTTACTATTTATCTAACAGTTTAAATGTTTTTTTCATACATACAAATATATAGATGGGTTTTAGGAAGGGGGTCCCTCATAAAAGGTTCATCATATTTGGGGGTCCTTGGCATCAGAAAGTTTGAAAACCCCTGGTGTAGTGCAAACCTGCATGAAGAAGCTGTCTTTGCAATGTGCACTGTGTATTCTGACCCCTTTCTATCAGAACCAGCATTAACTTCTTGAGCAGTTTGAGCTCCAGTAGCTCATCGGTTTGATCGGACCACACGGGCCAGCCTTCGCTCCCCACGGGCATCAATGAGCCTTGGCCGCCCATGACCCTGTGGCCGGTTCTCCACTGTTCCTTCCTTGAGCAGTTTTGATAGAGACTGATCACTGCAGACCGGGAACAGCCCACAAGAGCTGCAGTTTTGGAGATGCTCTGACCCAACACAATCTGGCCCTTGTCAAACTCGCTCAAATCCTTACGCTTGCCCATTTTTCCTGCTTCTAACACATCAACTCTGAGGACAAATTGTTCAAATGCTGCCTAATGAATATCATTATCAATCAATATAGAAGTTTTGTGAATAGTGCAGAGTTTGTGTGAATGTTAGGAGAATTTGACCGTGTTAAAGGTGCCCTAGAATGAAACATTTTATTTGGAATAGTTGAATAACAAGAGTTCAGTACATGGACACCACGGACACCACGGAAAAATAGGTGAATCTCAACATAACACCGACTGTTGCGCAACAGTCAGGATCATTAATATGTACGCCCCCAACATTTGCATGTTCATGGTCAAGAATCATCGGGAGTTCTGCAGATATTGTAAAGAAACAAGCGTCACGTGAGGATAGCAAAAATGGCAGATCATGGAAATAAATGTTATGTTCCAGGCTGTGGACGTGAGGACTTTTCATACCCTTCCCACAGAACAAAACTGTCAACAGGCATGGTTGATGTTTATCTATAACCTGATACTGCGACAATTTAATTCAAAGTTGTTCGTTTGCTCGGCCCATTTCACCGCGGACAGTTTCTCTAACCTGGGACAATATCAAACAGGCTTCACTCAGCGTCTGATACTGGAGAAGCGGCAATTCAAACTATATTCCCGCAAGCAGTAAGTAGTGATTTTATCCACTTATTGACTTTCTAAACAATTTCTGATTAAATTGAAAGTTTCTTAGTGAGACATTAACATTAACGATAATATCCCCTGCGTTGTCTAGATGCAACACAAGATGCTAGTACAGTAACAATAGGAAACTCCTAGTAGCACACATAACAGTTTGACATAACAGACAAATGTTATTATCTCCTGCCAGTGTTGTCATATAAATCTACAAAATACAACCGTAGATACATATGGCAATCCCTTTTGTTGGATAGAATTATAATTAGGGCCAGAGCACCAATGGTGTGAGGATCCTATTGTATTTGCTCAGCCTATTATTCTTCTTCTCCCAAATGATTTGCATTTTTGAGGGGCTGAACATGCTCGAAAACTCATGAAACATTGCACACGCGTCAGAAGTGGCGAAAATGTACGTCTGTTATGGGTTTCAGAATTAGCCGTTGCAAAATGGCTCGATAGCGCCACCTACAAATTTTCAATTAAGCGACGTTCAAACTATATTTCACGTACAGCTATGAAATTTGGTAGACACATGTAACAGCCCAATACCTACAAAAAAGTCCCTGGGAGTAACATCTGAAAACCCAACAGGAAGTGAGATATTTTTAATTTTTTCTCTGCAAAATTTTTGCAGTTTTTGCCATTTCTAGACGTTGTACTTTAACAAACTCCTCCTAGAGATTTAATCAGATCAACATTATATTTCGTCAGTCTAATCTAACGGCCTTCGTGATGTTAAATTGTGAATTGTGTGATCTTGAGTTTTCGCTGAAGGGCGTGTCCGTGGCGGCCTCACAAAGTTCAATGTTTCTCTATAAAACAGGAAGTTGTTGTAACTCAGGCATATTTGAATAACAAGCTATTGAAATCAGCCACGCAGTGAAACAGCCAATCAGAGCAGATCTCCACATTAATATTCATGCTTCCAAATAAGGCAATAACAGCCCATTTCATTCTAGGGACAATTTCTAGGGTTGTAAATGGACCTGGAAAACCGTGTTGCAGGTATTTTTGCCCTTAAATGAGTCACATACCCTCTATGTGGATATCAGAGAACAATTTAAAATACTGTTTCAACTCATTCTAGAGAACCTTTAAGAATATTAGAGACTGTGAGTATTGCTTGTTTGTTTAGATTGGACCCTGTTTGTATCAGAGGAACTTTGTTGGTATATTTGACCCTTTGCCTGTTTTCTGACACTGATTTGGACAGCCCTTTTCAGCTTGTTTGCCTGGTTGTAAATATATTGTACATACGTAACAACCCAGTGTCTGGGTAGTTTTTGTGTTACTCAGATCCTGGGTCAGACGTAACAACCCAGTGTTTGGGTAGTTTTTGTGTTACTCAGATCCTGGGTCAGACGTAACAACCCAGTGTTTGGGTAGTTTTTGTGTTACTCAGATCCTGGGTCAGACGTAAAAACCCAGTGTTTGGGAAGTTTTTGTGTAACACAGATCCTGGGTCAGGCGTGACAACCCAGTGTTTGGGTAGTTTTTGTGTTACACAGATCCTGGGTCAGGCGTGACAACCCAGTTTTTGGGTAGTTTTTGTGTAACACAGATCCTGGGTCAGGCTTAACAACCCAGTGTTTGGGTAGTTTTTGTGTAACCCAGATCCTGGGTCAGACGTAACAACCCAGTTTTTGGTAGTTTTTGTGTTACACAGATCCTGGGTCAGATGTAACAACCTTGTGTTTGGGTAGTTTTGTGCAAATCAGATAGTGGGTCAGTCGTAACAACCCAGTGTATGGGTAGTTTTTGTGTAACTCAGATCCTGGGTCAGACGTAACAACCCAGTGTTTGAGTAGTTTTTATGTAACCCAGATTCTGGGTCAAATGTAACAACCCAGTGTTGGGTAGTTTTTGTGTTACTCAGATCCTGGATCAGATGTAACAACCCAGTGTTTGGGTAGTTTTTGTGTTACTCAGATCCTGGGTCAAATGTAACAACCCAGTGTTTGGGTAGTTTTTGTGTTACACAGATCCTGGGTCAGACTTAACAACCCAGTGTATGGGTAGTTTTTGTGTTACTCAGATCCTGGGTCAGACATAACAACCCAGTGTTTGGGTAGTTTTTGTGTAACCCAGCTCATGGGTCATGTATAAAGTTCATGTATAAAGTTAAAAAAAGGCTAGTATTAAAGTAAAAAGGAATCAACTATGCTGGGTTAAATAAACAACCCAATTTGCTGGGTAAAATTAACCCAACATGTGTTCTGTCCTATTTTCCTGTTAACACTGTAAAGCTGCTTTGAAACAATCTGCGTTGTAAGAAGCACTATATAAATTAAGGTGACTTGACTAGCAGGCTAAATTTAGCATTTCCCAGCTCACCTATTGCACCTGTTTTTTTTTTGTTTTGTTTTTGAAAACAGGAATTAATATCTTAAGTCATATTAAATGATCTTTGTCATGTAATATAATAGAGTGAACACTATGAGGTGCTATTCCGTCACCATCTTCATTATAGGCAGACATGAGTAAAAGCCAGTTCAATTCAACCACATGCGTTCCCCTGTAAACAATACATTACATGGTGTCAGAAGTTAGTAATATGCAGAGGCGGGTAGAGTATCCAAAAACTGTACTCAGGTAAAAGTACTTATAGAAATATTTACTCAAAGTACTTGTCTGAATAGTTACTTGAGTTTAAAAAAAAAAGTACCCAATGAAAAAAACTACTCAAATAGCTAGTTACTTCAGATCATATAGCCTATATAACAAAAATACAATAACATGTTAATATTTAGACAGTTATTGTATTTAAATGGTTATCATAATTAGATATCTTTGCAACAAACACAGAAGAGACAAGCACCATTTCTGGCATCTGTAACCCAAAAAGTGTATCCTTTGTAAAATGAAGAGAAACTTTTGGATTATTGGACAGTGTAGAAATAGTGAACATTCAGAATTTTGCATTCAAAGGCACGTAAAGGGAACTGTAGTGTTTTGAGTCCTATGTAAACTCAGGAATAAGCACTGTTTGGTCATTCTATAGTGTAACTCTGGGTTAGTTTTTGATTGGCCAGTTGATTGTCCAAAATGTCTGTGTTCAGAGAGTTTGGTAATTCATATTGCTCAGTAAACCAAAAGAACATCGTCCCGACTCTTATTTGAACAGATCAGGATCCACTGACAGTGAAAACTTCACATGTGCTCACTCATAACTGCTACTCAATATCTGAACAAATGATCAAATACACATTGACAGTTCTTCCGTCTATTCTCAACAATGCAATCAAATGTATATTTCTGCAGGCGTGTGCAAGCTAGTTAAGCATATCTAAGCAAAGACATTCATTTTCAAGACAAACAGATCACAGCCACTGCGTAATACTCAAATTACTCAAATACTGAAGATTGGTGGTAGTTTCATCTAAAGTATAAATTGAAGCATGTCCAAATTTAACACAAAAAACCCCCAAAAAAAACAAAGGCAGCACTTTTCCAGAAAGACAACTGGTTTTATTGACAAAAAAAAAAAAAACACAGTTCTGAAAGTGGCAGATGTAGAGATGAACAGTTCTAAGAAACTTTAGAGCATAAGCACAGTGTCATCTTCCCATCAACCGCTGCTGGGACATGGCAGGACTTGGTCGACTTCCCATCAACCTCATTGGGGACATTGCTGGACTCCTCAGCTGGGACATGGCTGGACGAGTTCAACCTCCCATCAACCTCATTGGGGACATGGCTGGACGCGGTAAACCTCCCATCAACCTCATTGGGGACATGGCTGGACGCGGTCAACCTCCCATCAACCTCATTGGGGACATGGCTGGACGCGGTCAACGTACCATCAACCTCATTGGGGACATGGCTAGATGCATTCAACCTCCCATCAACCTCATTGGGGACATGGCTGGACGCGGTCAACCTCCCATCAACCTCATTGGGGACATGGCTGGACGCGGTCAACCTCCCATCAACCTCATTGGGGACATGGCTGGACGCGGTCAACGTACCATCAACCTCATTGGGGACATGGCTAGATGCATTCAACGTACCATCAACCTCATTGGGGACATGGCTAGATGCATTCAACCTCCCATCAACCTCATTGGGGACATGGCTAGATGCATTCAACCTCCCATCAACCTCATTGGGGACATGGCTGAACGCAGTCAACCTCCCATCAACCTCATTGGGGACATGGCTGGACGCGGTCAACCTCCCATCAACCTCATTGGGGACATGGCTGGACGCGGTCAACGTACCATCAACCTCATTGGGGACATGGCTAGATGCATTCAACCTCCCATCAACCTCATTGGGGACATGGCTGGACTCCTCCGCTGGGACATGGCTGGACGCAATCAACCTCCCATCAACCTCATTGGAGGAGTCCAGCCAAGTCCCCAATGAGGTTGATGGGAGGTTGAATACATCCAGCCATGTCCCCAATGAGGTTGTAGCGACTATGAGTCAGATAAAATAATAACTCAACGGGGAATTGAATTAAAATGAAAGAGACTCGAATGACACTATAATTTATAAATAATTCAGAATTAATGTTTACACCTTAACTTATTTGTCCACCGATATGTAAGAACTTAAAGGGGGCTCTGTTAAAGGGAAACATGTATATTTAGCTCAAATGAATGAATTAATGAATTCATAGGGAATTTTGAGAGTCTATTTTACAGCCGAGCAAATGACTCTTCCAGTGTTCATTTGAACGGGCCGTAAATATCAACTCTGCAGCGGATATTAATATCCGAACAATAGTGAAACACTATTTAACAGCCAGGTAACTTAGATCGGCAGTTCAAGACATTAAATTCATAAGCACATAACACAAGACTTAACGGAAAGAAAATAAGATTTAGCCTCTTAACCTGCGACCCTATTTTTGAGAATTCTTTGAAAACGATATACCCAAATGAAAATGTCTGCAGCTCTTAAACCCTATGGTCTATATTCATAAATCTGGTCTTATTTTAAACTAGACACGTGAAATGTTGCTACCCAAGAGTCATAATATCTCAAAGTAATATGTGAACAGATTAATATACATGTAAATATACATGTAAGTGACTCACGTTTTTTTTTTCACTTAGGGAAAAAAATATGATAATTTAATGTTAAGAGCCTGAAAATAACTTAAATATAAAACTGAATCTCTAATCATGTCATGATTCAAATATGAGGATGATTCTCTCAGTAATGTAGCTTCTGTAAGCTTTTATGTCAAGAAAAGTCTAGGCGTCCTTTCAAAACGGCAATTTATTTCAGAACATTTGCAATTGTAAAGAGTAGTTTTTCATTCAAATAAATCTGCAATAAACTGCAATAAACTGCTAATTATAATGGATAAAAAGTTACTGAAAAACTAAAGCAACTATTTACAGAGATTACAGAGTGTAAAAAACTCATTTAGCTGATAAGAAGTGTCAGTCAGAGTCTGCGCGCTCCACTGCAGTTTCTGCCTAAACACTGGCAGCCGCCATAGACAGCGTGCCGGTGTTATGAAAGCCTAAGCAGTAAGCACTAGTAGTATTCACCAAATCCTACTTACGTATACTGCACAAGATAATGCCTTTTGATTGGTTACTAAGTCCATCAATCAAACCTTTTTTGGAAAGGCATTGGCTAGGCACCGAGTGCCTTTATCCAACGAAAACCATGGGCGCAATGATTGACAGCTCACCAAGCCTATAAGGCGCTTCCTCTATATGATGCATCACAGGAGAGATTCTGATTGAAGGAGAGAGACGAGGGAATATTAATCTTACGTGGAAGAGACTATTCTTGCAGGGGTAGTTTGCCAGAAACGGATTAGAATCGATATTTCATTGAAAATGGACATGATTGATTACGCTAACTCAAAACTCCCTTGCAAACAACGGAGGATTTTTAGTTTTTTCCTTATTTTTTCGTTGTTTTGGATTAAAAAGTGGGATGGATATTGAAGAGTGGACCCTTACACAGAGATGTATGCGGGTGTTTATTGGATTCGTCCGATCTGATCTGAACGACAGGAGATGAAAGATGAGTACCGCTAATATTATGCTACTGTTTACATGGCCGGTCCTTTAGCATTTCATTTAACCCTTTCCTCTCTGGTGTATTTATTGCAAAATAAAGTTCAGAACATGAATCTTGAGTGTTTTTAGCTTTCAAATGATGCATAGTTTGTGATAGTTGATTGAATATTTTGTATAAAACAAAAGTAAATAAAAGTACAGACACGCCCACTTCCGTCAACCTCACCGCCCACGGACCGGTGCGGGTTAAGAAGTTAAGTAAAAGGAAAGGAAAGTGAGAGAAGAGCAGATGGCCTGAATGAAATCTTTGTTTAACCCATTTTCTCTGATCTTGGTCTACCACGATCGTCAGATCGTCTCCTGGGAGCTCTCAGTTCAGAACTCAACTCTGGTCAAACTGCTAGGACTCAACTCATCTCTGAACTACGAACTGGCTGCGAACAGGCCGCGAACTGCTGGCTCTGAACTAGCATGAAACAGGCTGTGAACAGGCTCTCTTCGTTCGTGTTCTGAGATTAAACTCAAATATTTGCCCATCCCCTGGCCAATTAGGGTTCAGGGGTGACTGTGTCTCCACCCCTCCCATAAAATTGGGTTATCTATAGCAATTTAGTTTCCTGCTCTTAAGCAGAGAGTAAATTTAGACCTAATTTCTTACTATAAGGACATTATCAATTCTATAAAGATTTAATTCAGCTCATCTGTTGGATTATACCCTTACGAACACAAAGGTATCAAACACGGTGCCTTTTCATCCACTCATTCAATAGTTACATAATTGCATGAATTGGGAGTAATATACATGCATAATAACCACGTGTATCAGTCGTAAACACACTAACAAGCAATGTCGAAGGCTATTTGAATAAAAGTCCAATAATCATTGATTTGATTCACTCCATATGTAACAGTTTCTGTGAGTTTGCTTGGAGTTTTAGTTGTGTCACGTGGAGTTAATTTACCGGTCATTGAAAAGACAGAGATCTGGTTTGTTTCTTTGTCTTGTGATCACAACGAGTCTTTTGTCCTCTTTGTCTAAGTTTTGGTCAAAAGTCCATAGGAAATCGAGTAATTTATTATCTAAAACTCGTAGCTCCAGGCAGAATTGAGCCTCCGTGATAGATGGTCGATTTCCTGGGGTCTGGAGCTGACTTGGGCTTTGTAAGTGGGATGTTCCTTTGATCGAATAATTTGGAAGATTCATTCATCTATATGTCTGCGCCCACAATCACTACAGGAGGTTTACAGAGTCCAGCTATGTCCCCAATGAGGTTGATGGGAGATTGACGGAGTCCAGCCATGTCCCCAATGAGGTTGATGGGAGATTGACGGAGTCCAGCCATGTCCCCAATGAGGTTGATGGTATGTTGACCGCGTCCAGCCATGTCCCCGATGAGGTTGACGGGAGGTTGAATGCATCCAGCCATGTCCCAGCTGAGGAGTCCAGCCATGTCCCCAATGAGGTTGATGGGAGGTTGAATGGATCCAGCCATGTCCCAGCTGAGGAGTCCAGCCATGTCCCCAATGAGGTTGATGGGAGGCTGACAGAATCCAGCCATGTCCCAGCTGAGGAGTCCAGCCATGTCCCCAATGACGTTGATGGTTCGTTGACCACATCCAGTCATGTCCCAGTAGAGGAGTCCAGCCATGTCCCCAATGAAGTTGATGAGAGGTTGACGGAGTCCAGCCATGTCCCCTATGGGGTTGATGGATCTGGGTTAACTCAATCAGAAGGTAAGTTGAAAGTTTTTTGCTGCTCCAGCCTTCCCCTAAGTCTTTTACAGATCACTCAGTGATGTATGACACTTGACACTAGTCTTTTGCTCCCAATTATCCACAATCCAGCTGACCGGATGGCACCTTCTGTGAAATGTCTACCCTGTCGTGCAACTTGCTAGGGAAACTGTCTGACAAGTAGAGTAGCGATGTGGTTGTTTTTGGGAATGATGATGGGGTGTTTCTCTTCCTAACATGTTTAAACTGATGACGACGTGTTCCATGGTTTGCAGGATTTTGGTCTGTACTGACAAAGTGCCACTGATTTGGGTGAGTAGACCTGATTTGAGCAACTCTGCTGGCAACTCTTGTGTTGTAAATGTAACCTAGGACAATTCTACTGTCTGTGTGGAGTTCAAAGTCCATTCAATGGTTAGCAAAACCGTGGAACAAAGTTCAAGACGTGGAACAGTCAGAAAAGTAGGGGTTAACTTGGATTTACCCAGGAGAAATCCAACGTTAATGCATTTCTCTGAGTCGACTGCTCTAAGGTAAGCTACAGCTAATATGGCCATGGTAGATGCGTCTCCAGTTCCCTGTATTGTGTAGAACACAGAGAAACAGGAAGGTACGGTATTTCAATCTGTATCTGCTCAAGCCTCAAAACTGAATCAAGCTATGTTCTCCACTGATCTTCTCTTTCCACTGGTATGAGAGAATCCCAATCACACTGATCATTGGCCAGTTCTCTGATCAAAGCCTTACCCTTTACTGTTACAGGGGCTAAGAAACCCAGAGGGACTGCTGACCACAGAGAGGATGCCTCTTCAGGTAAACGTCTTCTCTTCCCATGACACGATAGGTGAAAGTGTCAGTTTGCAGATTCCACATGAGTCCCAAGCTTCATTGCAAAGGTAAGGGATCTGATGGTAACTCGATGTCTTGTCCAACTCAAGCCCTAATGACAGAATTCTTCCATAACCTTTCTATTGTTAGAGGCTATCTTGCGCAGTCTGATGTTTTATTCTACAAGTATTTCTCTTGTTTGTTTCAGCACTGTGATGGATTCTTCACTGGACGGAAATGAGGCAAGTCCAGCATCCACATAGAAATTCCACATCGTCATGAATCCGCCGAAAAGTACCCCGGAAAGAAATGGCCTAAAGATACATTTATCTGAAAGGGTTAGATGAGCTTTTATGGCCAAATGAGGAATTAATGCTGTTTGCTCGAAGCGCCTATCGCCAAATAAGGAAAGTAATGCTGTGCTAAAGGAAAAACTCTGTAATCCATGCAAGCTACAGACTATAAATTGTGAACTCTGTAACAGATCGGACCCAAACCAGCACGTTTTCATGCGACGTTACCTCACGTAAACCTCCAGACCAAGAGGATATCAGTCCGCATCAGGTCAGTGACTAGTTGTCATGTGTGCTCTTCCTATATGGAGTAGCGAATCAAATTAATGAGATTATAAACCCTTTACTTTTAAACATACTCATGTGAATAGATTGTATATACAGTAGTTCTGTTGTGTTTATGCTTGTTCTGAGAATAGACATGACTTCGTTTTCCTCACTGGAATTCCTCCTCAACTTGTAATATTCTAAAACAACATTTGGACGCAATAAATACTACATTAAGGCAATTCCTAAAATTGCCTTCAAATGCGTTTGTCGTGTGTAATACAGTCTGTCAATCATCATTAGAGCGTCACCCTCTGGCTGAATAACGCAAGGATATTAGAATTCTGTCAAAAGTGTGTCTGATGTGTTCAGCGATTAGAATATAAAGTTTACAAAATGGTTATCTAGTGCTAAGACCCAGAATCTGCCCTACATAAATGTATGGCCAGGAGCCACTACTGGATGAAACCAAACAGACAAAACCTGTGAAAAAAGTGGAAAAACTATTGATATGGCTTGACAGAAGACATATCTGTATTGTTTTCAAGAAGTCATAGAAATGTTAACTTTTATAGTGAAAAAATATTTCCTGTATTTATTATACAGTATACCGATCAGGCATAAAATTATACTATTGTGTAATATTGTGTTGGTCCCCCTTTTGCTGCGAAAACAGCTCTGACCCGTCGAGGCATGGACTCCACTAGACCCCTGAAGGTGTGCTGTGGTATCTGGCACCAAGATGTTAGCAGCAGATCCTTTAAGTCCTGTAAGTTGTGAGGTGGGGCCTCCATGGATCGGACTTGTTTGTTCAGCACATCCCACAGATGCTCGATTGGATTGAGATCTGGGGAATCTGGGGGCCAAGTCAACACCTCAAACTCTTTGTTGTGCTCCTCAAACCATTCCTGAACCATTTGTGCTTTGTGGTGGCGCATTATCTGCTGAAAGAGCCACAGCCACCAGGGAATACCGTTTCCATGAAAGGCTGTACAAGCATCACACTGCCTATCTTGAGTAGCACAAACAAAATATTTTTTTTTCAAAGTAAGTCTCAAGTAGTCGCACACGCAACGTCATCTACCTGATACCTACTTTGACTGGTAAGCGATTGCGAGGCGGGTGATACCAACGAAAACAAAGAGAAAAGTACGTGATCTGTTTTTGGAAATACAATCATTATTTTGAGTTCATGGCAGCCAGTTCGAAGAATAAATAGCCTAACTATTGCCTTAACTAAATGCAGCAAAACATACGGGTTTTCTTCAAATTCTGAATAGATTATCGCCTAGAAAGCGCGCATAAATGAGCTCCCTTTTACTAAGATGTCACTCATCTAAATTCATTGCGGTCTCACAAAGTTCTGCTAATCGATTGAGTTGACTGTACAATGAATATCTTTAGCCTATTTGTCTACACTTTTGGGTTTCAAGTTGAATTCGAACGAAGCGTTTTGAGTGGTGAGGGGATTCTAACGGAAACACGTCTGATTGGTCAGTGTTCAAGAAAACATCAGATATGTTTGTAATTAGCTACATTACTCAATGCTGCAAAAATACGTTGTAAATAGAAAAACCTACTTATTAGTTTTGACCCTCTCAAGAGCACAATCACTAAATCGGTTTGTTTATCAGTTTATGATTAGTCACAAGAGGCATCTCACGCACTGAACAAAATTCTTTTGTCCAACAATTACTAATCTTAATGCCGCCGAGTGGTCATTGACATTCATAAACTCAGTCATGCGTGATTATATATAGCGCACGACACGCAAGTATGATGCAACATGAGCAGATCAGAATTTAATGCAGCAGGCTAAAGATGTTATTGTAGCCTTTATTTGAATGGGGAGGTAGGAACAACTAGTAAGGTACCTAATTACTTTTGAAATCAAGTAATCAGAACAGTAACACAATTACTTTTAAAGAGAGTAATCAGTCATTTCACTACATTTCCAGAGTAACTTGCACACGTCATCAAGTAGTCATGCATGACTCGGAACATGTAATATGCATGCACATAACAAATTTGCATTTTTGTAGCTTCATGCCAAAAACTTTGAGACCCATTTTTAGGCCCTCCTGTATATCCTTGGCATGTAAACTGAACAGCCAAGTTTCCCTTTTTTGATAAACAAATACCACCTTAGATTAGAATAGAGATAACAAGGAATACACATTTTGTATGGCATGAAGTCACCTCCTTGGAAAGGCTTTGAACACAGATAAATAGGATACCATGCAACAAGAAAAAGGCAGCACTTTCCCTGAAAGACTGTTTTATTGACTAAAAACAAGATCTGAAACATGCCAGATTTAGAGTTGGACAGATCTAAGAGACTTTAGAGCATAAGCACATGGTCAACTTCCCATCAGCCTCAGATGGGACATGGCAGGATTTAGTCAACTTCCCATCAACTGCAACAGGGACATTGCTAGACTCCTCCGCAGGGACATGGCTGGTCTCAGGCAACTTCACATCAACCTCAGTTGAGACAGGGCTGGTCTCAGGCAACTTCACATCACCCTGAGCTGGGACAGGGCTGGTCTCAGGCAACTTCACATCACCCTGAGCTGGGACAGGGCTGGTCTCAGGCAACTTCACATCAACCTCAGCTGGGACAGGGCTGGTCTCAGGCAACTTCACATCAACCTCAGCTGGGACAGGGCTGGTCTCAGGCAACTTCACATCAACCTCAGTTGAGACAGGGCTGGTCTCAGGCAACTTCACATCAACCTCAGTTGAGACAGGGCTGGTCTCAGGCAACTTCACATCAACCTCAGTTGAGACAGGGCTGGTCTCAGGCAACTTCACATCAACCTCAGTTGAGACAGGGCTGGTCTCAGGCAACTTCACATCAACCTGAGTTGGGACAGGGCTGGTCTCAGGCAACTTCACATCAACCTGAGTTGGGACAGGGCTGGTCTCAGGCAACTTCACATCAACCTCAGTTGAGACAGGGCTGGTCTCAGGCAACTTCACATCAACCTCAGTTGAGACAGGGCTGGTCTCAGGCAACTTCACATCAACCTCAGTTGAGACAGGGCTGGTCTCAGGCAACTTCACATCAACCTCAGTTGAGACAGGGCTGGTCTCAGGTAACTTCACATCAACCTCAGCTGGGACAGGGCTGGTCTCAGGCAACTTCACATCAACTTCAGTTGGGACAGGGCTGGTCTCAGGCAACTTCACATCAACCTCAGTTGAGACAGGGCTGGTCTCAGGCAACTTCACATCAACCTCAGTTGAGACAGGGCTGGTCTCAGGCAACTTCACATCAACCTCAGTTGAGACAGGGCTGGTCTCAGGTAACTTCACACCAACCTGAGCTGGGAAAGGGCTGGTCTCAGGCAACTTCACATCAACCTCATTGGGGACATGGCTGGATGCATTCAACCTCCCATCAACCTCATTGGGGACATGGCTGGACTCCACCAACTTCCCAGAAACCTCGGCAGGGAGAGAGGTGGATTCTGTCAAGTTTCCATCAATGTCTAAAGAATGAGTGCAGAGAAAAAAGAAAAATAAGTGGCAGTTATCTTTCCTCATGGTCAGTATCAACCTCACAGCATCAGCAGAAACTCACCTTTTTGGACCGTTAGCCCAGATGCATTCTTCAAAGACAACACAACAGCCATATTACACTTCACTACCACTGGCCGGGTTTGATTTTTGTTCACCAAAGACAAAGGGTAGCCTGTAAAACAAAAAGCATTAATTATTTTAATACAAGAAGTCATCAGGCCTCACTAAAGTTAACTATGCATAGTGTGAAAAAGAGACAATGTTCACAACCACATAAGAGTTACAAACCTTTGCTCTCCAAGCGTACTTGCTCAATACCAGTCTTGTGTAACTGACGCCCAACTGGAGAAGCAAATCCTGAAAACAAGATGTAAAGTTAAAAAAGAGAAAAATGATACATATGTACTTAACATATTTGAAACATTACACTAAGGTGCAAACAACTTTACCATTGAGCACCAGTTGATGACACAAAAAGAACAAAATCATAAAGGTTGAAACTGCCATCTTGATCACAGATTAAACAACGACCAATCTAGCTATGCTTTCTAAACCTGGCTTCAAGCCAGGACTTTTAAAATAATACAGATTTCAGTCACCTGGGTTTCTTGTTAAAGTGAAATTAGTGACAGAGGATCCGCTCGTTAACATTCCCATGCACTCATTGGTTGGTTGAAAAATCACTATTGTGATTCTCAAAATGTTCAAAGCGGTTTCAACTTAATTTGGTTTCTAGGAGAAAAAGGGGCAGTATCTTTATAAACTCTTAATACATCTGATATGATTTGACAGATGTCAGATCTTCTAATCGTGATAAATTATCTCATTTGGTTCTCTGCAAACGAAATTTGCATATTTGATTAAAATATATGGATTAAGATGTCTAAGATTATTGTGTTCATTGAAAAGGGCAGAAATATATCAATACTCGAAACCCTGATCTGCAATGCAGCGATTGAAATTAATGGAAGTGATTTAACTGAAGTACAAAAGTAGGGGAAATCACATTTTGAAAAAAAATATTGTTCACTAATACTACACTATGGCCACAATTAATGTTACTCCTAAAAATTCTTATGATTAAAATTAGGAACATGAAAGTATCCAGTCATGACTTCCTGTTTCACAGGAGTATAAATATAAAGACACAAAGGCCAAATTCCCTAAATCATTCCCAAAGACTCTTTCAAAGAGAACTGAAGAAAATAGTTGAGTCTCTGGGTCAGAAAGCCTTAAACAATTTATAAAAGTGCACCTTCATCACCACAGGTTGTTTAGGAGGCGTTCAAGAAAAACAAACCCCAGCAAATTCAGATGTCAGACATGACTGGAGCTTCAAAAGGGTCTGGATTCTATGGTCAGATGGAAAAAAATAGCTTTTTGGCAACAACCCACCAGATGGGTTTGGTGCAAACAGGGATTAAAAAGTACCCCATGTCCACAGTTAAATATATCGCTGGATCTTTAATGATGTGGGCCTATTTTTCTGCTGGAGGTCCTGGACATCTTGTTAAGATACATGGTGTCATGGATTCTATCAGATTAAAAAATCAAAACCGGACTATCCCTGCTAGAAATCGTATGGTTGGATCTTCTAACAGGACGATGAGCCAAAAAACAAACATCAAAATCAACACTTTGTCATTGAGCACAAACTGAAGCTTCTCCCATGGCCATCCCAGTCCCATGATCTGAGAAGACCCTACAGAAAATGAGTGGGGTGAACTGAAAAGAAGATGCACCAACATGGAGCTGGGAATCTGAAGGATCTGGAGAGATTCTGTATGAAGGAAGGCATCAGCAAGGCTTTGAGCTTCACTTCTTACTGTAGAGGTCTTTAAGATCATACTCACCTTTTGGTGCGGACACTGTCTCTAACTTTTGCATGCATCCAGCCGTGTCCCAGTGGAGGAGTCCAGCCATGTCCCCAATGAGGTTAATGGTTTGTTGACCACATCCAGCCGTGTCCCAGTGGAGGAGTCCAGCCATGTCCCCAATGAAGTTGATGAGAGGTTGACTGAGTCCAGCCATGTCCCCAATGGGGTTGATGGATCTGGGTTAACTCAATCAGAAGGTAAGTTGAAAGTTTTTTGCTTCTCCAGCCTTCTACAAAAGTCTTTTACAGATCACTCAGTGATGTATGACACTTGGCACTAGTCTTTTGCTCCCAATTATCCACAGTCCAGCTGACCGGAGGACACCTTCTGTGAAATGTCTACCCTGTTGTGCAACTTGCTAGGGAAACTGTCTGACAAGTAGAGTAGCGATGTGGTTGTTTTTGGGAATGATGATGGGGTGTTTCTCTTCCTAACATGTTTAAACTGATGACGACGCGTTCCATGGTTTGCAGGATTTTGGAGTCCAGCCATGTCCCCAATGAGGTTGATGGTACGTTGACCGTGTCCAGCCATGTCCCAGCGGAGGAGTCCAGCCATGTCCCCAATGAGGTTCTATGAGTCAGATAAAATAATAACTCAACGGGGAATTGAATTAAAATGAAAGAGACTCGAATGACACTATAATTTATAAATAATTCAGAATTAATGTTTACACCTTAACTTATTTGCCCGCCGATATGTAAGAACTTAAAGGGGGCTCTGTTAAAGGGAAACATGTATATTTAGCTCAAATGAATGAATTAATGAATTCATAGGGAATTTTGAGAGTCTATTTACAGCCGAGCAAATGACTCTTCCAGCGTTCATTTGAATGGGCTGTAAATATCAACTCTGCAGCGGATATTAATATCCGAACAATAGTGAAACACTATTTAACAGCCAGGTAACTTAGATCGGCAGTTCAAGACATTAAATTCATAAGCACATAACACAAGAACAGTTATCTTTGAATACAAACGGAACTTTATTGATTACTCGAACACATCAACCTAATATCTAACATAAACACACACACTCGCACATTCACACACGTTGCAGAAAGAAGGTGAGGAAAAGAATACGTTTTAAGAGAGAGAAAATATGAATTCCCAAGCAATATATGCATTTATGACACATGACCTGAGGAAACCATTGATCAGTAATTTAACCTCCTATCGTTTCTTAGGCAGGGTTATTACATTTTATCTAATGCACCAGTTCAGCTGGGAATCTAGAGGTATAACTTGCGTTTGTGTGTCGTCTCAGCCAGGGGATTCTCTTTCCCCGCTGGAGAGGGGTTTTCCCGGGTCTTTGATTCGTTGAAGGTCTGGTCGTGTCTTTGATCGACGTCTTGGGAAGCCAATCACGTGGCGTGTTGGCGGCTGGATGGAAGTCTTGCGGGCGTTGTTTGAAGTTGAAGCGTGCGGTTGGAGACTCGTTGAGTAACTTTGCGGCGAAACTTAACAGAACCCGAGACTTAACGGAAAGAAAATAAGCTTTAACCTCTTTACCTGCGCCCCTATTTTTGAGAATTCTTTGAAAACTATATACCCAAATTAAAATGTCTGCAGCTCTTAAACCCTATGGTCTATATTCATAAATCTGGTCTTATTGTAAACTAGACACGTGAAATGTTGCTACCCAAGAGTCATAATAACTCAAAGTAATATGGCAACAGAGTAATATACATGTAAATATACATGTAAGTGACTCAAAAAATATGATAATTTAATGTTAAGAGCCTGAAAATAACTTAAATATAAAACTGAATCTCTAATCATGTCATGATTTAAATATGAGGATGATTCTCTCAGTAATGTAGCTTCTGTAAGCTTTTATGTCAAGAGAAGTCTAGGCGTCCTTTCAAAAAGGCCATTTATTTCAGAACATTTGCAATTGTAAAGAGTAGTTTTTCATTCAAATAAATCTGCAATAAACTGCAATAAACTGCTAATTATAATGGATAAACAGTTACTGAAAAACTAAAGCAACTATTTACAGAGATTACAAAGTGTAAAAAACTCATTTAGCTGATAAGAAGTGTCAGTCAGAGTCTGCGCGCTCCACTGCAGTTTCTGCCTAAACACTGGCAGCCGCCATAGACAGCGTGCCGGTGTTATGAAAGCCTAAGCAGTAAGCACTAGTAGTATTCACCAAATCCTACTTACGTAAACTGCGCAAGATAATGCCTTTTGATTGGTTACTAAGTCCATCAATCAAACCTTTGTTGGAAAGGCATTGGCTAGGCACCGAGTGCCTTTATCCAACGAAAACCATGGGCGCAATGATTGACAGCTCACCAAGCCTGTAAGGCGCTTCCTCTATATGATGCATCACAAGAGAGACTCTAGGCTTGTTTGAGATGAGCGAAATCTTCGCAGAACTGATCACCGGTGATCAGCGCGAGATGCATTCCGGTTAGAAAAGTGTCCGAGGGCGGTCCGCCTTGCTCTGATGTCATGCTGACGTATGTCAAAAAACTTTCGCAAGCGAAAGGCGGATGTGTCGGATTCTGCAGTCGAGCGCATTTGCTCTCCACCTACTGCGCGGAGCAAAAGCATTATGGGAAACGACTTGCTGACGACACAGCTTAATGCTTATTGGTTTAAACAACCGTGATGTATGGTTCTTTTTTTTAAATGTTTGATTTTAAAACTCTGAGATCATGTTTTTTATGTGTGAATATTCCCAAACTCTCTAACAAAGGCGATCTCTCTGTGGGTATGTGATTGTTGTCATATTTATAAAAATATATATATAAAAACATGTATGTAGGCCTAATTAAAGTAAAAATTATTGATAAACATGTCTTTCGAATGGAAATAAATAACAAAAACTTTGGGTGTCTTTTTCATAATATTTATTTTCATATAAAAGTAACAGAACTTAAATTACATCCAGTTTATCAGCATCAAAGCACACGAGTGTGAATCCCGCGATATCCGCCTTTGATCTCGCAGGTGTCGGATCCATTACGAGAAGAGAGAACTGTCCGGCTTGCCTGCCCTTTTTTCACTCCTCCCCTCACTGCAGCCGCCTAGTCTCGGCTGAAATGCAGGGGAGGCGAGGCGCATCTCAAACAAGCCTTCTGATTGAAGGAGAGATTCATTTTACGTGGAAGAGACTATTCTTGCAGGGGGAGTTTGCCAGAAACGGATTAGAATCGATATTTCATTGAAAATGGACATGATTGATTACGCTAACTCAAAACTCCCTTGCAAACAACGGAGGATTTTTTGTTTTTTCCCTATTTTTTCGTTGGATTAAAAAGTGGGATGCATTTTGAAGAGTGGACCCTTACACAGAGATGTATGCAGTGTTTATTGGATTCGTCCCATCTGATCTGAACGACAGGAGATGAAAGATGAGTACCGCTAATATTATGCTAATGTTTACATGGCCGGTCCTTTAGCATTTCATTTAACCCTTTCCTCTCTGGTGTATTTATTGCAAAAACAAGTTCAGAACATGAATCTTGAGTGTTTTAGCTTTCAAATGATGCATAGTTTGTGATAGTTGATTGAATATTTTGTATAAAACAAAAGTAAATAAAAGTACAGACACGCCCACTTCCGTCAACCTCACCGCCCACGAACCGGTGCGGGTTAAGAAGTTAAGTAAAAGGAAAGGAAAGTGAGAGAAGAGCAGATGGCCTGAATGAAATCGTTGTTTAACCCATTTTCTCTAATCTTGGTCTACCACGATCGTCAGATCGTCTCCTGGGAGCTCTCAGTTCAGAACTCAACTCTGGTCAAACTGCTAGGACTGCTAGAACTCATCTCTGAACTACGAACTGGCTGCGAACAGGCCGCGAACTGCTGGCTCTGAACTAGCGTGAAACAGGCTGTGAACAGGCTCTCTTCGTTCGTGTTCTGAGATTAAACTCAAATATTTGCCCATCCCCTGGATGGGTTCTGGCCAATTAGGGTTCAGGGGTGACTGTGTCTCCACCCCTCCCATAAAATTGGGTTATCTATAGCAATTTAGTTTCCTGCTCTTGAGCAGAGAGTAAATTTAGACCTAATTTCTTACTATAAGGACATGATCAATTCTATAAAGATTTCATTCAGCTCATCTGTTGGATTATACCCTTACGAACACAAAGGTATCAAACACGGTGCCTTTTCATCCACTCATTCAATAGTTACATAATTGCATGAATTGGGAGTAATATACATGCATAATAGTCACGTGTATCAGTTGTAAACACACTAACAAGCTATGTCGAAGGCTATTTGAATGAAAGTCCAATAATCATTGATTTGATGCACTCCATATGTAACAGTTTCTGTGAGTTTGCTTGGAGTTTTAGCTATGTCACGTGGAGTTAATTTACCGGTCATTGAAAAGACAGAGATCTGGTTTGTTTCTTTGTCTTGTGATCACAACGAGTCTTTTGTCCTCTTTGTCTAAGTTTTGGTCAAAAGTCCATAGGAAATCGAGTAATTTATTATCTAAAACTCGTAGCTCCAGGCAGAATGGAGCCTCCGTGATAGATGGTCGATTTCCTGGGGTCTGGAGCTGACTTGGGCTTTGTAAGTGGGATGTTCATTTGATCGAATAATTTGGAAGATTCATTCATCTATATGTCTGCGCCCACAATCACTACAGGAGGTTTACAGAGTCCAGCTATGTCCCCAATGAGGTTGATGGGAGATTGACGGAGTCCAGCCATGTCCCAGCTGAGGTTGATGGTATGTTGACCGCGTCCAGCCATGTCCCAGCGGAGGAGTCCAGCCATGTCCCCAATGAGGTTGATGGGAGGTTGAATGCATCCAGCCATGTCCCAGCTGAGGAGTCCAGCCATGTCCCCAATGAGGTTAATGGGAGGTTGAATGCATCCAGCCATGTCCCAGCTGAGGAGTCCAGCCATATCCCCAATGAGGTTGATGGTTCATTGACCACATCCAGCCGTGTCCCAGCGGAGGAGTCCAGCCATGTCCCCAATGAGGTTGATGGGAGGTTGAATGCATCCAGCCATGTCCCAGCTGAGGAGTCCAGCCATATCCCCAATGAGGTTGATGGTTCATTGACCACATCCAGCCATGTCCCAGCGGAGGAGTCCAGCCATGTCCCCAATGAAGTTGATGGGAGGCTGACAGAATCCAGCCATGTCTCAGCTGAGGAGTCCAGCCATGTCCTCAATGAGGTTGATGGGAGGTTGAATGCATCCAGCCATGTCCCAGCTGAGGAGTCCAGCCATGTCCCCAATGGGGTTGATGGATCTGGGTTAACTCAATCAGAAGGTAAGTTGAAAGTTTTTTGCTTCTCCACCCTTCCCCTAAGTCTTTTACAGATCACTCAGTGATGTATGACACTTGACACTAGTCTTTTGCTCCCAATTATCCACAATCCAGCTGACCGGAGGGCACCTTCTGTGAAATGTCTACCCTGTTGTGCAACTTGCTAGGGAAACTGTCTGACAAGTTGAGTAGCGATGTGGTTGTTTTTGGGAATAATGATGGGGTGTTTCTCTTCCTAACATGTTTAAACTGATGACGATGTGTTCCATGGTTTGCGGGATTTTGGTCTGTACTGACGAAGTGCCACTGATTTGGGTGAGTAGACCTTGTCTGAGCAACTCTGCTGGCAACTCTTGTTTTGTAAATGTCACCTAGGACAATTCTACTGTCTGTGTGGAGTTCAAAGTCCATTTCAATGGTTAGCAAAACCGTGGAACAAAGTTCAAGACGTGGAACAGTCAGAAAAGTAGGGGTTAACTTGGATTTACCCAGGAGAAATCCAACGTTACTGCATTTCTCTGAGTCGACTGCTCTAAGGTAAGCTACAGCTAATATGGGCGTCTCCAGTTCCCTGTATTGTGTAGAACACAGAGAAACAGGAAGGTACAGTATTTCAATCTGTATCTGCTCAAGCCTCAAAACTGAATTAAGCTATGTTCTCCACTGATCTTCTCTTTCCACTGGTATGAGAGAATCCCAATCACACTTATCATTGGCCAGTTCTCTGATCAAAGCCTTACCCTTTACTGTTACAGGGGCTAAGAAACCCAGAGGGACTGCTGACCACAGAGAGGATGCCTCTTCAGGTAAACGTCTTCTCTTCCCATGACACGATAGGTGAAAGTGTCAGTTTGCAGATTCCACATGAGTCCCAAGCTTCATTGCAAAGGTAAGGGATCTGATGGTAACTCGATGTCTTGTCCAACTCAAGCCCTAATGACAGAATACTTCCATAACCTTTCTATTGTTAGAGGCTATCTTGCGCAGTCTGATGTTTTATTCTACAAGTATTTCTCTTGTTTGTTTCAGCACTGTGATGGATTCTTCACTGGACGGAAATGAGGCAAGTCCAGCATCCACATAGAAATTCCACATCGTCATGAATCCGCCGAAAAGTACCCCGGAAAGAAATGGCCTAAAGATACATTTATCTGAAAGGGTTAGATGAGCTTTTATGGCCAAATGAGGAATTAATGCTGTTTGCTCGAAGCGCCTATCGCCAAATAAGGAAAGTAATGCTGTGCTAAAGGAAAAACTCTGTAATCCATGCAAGCTACAGACTATAACTTGTGAACTCTGTAACAGATCGGAGCCGAAACCAGCGCGTTTTCATGCGACGTTACCTCACGTAAACCTCCAGACCAAGAGGATATCAGTCCGCATCAGGTCAGTGACTAGTTGTCATGTGTGCTCTTCCTATATGGAGTAGCGAATCAAATTAATGAGATTATAAACCCTTTACTTTTAAACATACTCATGTGAATAGATTGTATATACAGTAGTTCTGTTGTGTTTATGCTTGTTCTGAGAATAGACATGACTTCGTTTTCCTCACTGGAATTCCTCCTCAACTTGTAATATTCTAAAACAACATTTGGACGCAATAAATACTACATTAAGGCAATTCCTAAAATTGCCTTCAAATGCGTTTGTCGTGTCGTGTGTCATGTCAATCATCATTAGAGCGTCACCCTCAGGCTGAATAACGCAAGGACATTAGAATTCTGTCAAAAGTGTGTCTGATGTGTTCAGCGATTAAAATATAAAGTTTACAAAATGGTTATCTAGTGCTAAGACCCAGAATCTGCCCTACATAAATGTATGGCCAGGAGCCACTACTGGATGAAACCAAACAGACAAAACCTGTGAAAAAACTATTGATATGGCTTAACAGAAGACATATCTGTATTGTTTTCAAGAAGTCATAGAAATGTTAACTTTTATAGTGAAAAAACATTTCCTGTATTTATTATACAGTATACCGATCAGGCATAAAATTATACTATTGTGTAATATTGTGTTGGTCCCCCTTTTGCTGCGAAAACAGCTCTGACCCGTCGAGGCATGGACTCCACTAGACCCCTGAAGGTGTGCTGTGGTATCTGGCACCAAGATGTTAGCAGCAGATCCTTTAAGTCCTGTAAGTTGCGAGGTGGGGCCTCCATGGATCGGACTTGTTTGTTCAGCACATCCCACAGATGCTCGATTGGATTGAGATCTGGGGAATCTGGGGGCCAAGTCAACACCTCAAACTCTTTGTTGTGCTCCTCAAACCATTCCTGAACCATTTGTGCTTTGTGGTGGCGCATTATCTGCTGAAAGAGCCACAGCCACCAGGGAATACCGTTTCCATGAAAGGCTGTACAAGCATCACACTGCCTATCTTGAGTAGCACAAACAAAATATTTTTTTTTCAAAGTAAGTCTCAAGTAGTCGCACACGCAACGTCATCTACCTGATACCTACTTTGACTGGTAAGCGATTGCGAGGCGGGTGATACCAATGAAAACAAAGAGAAAAGTACGTGATCTGTTTTTGGAAATACAATCATTATTTTGAGTTCATGGCAGCCAGTTCGAAGAATAAATAGCCTAACTATTGCCTTAATTAAATGCAGCAAAACATACGCGTTTTCTTCAAATTCTGAATAGATTATCGCCTACAAAGCGCGCATAAATAAGCTCCCTTTTACTAAGATGTCACTCATCTAAATCCATTGCGGTCTCACAAAGTTCTGCTAATCGATTGAGTTGACTGTACAATGAATATCTTTAGCCTACTTGTCTACACTTTTGGGTTTCAAGTTGAATTCGAACGAAGCGTTTTGAGTGGTGAGGGGATTCTAACGGAAACACGTCTGATTGGTCAGTGTTCAAGAAAACATCAGAAATGTCTGTAATTGGCTACATTACTCAATGCTGCAAAAATACGTTGTAAATTAGTTTTGACCCTCTCAAGAGCACAATCACTAAATCGGTTTGTTTATCAGTTTATGATGAGTAGTCACAAGAGGCATCTCACGCACTGAACAAAACTCGTGTCCAGCAATTACTAATCTTAATGCCGCCGAGTGGTCATTGGCATTCATAAACTCAGTCATGCGTGATTATATATAGCGCACGACACGCAAGTATGATGCAACATGAGCAGATCAGAATTTAATGCAGCAGGCTAAAGATGTTATTGTAGCCTTTATTTGAATGGGGAGGTAGGAACAACTAGTAAGGTACCTAATTACTTTTGAAATCAAGTAATCAGAACAGTAACACAATTACTTTTAAAGAGAGTAATCAGTCATTTCACTACATTTCCAGAGTAACTTGCACACGTCATCAAGTAGTCATGCATGACTCGGAACATGTAATATGCATGCACATAACAAATTAGCATTTTTGTGGCTTCATGACAAAAACTTTGAGACCCATTTTTAGGCCCTCCTGTATATCCTTGGCATGTAAACTGAACAGCCACGTTTCCCTTTTTTGATAAACAAATACCACCTTAGATTAGAATAGAGATAACAAGGAATACACATTTTGTATGGCATGAAGTCACCTCATTGGAAAGGCTTTGAACACAGATGAATAGGATACCATGCAACAAGAAAAAGAAAGGCAGCACTTTCCCAGAAAGACTGTTTTATTGACTAAAAACATGCCAGATTTAGAGTTGGACAGATCTAAGAGACTTTAGAGCATAAGCACATGGTCAACTTCCCATCAGCCTCAGATGGGACATGGCAGGATTTAGTCAACTTCCCATCAACTGCAACAGGGACATTGCTAGACTCCTCCACAGGGACATGGCTGGTCTCAGGCAACTTCACATCAACCTCATTTAGGACAGGGCTGGTCTCAGGCAACTTCACAGCAACCTCAGTTGAGACAGGGCTGGTCTCAGGCAACGTCACATCAACCTCAGTTGAGACAGGGCTGGTCTCAGGCAACGTCACATCAACCTCAGTTGAGACAGGGCTGGTCTCAGGCAACGTCACATCAACCTCAGTTGAGACAGGGCTGGTCTCAGGCAACTTCACATCAACCTCAGTTGAGACAGGGCTGGTCTCAGGCAACTTCACATCAACCTCAGTTGAGACAGGGCTGGTCTCAGGCAACTTCACATCAACCTCAGTTGAGACAGGGCTGGTCTCAGGCAACTTCACATCAACCTCAGTTGAGACAGGGCTGGTCTCAGGCAACTTCACATCAACCTCAGTTGAGACAGGGCTGGTCTCAGGCAACTTCACATCAACCTCAGCTGGGACAGGGCTGGTCTCAGGCAACTTCACATCAACCTCAGTTGAGACAGGGCTGGTCTCAGGCAACTTCACATCAACCTCAGTTGAGACAGGGCTGGTCTCAGGCAACTTCACATCAACCTCAGTTGAGACAGGGCTGGTCTCAGGCAACTTCACATCAACCTAAGCTGGGACAGGGCTGGTCTCAGGCAACTTCACATCAACCTCAGTTGAGACAGGGCTGGTCTCAGGCAACTTCACATCAACCTAAGCTGGGACAGGGCTGGTCTCAGGCAACTTCACATCAACCTCAGTTGAGACAGGGCTGGTCTCAGGCAACTTCACATCAACCTCAGTTGAGACAGGGCTGGTCTCAGGCAACTTCACATCAACCTCAGCTGGGACAGGGCTGGTCTCAGGCAACTTCACATCAACCTCAGTTGAGACAGGGCTGGTCTCAGGCAACTTCACATCAACCTCAGCTGGGACAGGGCTGGTCTCAGGCAACTTCACATCAACCTCAGTTGAGACAGGGCTGGTCTCAGGCAACTTCACATCAACCTAAGCTGGGACAGGGCTGGTCTCAGGCAACTTCACATCAACCTCAGTTGAGACAGGGCTGGTCTCAGGCAACTTCACATCAACCTCAGTTGAGACAGGGCTGGTCTCAGGCAACTTCACATCAACCTCAGTTGAGACAGGGCTGGTCTCAGGCAACTTCACATCAACCTCAGTTGAGACAGGGCTGGTCTCAGGCAACTTCACAAACTCAGTTGAGACAGGGCTGGTCTCAGGTAACTTCACAACCTCAGTTGAGACAGGGCTGGTCTCAGGCAACCTCGGTTGACTTGTGCTTCAAAAATTCCATCGTCTGCTGGACCAGTTTCATCTTCTCGTAACATGAATGTTCCAATTGAATGTCAAAACAGCGAAATGGACTATGGTGATGTGCAAAGTCAAGTACAACCAACAGACAGTATTTATAATGTGAGCAGGGAAATTCATGGATCTCGATCAAGTCGATCTTCTATTGTATCTGCTCATCTCAAGATCAAGGCCGAAATGGCTGCTTTGTTGACACATCAAAAAATGTTACAACGCAAACATGCATTACAGCAAGAAGAGGATGATCTGAAGAGGAAAAAGGAACAAATGGAGCTTGATTCTAAAATTGCTGTGTCTATGGCCAAGATGAAAGTATATAGTGATGCAAGATCAGAGGCAAGTGAGTTTACTAATCGTCCTGATACCAATGCATTGAGGATGAAACCTATTGAAACCCGTTCTCTTAACCCTAATGTGAATTAATTTGTACCTTCAAGTTCACATTCAATATCACAACAACCACCTGTATCTTATTCAACAACTCGAGCAACACAAGATTCAAGGCGTCTTCCAACTCAGTCAACTCAACAACAACAGCAACCAATTGTAAGACCTAAAACAAGTTTGACACCCTCTGCTTTGCCCAGTATCAGTCTTGATGGTGTATATGGACCTGGATTGCGAGGTGCACATGGATCAAGTGTACAGGATGGTTTGGAAGGAGGAAGTATTCTTAAGCTGATTGACAAGCAAAATGAAATTGCTGCTTTATTAGTTCAACAACAGAATTTGTCTTCACTTCCACCAACGGACATCCCATTCTTTGATGGAGATCCATTGCGTTATCACGACTTTATGAGAACGTTTGAAGAGGTTGTTGAAAAGAAAACAAGTGGCGGTGCAGATTCATTGCATTTCCTTGAACAGTACACCAGAGGGCAACCTAAGGAGCTGGTTAGGAGCTGTCAGCACATGATCCCATCGCAAGGGTACATAAGGGCTAGAGCTTTGCTCAAGGAACACTTCAGCAATGAGGTGAGGATAGGCTCTGCTTACATGGAAAAGGCGCTGTCATGGAGAACAATAAAGTCTGAGGATGCTAAGGCTTTGCAGGACTACAGCTTTTTTCTCAGAAGTTGTTGCAATGCTATGCAGAATATTTGTTACATGAATGAGTTAAATCTTGCTTCTAATATGCCAATTGTTCTTGCAAAACTTCCTTATAAGCTCAGAGAAAGATGGAGAGGTGTAGCTTATGATCTACAGGAAAGACGTAACCATCCAGCTTGCTTTTCTGATATTGTGAACTTCATAGAAAGACAAGTGAAAATAGTCACTGATCCGGTATTTGGAAACATTCAAGATGTTCTTCCTAGTGGAGGTAGAAACTTGAATATCAAAACATCTCATTCAAAACCCAGAAGCAGTTTTGCCACTACAGTCAGTGCAACTAATGCAAAGGAGTATAGTGGGAAGACTCTGAATAACATCTGTTTTTTCTGTGAAGGAGAACATGCCTTGGATTTCTGTAAAAGGATTGCTGAAAAACCACATGGCGAAAAGATGAGTTTCTTGAAGAAGAAGGGGATTTGTTTCGGTTGTTTATGCACAGGACATATCAGTCGTGATTGTAAGGAGAGAAGCATATGTAAGATATGCAACCTCAAACACCCTAGCATTCTTCATATTCTATCATCAGAGAAAAGGGGCATTCAGTACAAAAAGGATGAGTCAAAAACTACAGTGGGAAGTGCTTTGGTCTCACTCCAGTCCAGTGCTCTTACTGGGGCTGGTAAAGATAATTGTGCATTGTCCATTGTTCCTGTATGTGTGAAATCGCAGAAAGGAAGTGAAGTTGTGACCACCTATGCTTTCCTGGACTCTGGGAGCTCAGCATCTTTCTGCACCGAGAGTTTGATGTCCAAGCTTAATCTCTCTGCAAAGATTCAAGATTCAAGATTCAAGATTTCAAGATTCAAGAGTTTTATTTGTCACATACACAGTTATATACACAATATACAACTGGCAGTGAAATGTAAACAGGTCCGCTCCATGGACAGTGCAAATAACAGTTACAAGAAATTAAAATAGAAATAGAATAAAATTAGAATAAAAAGTATTAACATAAGTAGAATTATAAATAAATCAAGTAAAAGATAAAAATAGGAAATAAGATAAAAATAAAAATATAAAAATTAAAATATAAAAAATATAAAAAAATAAGTGGATATGATAAGTGAGATAAACTGTAGACTTAGAAATAAGTGGTTAACATAAATATATATATATGTATATATAAAGAAGTATAATGTGCAAGGTTTATTACAGGTTGTTACGCAGTAACAATAGGAAAGTAAAGTGCAGTGCAATGGCAGTATGTGAATGTTAATGTTAAAAAACTGACTGTCACGTGACTGAGTTCAGGAGTCTGATGGCCTGGGGGAAGAAACTCCTCCTGAGTCTTTCAGTCTTTGCCATCAGGCTACGGAAGCGCTTACCAGATGGCAGCAGGGTGAAGTGAGAGTTTGCAGGGTGATTAATGTCTCTGATGATTTTAGTAGCTCTACCTCTGCAAAGAAAATCAACATTCTAATGAGAACCATGAGTCAGGACAAATCAGTTTTCTGTTATGTTCTTAAGGATTTGGAAGTGTCTGGACTGAATCAAGAGCATTACTGTGCTTTACCAGAAGTATACACGCAGAAGAATATGCCTGTAAGTAAAACTAACATCGCTACACAAAACGATCTTGCATTGTGGCCTCATTTAAGTCATCTATGTTTGCCTTCAATTGATGCTGATGTTGAGTTGTTGATTGGTGCTAATGTTCCAGAGGCATTGGAGCCGTGGCAGATTATTCGCAGTCAAGACAATGGCCCATATGCTATTAAGACCATGTTTGGGTGGGCAGTTAATGGACCAATTAAGCATCAGGAAGAGGATGCTGTTGAGGACCATCCTCACATGACTGTTAACAGGATCACAGTTATGAAACTTGATGATTTGTGGGAGCAACAGTTTAGGGTTGACTTTCCTGAGTGTGTTCAGGAGGAACAGCAAGGATTGTCAAAGGATGATCATCAATTCTTGGATTTTGTTTCAGGCTCAGCAAGACTGATCAACGGACATTACTACATTGGTCTTCCACTTAAAACGGAAAAGGTAGTCATGCCAAAGAATAGATCACTTGTGGAACAACGTGCTCTGAATCTCCAACGAAGGTTTCAAAGAAACACTGCTTTTCATGCTGATTATACTACCTTTATGGAGAGTGTCATTGCTAAAGGCCATGCTGAAAGGGTTCCCACAGCTGAATTGGAAAGACTGGATGGACACTTATGGTACATACCGCACCACGGTGTGTATCATCCTAAGAAACAAAAGAGCAGAGTTGTGTTTGATTGCGGAGCATCCTACCAAGGAACATCATTGAATGAACATCTTTTACAAGGTCCAGATTTAACAAGTTCATTGGTGAGAGTTCTGGTGAGATTCAGAATGGAGTATGTTGCCATGATGGCTGACATAGAATCAATGTTTCATCAAGTCAAGGTGCATCCTGATGATTGCGATCTTTTGAGGTTTCTCTGGTGGCCAGGAGGAAAGCTTGATGGCAGTCTGCAAGAATACAGAATGGCTGTACATTTGTTTGGAGCGACATCATCTCCAAGTTGCTCTAGCTATGCACTGAGAAAGTGTGCAGAGGACCACAAGGATCTGTATGATGCTAAGACTGTAGACATTGTCTTTAAAAACTTCTATGTAGACGACTGTCTTGTATCTGTGTCTACAGATTCAGATGCTGTACTATTGTACCAGAAGCTCACGGAGTTGTGTGCCAAAGGTGGATTCCGATTAACAAAATGGATAACTAACAGCCGCACTGTGTTAAGTGCTATCCCTGAGGAAGACAAAGACACGAAAGTAAAGAGCTTGGATTTGGAACATGACACGCTACCTTTGGAAAGAGCATTGGGTGTTCAATGGTGTGCGGAGTCGGATGTTTTCAAGTTCAAGGTGACCATCAAGGATAGACCTCTTACCAGAAGAGGTATTCTTTCTATCATTAGTTCTATATATGACCCTCTTGGCTTTCTGTCTCCTGTAATTCTACATGCCAAAATTATACTTCAGGATCTTTTATCTGTGATAAAAGAGGATTGACACGTCAAGTAAGAATCAAGACAAAGAGCACCTGCTTGACCCGACCCATTACTAAGATTTGTTTTCTCCTTGAAACAGAAGACTTCTAACTGTTCTATGACTGACCGACCGACCGACTGACTGACCGACCGATTGACCGACTTATGAGAGCTCTCAAATGACTTACTGGATACTTTGACTATAGACTGTTTGATGGACTTATTGACTTTGATTGATTTGCAGGACATTGTTCACACATTGAAGAACTGGACATTTGCACACATACACTTTTTTTGTATACACTGTTTATTTGTAAAATTCATGATTTACATGCTTGCAGGTAAATATTTGTGATGTATATGTACTTTGATTGTATTGTATTGTATTGTGATTATTACTATTTTGGAGTGTAATAATCAGGGGCTGGAATGTAGGTGCCAGCAATAGTGCGATTGTCTCTTATTTTGAAATTGTCTTTTATTTTGAAATTGTTCTTTTCTGTTTGGGTAACTTCACTTGGGGTGTAGGTGCTTATATTACCTGTTCATTGTGAATGGCAGACAGGGAGGGGGTGAGTAGCTGGGACGCTCACTTTCTGTTGACCGTTTTCGTACCATATATTTTTGTATTGTTATTTTGCTTATTTTATGTTTTCTGCTTTATTATCATTATACAACACTTGTCTGTTCCTTTAATTAAACTATCTTAATTTGAAACGAAACGCGTCAGAGATGTTAATCCCACTGCTTAGCCTCTCAGCGGCAACTGGCGGCCGCTATAGCAGGGGTTTTCAAACTAGGGTCCGGGGACCCCCATGGGGTCCTCCAGAAGGTTCTAAGGGGTCCCCAGAAGATTTCAGAGAATAAAAAGACAAAGCAAAAATGTTTAAAGTCTACCGAACATTCTAAGCGTTTAATTTCTAAATGTTTCTCTCCTTTCTTGCCGTATACATACTAATTGTATATGTTTGTTTTATATCTTTCTAGTGAGTTTTTCTCACTATAGTCCCCTTTATCTTGCTCACCCCTTTAAGTTTAGAAACGATATGTTGTATTAATAATGTCACACTTACTATTTATCTAACAGTTTAAATGTTTTTTCATACATAAAAATATATAGATGGGTTTTAGGAAGGGGGTCCCTCATAATATGTTCATCATATTTGGGGGTCCTTGGCATCAGAAAGTTTGAAAACCTCTGGTGTAGTGCAAACCTGCATGAAGAAGCTGTCTTTGCAATGTACACTGTTGTAAACTTCCATCCATTAGCCCAAAAACCGGATGCTAATGGATTGGTCAAAAGGAATTCTGCGTGTAAGCCTTTTCAGCCTTTCGGTGAAGTTCTCTTAATTTATTGATATCTCATTTTAAATCTGACTCCATTAATAATTTTATCTGACTCCAATTTTAAGTGACTCCATAAAGTGTGCTACATTTAGAGTTTATCAGCTGATTTTACGATTAGTTGCGATTTAATTTACATCATTGATTTTCTTTGTATCTTCCTAGTTTTCATATTCGTTCATCGAGAGACCCAATATCGCAGAGAAACAAGACGCTTCCGGACGCGGGTTCACGGGCACAAAATGTTACTTCTGTAATTAGTCAGAGGATGCAGAGTGAATATTTTACCTTTAAGTGGTTGCACATGCTCACTCAACAAAATTTTTTATTTTAGTAATATTCACGAACTGCAATTTCCAATCCAGCGATAGTCAGAAATCGGAATATCGCGCACGCTGCGCTCCATGCTTCAGTCGTGGCGTCATCGGTGTGATCTATCATAACCCTAGATTTTGCGGTAATAAAGGAGTATACATCGATCCATACTAGAATAATGATTCTACAAGAAATCATACAGAATCATACAAGATATATCAAGATTAACATTTATTTTGGCCAGACAGGAAAAGTAAATAAGTAAACAAGAATCCATGGTACACAACTGATAAGCGTAAAAACATAAAACACAATTGCAAAGCTATATGAAAATAATTTAAAAGAGTCATCATGTCTGGCACAATACATGCAGTTTGGGTCAGTGTCTCAAAGACACTGACCGAGCACCACATGGGGGTTCTGACTACAGAATGTTCCCCCCCGAGAGTTAGGTTACCCTCCCTTAAATACTCCAACTAGAACAAAAGGGTTGTAAATATTTGAATCACCACCACCTGGTTTTGGGGGTGTGGATCAGATATATTTGAAGAGACTCCTGAATTCTCATTCATTTTCAATCTTTCTAATACTACTAGTGACTGCAGTGAAACTGAGACCATTTTACCATTCGAGTTTTCGCTGAAGGGTGTGTCCGTGGCGGCCTCACAAAGTTCGATGTTTCTCTATAAAACAGGAAGTTGTTGTAACTCAGGCATACAATGTCCGATCTGCCCCAAACGTCACATGTTTGATAAGAGTCCTGACCTGAAGACTCTACATATGAGTTTCAGAATTAGGCATGGCAAAATGGCTCATAGCGCCACCTACAACATTTCAACTAAGTGCCCCTCCTGCTACGTTTCACGTACAGGTATGAAATTTGGTAGACACATGTAACAGCCCAATACCTACAAAAAAGTCTTCTGGTACGAAATCTGAAACCCAACAGGAAGTGAGATATTTTTAATTTTCTTTGCAAAATTGTTGCAAATTTTCCCATTTCCAGAAGTTGTACTTTAACAAACTTCTCCTAGAGATTTAATCAGATCAACATCATATTTGGCCAGTCTAATCTAAAGGCCTTTGCGATGTTAAATTGTGTTTATGCTGAAGGGCGTGTCCGTGGCGGTCTCACAAAATTCAATGTTTCTCCATACAATGTCCGATACGGCCCAAACTTCACATGTTTGATAATAGTCCTAACCTGAAGACTCTACACGGCAATATTCAGTTATAGTCATAGCACCACCTGCGGGCAACAGGAAGTGTGGAACATTGAAGTGACTTTGCCATATTTCTCCTATATTTACCCGCTTAAATGCATGTTGCCCAATATTCACTGTTTTCCTGAGGCCACCGGGTGGCGGTGCATGTGCGAGAGCCCTTTCATCGCAGCTTGCAGCTTTAATTTAGCCTATATTTCATCAACAATACATAATTCAGGAGCTAACTACGTTAGTTTAGTTGCTTATAGCTCACTCTATCCTTCTAGCTAACGTCACCTTCACCACCACTTAAGTTGAAACAATAGTCATTTGAAAAGGCATCTAGTCCATTTGTTAAAAAATACTTTACTGTACTGTACAAACAACATATTTACGCGCTAACGTTACCCGGTTCGCTGTTAAGAGTTTGTGGGGGAGACTGAAGCTATTGAAATGAGCCACGCAGTGAAACAGCCAATCAGAGCAGATCTCCACATTAATATTCATGACCCTTCCAAATAAGGCAATAACAGCCCATTTCATTCTAGGGACAATTTCTAGGGTTATAAATGGACCTGTAAAACCGTGTTGCAGGTATTTTTGCCCTTAAATAAGTCACATACCCTCTATGTGGATATCAGAGAACAATTTAAAATATTGTTTCAACTCATTCTAGAGAACCTTTAAGAATATTAGAGACTGTGAGTATTGCTTGTTTGTTTAGATTGGACCCTGTTTGTATCAGAGGAACTTTGTTGGTATATTTGACCCTTTGCCTGTTTTCTGACACTGATTTGGACAGCCCTTTTCAGCTTGTTTGCCTGGTTGTAAATATATTGTACAAACGTAACACCCAGTGTTCGGGTAGTTTTTGTGTTACACAGATCCTGGGTCAGATGCAACAACCCAGTGTTTGGGTAGTTTTTGTGTTACTCAGATCCTGGGTCAGACGTAACAACCCAGTGTTTGGGTAGTTTTTGTGTTACTCAGATCCTGGGTCAGGCGTGACAACCCAGTGTTTGGGTAGTTTTTGTGTTACACAGATCCTTGGTCAGATGTAACAACCCAGTGTTTGGGTAGTTTTTGTGTTACTCAGATCCTGGGTCAGATGTAACAACCCAGTGTTTGGGTAGTTTTTGTGTTACTCAGATCCTGGGTCAGACGCAACAACCCAGTGTTTGGGTAGTTTTTGTGTTACACAGATCCTGGGTCAGATGTAACAACCCAGTGTTTGGGTAGTTTTTGTGTTACTCAGATCCTGAGTCAGATATAACAACCCAGTGTTTGGGTAGTTTTTGTGTTACTCAGATCCTGGGTTTCACGAGTTCACGCTTACATATAATTTATAGAGAGTAAAATTAAATGCATATTTGGCAGGCTTTCCGGGGGGAGGGCTTCGAGCTCGGACTTGGCCCGAAAACCAGAGTACCCCCCGTGTATGTAAGTGGTTAGGACTAATAATAATAATTTAAAAAAAAGAGAGAAAGTGGAGAAGGGGTGGTGGAGGGATGCTGATAAACTGTCAACAATACGGAGGTAAGACTACTGCGTATATATACACCTTTTTGTTGATTAGCGGAGTGCTCTCCACCTGTGTCAATTATCTGAAATTGCTCCTCCCGAACCTTTAAGCTTAAGGAGTTAATAACATCATTAGACGTAACAACCCAGTGTTTGGGTAGTTTTTGTGTAACCCAGATCCTGGGTCAGACGTAACAACCCAGTGTTTGGGTAGTTTTTGTGTTTCACAGATCCTGGGTCAGACGTAACAACCCAGTGTTTGAGTAGTTTTTGTGTTACACAGATCCTGGGTCAGACTTAACAACCCACTGTATGAGTAGTTTTAGTGTTACTCAGATCCTGGGTCAGTCGTAACAACCCAGTGTTTGGGTAGTTTTTGTGTTACACAGATCCTGTGTCAGACGTAACAACCCAGTGTTTGGGTAGTTTTTGTGTTACACAGATCCTGTGTCAGACGTAACAACCCAGTGTTTGGGTAGTTTTTGTGTAACCCAGATCCTGGGTCAGACGTAACAACCCAGTGTTTGAGTAGTTTTTGTGTAACTCAGATCCTGGATCAGATGTGACAACCCAGTGTTTGAGTAGTTTTAGTGTTACTCAGATCCTGTGTCAGACGTAACAACCCAGTGTTTGGGTAGTTTTTGTGTAACCCAGATCCTGGGTCAGACGTAACAACCCAGTGTTTGAGTAGTTTTTGTGTAACTCAGATCCTGGATCAGATGTGACAACCCAGTGTTTGAGTAGTTTTAGTGTTACACAGATCCTGTGTCAGACGTAACAACCCAGTGTTTGGGTAGTTTTTGTGTTACTCAGATCCTGACTCAGACGTAACAACCCAGTGTTTGGGTAGTTTTTGTGTAACCCAGATCCTGGGTCAGACCTAACAACCCAGTGTTTGAGTAGTTTTTGTGCAACTCAGATCCTGGGTCAGACGTAACAACCCAGTGTTTGGGTAGTTTTTGTGTTACTCAGATCCTGGGTCAGTCGTAACAACCCAGTGTTTGGGTAGTTTTTGTGTAACTCAGATCCTGGGTCAGACGTAACAACCCAGTGTTTGAGTAGTTTTTGTGCAACTCAGATCCTGGGTCAGACGTAACAACCCAGTGTTTGGGTAGTTTTTGTGTAACTCAGATCCTGGGTCAGACGTAACAACCCAGTGTTTGGGTAGTTTTTGTGTAACCCAGATCCTGGGTCAGACCTAACAACCCAGTGTTTGAGTAGTTTTTGTGCAACTCAGATCCTGGGTCAGACGTAACAACCCAGTGTTTGGGTAGTTTTTGTGTTACTCAGATCCTGTGTCAGACGTAACAACCCAGTGTTTGGGTAGTTTTTGTGTAACCCAGATCCTGGGTCAGACGTAACAACCCAGTGTTTGAGTAGTTTTTGTGTAACTCAGATCCTGGATCAGATGTGACAACCCAGTGTTTGAGTAGTTTTAGTGTTACACAGATCCTGTGTCAGACGTAACAACCCAGTGTTTGGGTAGTTTTTGTGTTACTCAGATCCTGACTCAGACGTAACAACCCAGTGTTTGGGTAGTTTTTGTGTAACCCAGATCCTGGGTCAGACCTAACAACCCAGTGTTTGAGTAGTTTTTGTGCAACTCAGATCCTGGGTCAGACGTAACAACCCAGTGTTTGGGTAGTTTTTGTGTTACTCAGATCCTGGGTCAGGCGTGACAACCCAGTGTTTGGGTAGTTTTTGTGTAACCCAGATCCTGGGTCAGACGTAACAACCCAGTGTTTGGGTAGTTTTTGTGTAACCCAGCTCATGGGTCATGTATAAAGTTCATATATAAAGTTAAAAAAGGCTAGTATTAAAGTAAAAAGGAATCAACTATGCTGGGTTAAATAAACAACCCAATTTGCTGGGTAAAATTAACCCAACATGTGTTCTGTCCTATTTTCCTGTTAACACTGTAAAGCTGCTTTGAAACAATCTGCGTTGTAAGAAGCACTTTATAAATTAAGGTGACTTGACTAGCAGGCTAAATGTATTATTTCCCAGCTCACCTATTGCACCTGTTTTTGTTTTTTTGTTTTTTAGAAAACAGTAATTAATATCTTAAGTCACTTTGCTTAAATGATCTTTGTCATGTAATATAATGGAGTGAACACTATGAGGTGCTATTCCGTCACCATCTTCATTATAGGCAGACATGAATAAAAGCCAGTTCAATTCAACCACAAGCGTTCCCCTGTAAACAATACATTACATGGTGTCAGAAGTTAGGAATATGCAGAGGCGGATAGAGTATCCAAAAACTGTACTCAAGTAAAATTACTTATAGAAATATTTACTCAAAGTACTTGTCTGAATAGTTACTTGAGTTAAAAAAAAAGTACACAATGAAAAGAAAAACTACTCAAAGAGCTAGTTACTTCAGATCATATAGCCTATATAACAAAAATACATTAACATGTTAATATTTAGATAGTTATTGTATTTAAATGGTTATCATAATTAGATATCTTTGCAACAAACACAGAAGAGACAAGCACCATTTCTGGCATCTGTAACCCGAAAAGTGTATCCTTTTTATAATAAAGAGAAACTTTTGGATTATTGGACAGTGTAGAAATAGTGAACCTTCAGAATTTTGCATTCAAAGGCACGTAAAGGGAACTGTAGTGTTTTGAGTCCTATGTAAACTCAGGAATAAGCACTGTTTGGTCACTCTATAGTTTAACTCTGGGTTAGTTTTTGATTGGCCAGTTCATTGTCTAAAAGTTCTGTTCAGAGAGTTTGGTAATTCATATTGCTCAGTAAACCAAAAGAACATCGTCCCGACTCTTATTTGAACAGATCAGGAACCACTGACAGTGAAAACTTAACATGTGCTCACTCAGAACTGCTACTGAATATCTGAACAAATGATCAAATACACATTGACAGTTCTGCCGTCTATTCTCAACAATGCAAGAAAATGTATATTTCTGCATGCGTGTGTTAACTAGTTAAGCGTGTCTAAGTAAAGACATTCATTTTCAAGACAAACAGATCACAGCCACAGCGTAATACTCAAATTACTGAAGGTTGGTGGTGGTTTCGTCTAAAGTATAAATTGAAGCAAGTCCAAAAAAAAAAAAAAAAAAAAAACAATCTGAAAGTGGCAGATGTAGAGATGAACAGTTCTAAGAAACTTTAGAGTATAAGCACAGTGTCATTTTCCCATCAACCTCAGCTGGGACATGGCTGGATGCATTCAACCTCAGCTGGACTCGTTCAACCTCCCATCAACCTCATTGGGTAAATGGCTGGACTCCTCTGCTGGGACATGGCTGGATGCATTCAACCTCCCATCAACCTCATTGGGGACATGGCTGGACTCCTCTGTTGGGATATAGCTGGACACGGTCAACGTACCATCAACCTCATTGGGGACATGGCTGGACTCCTCTGCTGGGACATAGCTGGACGCAGTCAACATACCATCAACCTCATTGGGGACATGGCTGGACTCCTCCACTGGGACATGGCTGGATGCATTCAACCTGCCATCAACCTCATTGGGGACATGGCTGGACTCCTCAGCTGGGACATGGCTGGACTCCCCCAATGAGGTTGATGGGAGGTTGAATGCATCCAGCCATGTCCCCAATAAGGTTGATAGTACGCTGACTGCGTCCAGCCATGTCCCTGCGTTCAACCTCCCATCAACCTCATTGGGGACATGGCTGGACTCCTCAGCTGGGACATGGCTGGACGTGGTCAACGTACCATCAACCTCATTGGGGACATGGCTGGACTCCTCCACTTGAATATGGCTGGACTCATTCAACCTCCCATCAACCTCATTGGGGACATGGCTGGACTCCACCAACTTCCCAGAAACCTCGGCAGGGAGAGAGGTGGATTCCGTCAAGTTCCCGTCAATGCCTAAAGAATGAGTGCAGAGGGGGAAAAAAGTGGCAGTTATCTTTCCTCATGGTCAGTATCAACCTCACAGCATCAGCAGAAACTCACCTTTTTGGACCGTTAGCCCAGATGCATTCTTCAAAGACAGCACAACAGCCAACAAAAATCAAATACAGCCAGTGGTAGTGAAGTGTAATAACACTTCACTACCACTGGCTGTATTTGATTTTTGTTCACCAAAGACAAAGGGCAGTCTGTAAAAAAAAAAGCATTAATCATTTTAATACAAGAAGTCATCAGGCCTCACTAAAGTTAACTATGCATAGTGTGAAAAAGAGACAATGTTCACAACCACATAAGAGTTACAAACCTTTGCTCTCCAAGCGTACTTGCTCAATACCAGTCTTGTGTAACTGACGCCCAACTGGAGAAGCAAATCCTGAAAACAAGATGTAAAGTTAAAAAAGAGAAAATGTTACATATGTACTTAACATATTTGAAACATTACACTAAGGTGCAAACAACTTTACCATTGAGCACCAGTTGATGACACAAAAAGAACAAAATCATAAAGGTTGAAACTGCCATCTTGATCACAGATTAAACAACGACCAATCTAGCTATGCTTTCTAAACCTGGCTTCAAGCCAGGACTTTTAAAATAATACAGATTTCAATCACCTGGGTTTCTCGTTAAATTAGTGACAGAGGATCCGCTCATTAACATTCCCATGCACTCATTGGTTGGTTGAAAAATCCCTATTGTGATTCTCAAAATGTTCAAAGAGGTTTCAACTTCATTTGGTTTCTAGGAGAAAAAGGGGCAGTATCTTTATAAATTCTTAAAGTCCCAGTGAACCGGAAGTTGCAACTGACTTTATTTCAGTGCTGTGACGTATTTCCAAGTGAAACGGAATATTGAATAGAGGGCAGGGTTTTACTTCAGCGCTCCTCCTCTTCATCTCGCGCTCATAGCAGACTAATGGATGGAGGGGAGTGGTTAAGGATTTTCAAACCCAAGCCGTCACACAGTCGTCATCGGAAAGGGAACGCCATTCCAGACCGGAAGTTACTTTTCAGATTTTGATTAAAGATTACCGCGGCAAACAATTTTTTTCTGTGTATTAACTTGCACGGATTAGTTGTGATGAAACCTGTAATGTCGGCTAACAAATTAAATAAGATCGATTTTGATTTCATGAGGACTTTAATACATCTGATATGATTTGACAGATCTTCTAATCGTGATAAATTATCTCAGGCTCATTTGGAGAAATTTGCAGATTTGATTAAAATATATGGATTAAGATGTCTAAGATTATTGTGTTCATTGAAAAGGGCAGAAATATATCAATACTCGAAACCCGTATCTGCAATGCAGCGATTGAAATTAACTGAAGTGATTTAATTGAAGTACAAAAGTAGGGGAAATCACATTATGAAAAAAAATATTGTTCACTAATACACTATGGCCACAATTAATGTAACTCCTAAAAATTCTTATGAGTAAAACTAGGAACATGAAAGTGTCCAGTCATGACTTCCTGTTTCACAGGAGTATAAATATAAAGACACAAAGGCCAGATTCCCTAAATCATTCCTAAAGACTCTTTCAAAGAGAACTGAAGAAAATAGTTGAGTCTCTGGGTCAGAAAGCCTTAAACAATATATTAAAGTGCACCTTCATCACCACAGGTTGTTTAGGAGACGTTCAGGAAAAACAAACCCCAGCAAATTCAGATGTCAGACATGACTGGAGCTTCAAAAGGGTCTGGATTCTATGGTCAGATGGAAAAAAATAGCTTTTTGGCAATAAACCCACCAGATGGGTTTGGTGCAAACAGGGATTAAAAAGTACCCCATGTCCACAGTTAAATATATCGCTGGATCTTTAATGATGTGGGCCTATTTTTCTGCTGGAGGTCCTGGACATCTTGTTAAGATACATGGTGTCATGGATTCTATCAGATTAAAAAATCAAAACCGGACTGTCCCTGCTAGAAATCGTATGGTTGGATCTTCTAACAGGACGATGATCCAAAAAACAAACATAAAATTCAACACTTTGTCACTGAGCACAAACTGAAGCTTCTCCCATGGCCATCCCAGTCCCATGATCTGAGAAGACCCTACAGAAAATGAGTGGGGTGAACTGAAAAGAAGATGCACCAACATGGAGCTGGGAATCTGAAGGATCTGGAGAGATTCTGTATGAAGGAAGGCATCAGCAATAGCCTGGCTCCGCCCTCCTACGTACTTCCGCTCAATTTTCATTTTCCTTCAGTACTACGTCTGGGACTGCGGTGTATGCTTAGGTTTTCCCCCGAACAATTTTTTACCGGTCCAATCAGCGAACAGGGGGAGTGGCTGAGAGCGATGACGTTGATGTCATGCGCTAGTTTGAGTTGTAGTTCAGTAATGGCGGCGGTGAAAGATGCGAGTGTGTGGCAGCGCTGACGAATGTCCAGAAGTTAAAAGTGTGGCGAGGTGGACGAGCGAGCGAGAGCGGTGTGCGTGATTGAGACACACCGGTCTCGAGTCCTCTCATGAGGGAGCACGGAGGCATATAAGGACGAGCGACACCGGTGAAGGACGAGAGAGGACTAGGCCTGGATTTTAAGTTGGGTTTTGTTATGTTTGTGCGCGGCAGTCGCCCGTGAGGGGCTGCCGCTTTTACTTTCATTTTGTGTTTATTATTTGATTAAAAGTTGTTAAACGTTCGCCGGTTCCCGCCTCCTTCTTCCCTGAACAAACGAACTCCCGTTACACGGAGCAAGAACAATCACTGCTGTACTGCTGATGTTGTGGTCCGGGAAAAGTCTTTTCCAGTTCGCTCCGTTAGTGGTGAAGGAGTTGCTGAAGCCGTCCGTCTCCCACCACCCGCGAGAAAAACCCAGGCTGAATTATCGACTTTTGACAAACACCAAGGTCGTGTGGTAATGTAATTGCTCTCCGAATCCACATCTCTGAGTTTTCAAGAATATATCACTTCAAAACTCACTGTTTATATCCTTTATAGACCCTTTCAGAGCACTGTGCGGTTGCGTGAGCTGTAATTTGCATTTCTAGACTTGTATTTCTTTAAATACTGGCAAGTGTTTACAAGAGCAAAATATTTCACCACCGCTCAAAAAATAAAATAAAAGCACGTAAACATTTGAATTGGGCTGTTATTCAAGGCAGCATTTATTCTTATCATACTAAGCATATGACATTTTATTGACAGCATACAATCATGTTATTGATTGCACGAGATATGCACCACGAGAGCAGCGCGTTCCGATCACAAAACTCTCCTCCACCGTGAATAAATTACAATCCGAATGCACGAGGTTTTATCACTGATACTGAGGTGGTGTGCTCAGTTAACGTGAGAATCAAAGGCGAACGGCGCGTGACATACGTCACGACCAAACGTTAGCGATTGGTTAGGCAGATCCTGAGTGACTCTTGGCAGATCCAATAGTTTTAAACTTCAACAGAGAACCCGCCTTCAAGGAAGTAAACGCTTGTCAATGGAGAGTGGCCAGACTCTATGTACAAATGAAATGTACGAGAGTCTGGTAAAACCAGGCTACATCAGCAAGGCTTTGAGCTTCACTTCTTACTGTAGAGGTCTTTAAGATCATACTCACCTTTTGGTGCGGACACTGTCTCTAACTTTTGAGTTAGAAGTGTAGCAGGTGAGAGAACGCTTGGCATGTCCGTGTCAGATGAGCCATTCATATTGGCCATGACTTCCGACATGAGCATAACTAGGACCTCATGTGACAGCCTTGTGGAGTCTGTCTTGAGAAGCATAGCATCTAAAATTCTCAGTGCAACCCCTGTGTAAAGAATGGGGAGAATTGAAGACCCAAGTACAGTTGATCCTGTAGCCTTTCAACTCTGGATACTCTGCAGTTATCTTGAGCTCTTTGCAGGCTCCAATAAAGTTAGTTCCACAGTCAGATCTAAGTAGTCCGATGGGCCCTCGAAATGCATGGCTTGTGTTCCCAAGCATGTGAAAATAACTGCCCATCGTTTACTCTCTGCAGGACCTCCCCAGGTTCATCCAGAGTAGATTTTCCACGGACCAAACACATCAACGCCAACATTCTACACTTAACAGCGTCCAGCCATGTCCCAGCGGAGGAGTCCAGCCCTGTCCCCAATGAGGTTGATGGGAGATTGACGGAGTCCAGCCATGTCCCAGTGGAGGAGTCCAGATTGACGTAGGGCTGTGCAATTAATTGAATTTCGATTTCGATTTCGATTTCGATTTTGGCTCCCAACGATCACCAAAATAGTACAATCGAGAAAAAACGATTATTTTGCCATGTTCAGTTTTGCAAGAACACTTATTTTGTCTTGCGTTCTGAATGAAACGCGCACGCGCACATCCGCCCCTCCCGAAGCCACAAACTCTCTCTAAGGTCGTGAGTCTCGTGACTCGTGTGCATATCACCCGCTGGAATTTAAAAACTCGGCGCGAGTAAAGATGGCAGAAGGAGGGCAGTTACAGCAGCGTTTGGTGAGCAAAAAAGGCAAAACCAACTCCATTGTCTGGGAACAGTTTGGCTTCGAGGAATCAGACGACGAGCAGAAACATACGTGCAAGATTTGCTACATGGTAGTGGCTGCAACGCAAGGGAACACCTCGAATTTGTTTAACCACTTGAAAATTAAACACAGAGTGACCTATGACAATCTAATAAAGAAACAAAAACTGACGAGAGCAGGGGTGCTGTGTAAACGTCCTTTTTTTCCTTCATATTTTTCAAATTATTCTCTCTTTGTAAACGTTGTTCAAATCATGCGAGTGCTGCCATATGTTCGAATATGACAATTTTTGCCGTTATCACGCAGGTGTAGTGCCAGAAGACGCGAATGAGAAGTAGCGCGCGCTGTGAGAAAATGTGTCTCTGTGCGCTCATCCGAAAGCGCGCACACGCAGCGCGCAAATATTGAGTTCTCTTTCAAGTCTTGCTCTTGAACGGACAAACTCACACAAAACGTATGTCAACGTCCATCTTGATGAGTATTCTAGCAGACATAGTCTGTATATGCCTTAAGTAAACTTTATACAGTCGAGAAAGACGATATATATATATCCAAGCATTAGGTCTTAAAGGGGCAGTAGCCTTTACTGCTGTCTGTTTAATGTCAAACAACAAAAGACAAGGACATCACACTGCTCTTGGTTTAATAGCTTTTGTAAGTTTAATAGGATTAATCTTTAATTTATGCACTCAAATATATAATGTTATTTTACATTTGATACATTTCTGTACCTGAAAACTAATGTTAGACGTACCTGAAAAACCTGAAGACCATATCTAGCCGAACCATATTGTTGATCTTATTTATTTGTGGTTATCATTTTTACTTGAATACTTTTATACTTTGATTTGAATATATGTTATATTATTTATTTTAATAGTTCAAAAAGTACAACAAATGTTACAATTTCAATTGAATTGTTGAAAGGTGTCTTTTTTAACAAATGCAACACATTTCCAAAGTCATGTGAAATAATCGTGTTACATAATCGTGATTTCAATATTGACCAAAATAATCGTGATTATGATTTTTTTCATAATCGAGCAGCCTAGATTGACGGAGTCCAGCCATGTCCCAGTGGAGGAATCCAGCCATGTCCCCAATGAGGTTGATGGTACGTTGACCACGTCCAGCCATGTCCCAGTGGAGGACCCAGCCATGTCCCCAATGAGGTTGACGGAGTCCAGCCATGTCCCCAATGAGGTTGATGGGAGATTGAATGCATCCAGCCATGTCCCCAATGAGGTTGATGGGGGATTGACGGAGTCCAGCCATGTCCCCAATGAGGTTGATGGATCTGGGTTAACTCAATCAGAAGGTAAGTTGAACAATTTTTGCTCCTCCAGCCTTCCCCTAAGTCTTTTACAGATCACTCAGTGATGTATGACACTTCACACTAGTCTTTTGCTCCCAATTATCCACAATCCAGCTGACCGGAGGGCACCTTCTGTGAAATGTCTACCCTGTTGTGCAACTTGCTAGGGAAACTGTGTGACAAATAGAGTAGCGATGTGGTTGTTTTTGGGAATGATGATGGGGTGTTTCTCTTCCTAACATGTTTCAACTGATGACGACGTGTTCCATGGTTTGCAGGATTTTGGTCTGTACTGACAGAGTGCCACTGATTTGGGTGAGTAGACCTTCTGATCTGAGCAACTCTGCTGACAACTCTTGTGTTGTAAATGTCACCTAGGACAATTCTACTGTCTGTGTGGAGTTCAAAGTCCACTTCAATGGTTAGCAAAACCGTGGAACAAAGTTCAAGACATGGAACAGTCAGAAAAGTAGGGGTTAACTTGGATTTACCCAGGAAAAATCCAACGTTACTGCATTTCTCTGAGTCGACTGCTCCAAGGTAAGCTACAGCTAATATGGGCGTCTCCAGTTCCCTGTATTGTGTAGAACACAGAGAAACAGGAAGGTACGGTCTTTCAATCTGTATCTGCTCAAACTTCAAAACTGAATCAAGCTATGTTCTCCACTGATCTTCTCTTTCCTCTGGTATTAGAGAATCCCAATCACACTGATCAAAGCCTTACCCTTTACTGTTACAGGGGCTAAGAAACCCAGAGGGACTGCTGACCACAGAGAGGATGCCTCTTCTGGTAAACAGCTTCTCTTCCCTTGACACATGATAGGTGTGTACGTATACGTATACGGTGTATACGTTACAGCTGCGTTACATCGTTGCCGGCAGAATGCAGTGTTTTATCATCTAGAGAGTAAAAAGATTTTTTTTTTTTTTTCAAAGTAAGTCTCAGGTAGTCGCACACGCAATGTCATCTACCGGAGACCTACTTTGACTGTTAAGCGACTGCGAGGTGGGTGATACCAACGAAAACAGATTTCTGGAAATACAATCATTATTTTGAGTTCATGGCAGCCAGTTCGAATAATAAATAGCCTAACTATTGCCTTAACTAAATGCATTAAACATACACGTTTTCTTCAAATTCTGAATGGATTATCACCTAGAAAGCGCGCATAAACGCGCTCCCTTTTACTAAGATGTCACTCATCTTAATTCATTGCGGTCTCACAAAGTTCTGCTAATCGATTGAGTTGACTGTACAATGAATATCTTATTTAGCCTCCTTGTCTACACTTTTGGGTTTCAAGTTCAATTCTAACAAGGCATTTTGAGTGGTGAGGGGATTCTAACGGAAACACGTCTGATTGGTCATTGTGTTCAAGAAATCATCAGATATGTTTGTAATTGGCTACATTACTCAATGCTGCAAAAATACGTTGTAAATAGAAAAACCTACTTATATTACTTTCAACCCTCTCAGGAGCACAATCACCAAATCTGTTTATGTTTATCAGTCAATGATGAGTAGTCACAAGAGGCATCTCGCGCACTGAACAAAACTCCTGTGTCCGGCAATTACTAATCTAAATGCCTCTGAGTGGTCATTGGCATTCATAAACTTAGTCATGCGTGATAAATATGGTGCACAACACGCAAGTACAGGGACGTACTGGGACTGAAATTCAGCCCGGGACTTTAAGACGGAGAGGCCTTTTACGCGAGTGCCCTTGGTGCACGAGCAGGATTTTTTGCAGTTATTTTCATTCTAATAGTGTTTTTATGGTATAAAGACAATCAGATTACGCTGAAGACCTTCAAGAAACTTTAGGATAACACCTGCCTCCTCAGGTTGTATAAGCAAGTCACCACTGCACTGAACACAACCAGGTCAGCAAAACCTAATCTCAAACACATAAGTCACACAGTATACTGCTAACTACCATCATGTCATGTGTATAGTCAGTCGGAGTGTTAAAATAGTTACAAATACTCACACCCACTTATACTCAAAAACTACAATGCAGTCCCATACAATAGAGTGTGTGTGTGTGTGTGTGTGTGTGTGTGTGTGTGTGTGTGTGTGTGTGTGTGTGTGTGTGTGTGTGTGTGTGTGTGTGTGTGTGTGTGTGTGTGTGTGTGTGTGTGTGTGTGTGTGTGTGTGTGTGTGTGTGTGTGTGTGTGTGTGTGTGTGTGTACTCACTTTCAACTCTCCCTGCCTCAGCTTCCCCTGTGCTGGACCCTGCCTCTGCTTACTGATTGTACAGCTACATAACATATGCATGAGAAGAACATGAGTAATAAATATAGCAAAGAATAATACATTTTCTAATTCAATCTGTGCTTCAGTCAGGTTATTATCTAGTATGTGGAACTATTGGCATTTTATCCTTTATGTAAATATGTAACATTGTGCTGTATTTTTCTATTTTTGTGTGAGTGTCCTTAATAAAGCTTTGATTGATTGATTGATTGATTGATATGCCTAATATGATTGCCTACCCAGCCCTGCACACTGCCCCTCTACCTGTCTGTTTCCTGGTTCCTGCTCTTCCTCTCTTCTCCTCCTGCTGCTCCTCCTGCTCCTCTCTCCTCCTGCTGCTGCTCCTCCTTTCTTCTCCTCCTCCTGCTGCTCCTCCTCCTCCTCCTCTCTCCTCCTGCTGCTCCTCCTCCTCCTCCTCTCTCCTCCTGCTGCTGCTCCTCCTTTCTTCTCCTCCTCCTGCTGCTCCTCCTCCTCCTCCTCCTCTCTCCTCCTGCTGCTGCTCCTCCTTTCTTCTCCTCCTCCTCTCTCCTGCTCCTCCTCCTCTTCCTCCTCCTCCTACTGCTCCTCTTCCTCTCTTCTCCCCCTGCTGCTCCTCCTCTCTCCTCCTCCTGCTCCTCTCTCCTCCTCCTGCTCCTCTCTCCTCCTGCTGCTCCTCTTCCTCTCTTCTCCCCCTGCTGCTCCTCTTCCTCTCTTCTCCCCCTGCTGCTCCTCCTCTCTCCTCCTGCTGCTCCTCTTGCTCTCTTCTCCCCCTGCTGCTCCTCCTCTCTCCTCCTGCTGCTCCTCTTGCTCTCTTCTCCCCCTGCTGCTCCTCCTCTCTCCTCCTGCTGCTCCTCTTCCTCTCTTCTCCCCCTGCTGCTCCTCCTCTCTCCTCCTGCTGCTCCTCTTGCTCTCTTCTCCTCCTGCTGCTCCTCTTCCTCTCTTCTCCTCCTTCTCTCTCCTGCTGCTCCTCCTCTTCCTCCTCCTCCTACTGCTCCTCTTCCTCTCTTCTCCCCCTGCTGCTCCTCCTCTCTCCTCCTGCTGCTCCTCTTGCTCTCTTCTCCTCCTGCTGCTCCTCTTCCTCTCTTCTCCTCCTCTCTCCTGCTGCTCCTCCTCCTCCTCCTCCTGCTCCTCTTTCCTCCTACTGCTCCTCTTCCTCTTTTCTCATCCTCAGTGTGTTTGTGCCTGAAACCTAAAACTGTCCTACCTCACATCACCAGCAATCTTTGGAGGAGTTTACTCGACTCTGCAACTCTGTCTATGACTCCATCGTTGTCTAAAGTTATTAGGATCTCTTTCTCTGTGCACATTAGCATGAATGCCTCAAGACGCTCCTGTGTCAGGGTGCTCCTCAGTCTGTTCTTTACAAACTTGAGAATAGAAAAGGTCCTCTCACAGGCCACTTGACTGAAAGAGAGTGTAAGCAAGAACTTGTAGGCCAGTCCAGTGACGTGATAGGCATCAGTGAGGAGGTTGTATTTGGAGAGGATATGATAAACACAAATTGCACAGTCTTTACAGGAGGTGCAGCTGGTGTTATTCAGTTCCATGTCTTCTCCATCTTCTGTCTCTTCTGCAGCCCGGACAGTGCATGACTCCAAATGTGGCAGCTTAAGTCTCTCCCACTGGTTGGCCAGACTACAGAGCTCGGCATTGAGCCTTCCAGATGTTGTTCTTTCATCGAACCTAAGGAGGCATTTACTGAGGTGTTTGAGTGATTCAGATGGAAGCCCCCTATCTCTTAGTGTACCAAAATTCCTTGGGTCGAGGCATGCAAAATCATCATAAAGAGCTCCATTTGCAGAATAGCGAGTCTTAATGCTCTGAGTCACTGTGTCCAAAATGACATTGTGCACCTTGATTCTGTACTGATCCTCTGTATTCAACGAATGTTCTTCCTCTGCTACTTCACCTGGCATGGACTTCTTTCAGATTTTTTTTTCAGGTAGAGCCCCCTGAACCACCTCTTTAGATCCATTCTCCTCCAGCTCCTTGTTAGCCCATTCAACAAAGATATTTGCAGCTTTTGTGACACCATCCATGTCCCTGTTGCAGGATTTTAGGCTGTCTTGGGCCCCCATAACTAGTCGATGAGCAGTGATTAGGTCCATGCCACTGGTCTGGAGGTATCTGGAGAGTGGTGAGGTAATCTCAAAGATTCTCAAGAATAGCTGTGCTGTCAGCACTGTCTCATGCTTCAGTAGGGACTCCATGTACCCCTTAGCTCTTGCTCTGACATGTGCTTTGATTGACATATCTTCCACTCTCCTTTTCAGTGTTAAGATTAAATCAACATACAAAGCATTGTCAGGGTTACCAAAACAGCCAAATATCTTGCTTAGGGCCTGGTCCTTGGCCCACCATCTTGTCTCCCCGATAGGAGACAGCCGTCTGTGTCGCTTGTCATCACTCACTTCCTCCCACATTTTCATACGCTTGTATGAGTCCTTGATAAATACAGCAACATCGTTCACTATGGAGAAAAGGGATGCACTTTCTATCACAGCACTCGTGGTGTCACCCAGAACAAGATTGAGCACATGTGCATAGCACCAGATGTGCACTTGTTTAGGAGACTCTGATGCCAGTAGAGCAGAGAACCCCTTGTACTGGCCTTGCATGTTTGCGGCTCCATCGGTTGAGTTGCCAACACAGTTCCTAAGCTCAATATCCACCTTTGCTAGAGTTTTTTTAAGTACCTCCACAAAATACTCTCCAGTTGATGACTCACAATCAACCACACTTATGAGCTTCTCATGGACCACATCAGTCACATATCTGAGGATAACAGCACATTGGTCTGTGGAGGTAACATCTTGCGTGGTGTCAATCTGCAGCGAAAACATTCCTGCTTGCCTTACTTCCCTTGAAATACTTTCTTTGATTAAGTGGCTGATTACATCAATCACTTTGTTGACAGATGTTTTAGAGAGCAGTGTAACGAAAGATCCTCTGCCTTTAACCTCGGTCTTATTTAGGCTTTGGCTTTTTTGCACACATTCATTTACATGTTCTTGCAGAGAGACATCAAATTTGCTCAGCAGAATGATCATTTCCAAGAAGTTTCCATGATCAACAGCAATGTTGCCCCATGTGTATGCAGCTTCAAATTTGGTGCCTCTATAGCTAAGACCACACTTTCCAATGACTTTTATCACTTCAATGACACGGTCCATGACTTGGCGTTTCTTTCTGACTTGGTCACGGTGAAGAGACACTTGTTTTCCACTTAGTACCACTTATGTCTGCTTGACTGGCCATCATAAAATATGCTTCTGCACTGTCTCTCTGAACTTGGTTTCTTTCGTGCTCTTCTATTCTCTGATGTACATGCTTCCAGGCTGTCATTCCCCGCTTAATGAACGCACTTTCACTTGCAGATGGCTTTGCATATGCCAAACATACTGTGCAGTACAGTGAGTTTTCTTTCTTACAGTATGTGAGCCACTTTCTCATAATACCATCTTTAGTATGATAGATAGTCGTGCCTTTTCTGGTGGGTTGTTGAGGGTGGTAAGAAAAAAAAAGATCTAAATCTTTGGAGGCCGAACGTGTATAAAAATCAAAGCCCTCATCTTCAGCTCTGTTTAGGTCTATCCCTGGTGCATCTTCACCTGTGTTGGACCCTGCCTCTGTCTGTACTGGTTGTACTGCATGAGAAGAACGTGATGTCACTACATCTTATTCTATCTATGCATAATATGATTGTCTACCCAGTCCTACACTGTTTTTGTTCTGGTTCGATTCTCCTCCTGCTCTGCTTTCTCCTGCTGCTCCTTCTTCTGCTCTGCTTTCTCCTGCTGCTCCTCCTTCTCTCCCTCCTCATCAATATGACTGCAGGGGTCATCATCAAACTGTCCCTCTCCATCACTGACCTTAACAGCTAATATACATACATAGACTCCTTACAGACATTCCTTGCTTATAGAGTTTATGTAGCCCCACCCCTTTTCAGCGCTGCGTTCCCATGGACACGCAGGATTCTAACCATAGAGACGGTGTGGTGAACAAATTAGTCCTACTGAAGAGATAAGTCTGAGCTTAGGACCCAAGCAATCGGATTGGTTCAAAGCACGTTTTATGTGTAATCGCTTTAGTGCCTGGTTACAAATCATACAACATCAATTTATTATAGAAGACGTTTGTACTACGTTATAATGAGTCATTAATGTATTTTAACTTATACGTTTCAGAAACTAGTATTTTACCGAAGCTACAGATTGTGAAATTAAATATTTCTCATTGTAAGTGTGTTTAGTTAGCTTAGATAGTAGCATAGCATACAGCTAACTAACGTTATCCGATGATTGTGCTAGTGGAGCTTTATCTGAGCTTCTACTGCCCTGATACTGCCTTACCGTATTCACAGCAATTCGTAATGTAATTATAATTGTCATTATTTTTTATCGTAATAATCAGCACAATATGTTACAATTACACTTTTTTCAAATAAAAAGAACCATAAAATACTGTTTGTGTATATTACTATTTTTCTTATTAACAATTTAGACAGCTCACGTTAGCTACAAGTTATCGCAAGAACAGATTTAGATCAGGCATACTAATGGGGGTCCTAAGCTCGAACTCATCTCTTCAATAGGACTCATTTGTTCACCACACCGGAATGGACTATTTTCTTAGCGGTACCAATACAATCGTTTTTAAATCAATAAACTCCTTTTCAAATCAATATTTTGTGTCATTTATCACTAAGGCCAGCGACAGACTGGATGCGTGGCATCTCCGTTTTTATTTCAGCTCCCATGTTAACAGGTTAGAGCTGCGTTACACAGGGCGCGGCCAGAGCCGCGCAGAAAACGCATGCATGCTAGAAATAGAACAGACGTCTATTTTTCACGTGACACGCAAGCGTGTTGGAAGCGTTTCCAAGCAAAATAGAATAGGAAAAGATGTTTGTCATTTTGACACAAATAAATATGAATAAATTACATTTCTTCTCTCTAGGAGAAATTACATTTCTTCTTCGACTCTACATTTGAGTCTCTAGGTTTTGACATAAATGCAGATATAAATGTAATTTAAACAAATATATCACCAGAGACTTATCATGACACCTAGCAGCAGCGCCACGTCAGACACGTTTCTGGTGTGCAAAGACATGGCAAACGCCACGCAGCTGACACTCAACAGAAACGCCACGCTCACGCACAGGCAGCCAGCGTGTCGCCGCCGCTCGTCGGCCTAATCGTGCACACCTATCCTGTCCATGCTGCTGGGTCCTTCCTCATCTGCACCTCCTGCCACAGTACCCTTTTCAGTGCAGAAAAGGTCAGTTAATTTGCATTATAATATATATAATTTGCAATTAACATACGTATCATAAAAAAAAAACATTTTGACCAGCGGCCGGTTCGGCCAGAAATGGACCGGCCGTTCGGGATTGTTCCCGGTATTCCCGATTGCCAATCCGCCCCTGCGCAAGCATGATGCAACATGAGCAGATCAGAATTTAATGCAGCAGGCTAAAGATGTTATTGTAGCCTTTATTTGAATGGGGAGGTAGGAACAACTAGTAATGTACCCAATTACTTTTGAAATCAAGTAATCAGAACAGTAACACAATTACTTTTAAAGAGAGTAATCAGTCATTTCACTACATTTCCAGAGTAACTTGCACACGTCATCAAGTAGTCATGCATGACTGAACATGTAATATGCATGCACATAACAAATTTGCATTTTTGTAGCTTCATGCCAAAAACTTTGAGACCCATTGTCAGGCCCCCCTGTATATCCTTGGCATGTAAACTGAAAAGCAAGTTTCCTTTTGATAAACTCACGCAAATACCGCCTTAGATTAGAATAGAGATAACAAGGAATACACATTTTGTATGGCATGAAGTCACCTCCTTGGAATGGATTTGAACAGATGAATAGGATACCATGCAACAAGAAAAAAGGCAGCACTTTCCCAGAAAGACTGTTTTATTGACTAAAAACCAAGATCTGAAACATGCCAGATTTAGAGTTGGACAGATCTAAGAGACTTTAGAGCATAAGCACATGGTCAACTTCCCATCAGCCTCAGATTGGACATGGCAGGATTTAGTCAACGTCCCATTAACTGCAAAAGGGACATTGCTAGACTCCTCCGCAGGGACATGGCTGGTCTCAGGCAACTTCACATCAACCTCATTTAGGACAGGGCTGGTCTCAGGCAACTTCACAGCAACCTCAGTTGAGACAGGGCTGGTCTCAGGCAACTTCACATCAACCGGAGCGTGGACAGGGCTGGTCTCAGGCAACTTCACATCAACCTGAGCGTGGACAGGGCTGGTCTCAGGCAACTTCACATCAACCTCAGTTGAGACAGGGCCGGTCTCAGGCAACTTCACATCAACCTCAGTTGAGACAGGGCCGGTCTCAGGCAACTTCACATCAACCTCAGTTGAGACAGGGCTGGTCTCAGGCAACTTCACATCAACCTGAGCTGGGACAGGGCTGTTCTCAGGCAACTTCACATCAACCTTAGCGGGGACAGGGCTGGTCTCAGGCAACTTCACATCAACCTGAGCTGGGACAGGGCTGGTCTCAGGCAACTTCACATCAACCTGAGCTGGGACAGGGCTGGTCTCAGGCAACTTCACATCAACCTCTGTTGAGACAGGGCTGGTTGAGACAGGGCTGGTCTCAGGCAACTTCACATCAACCTCAGCTGGGACAGGGCTGGTTGAGACAGGGCTGGTCTCAGGCAACTTCACATCAACCTCAGCTGGGACAGGGCTGGTCTCAGGCAACTTCACATCAACCTCAGTTGAGACAGGGCTGGTCTCAGGCAACTTCACATCAACCTCAGTTGAGACAGGGCTGGTCTCAGGCAACTTCACAGCAACCTCATTTAGGACAGGGCCGGTCTCAGGCAACTTCACATCAACCTGAGCTGGGACAGGGCTGTTCTCAGGCAACTTCACATCAACCTCAGTTGAGACAGGGCTGGTCTCAGGCAACTTCACATCAACCTCAGTTGAGACAGGGCCGGTCTCAGGCAACTTCACATCAACCTCAGTTGAGACAGGGCTGGTTGAGACAGGGCTGGTCTCAGGCAACTTCACATCAACCTCAGCTGGGACAGGGCTGGTTGAGACAGGGCTGGTCTCAGGCAACTTCACATCAACCTCAGCTGGGACAGGGCTGGTCTCAGGCAACTTCACATCAACCTCAGTTGAGACAGGGCTGGTCTCAGGCAACTTCACAGCAACCTCATTTAGGACAGGGCCGGTCTCAGGCAACTTCACATCAACCTGAGCTGGGACAGGGCTGGTCTCAGGCAACTTCACATCAACCTCAGTTGAGACAGGGCTGGTCTCAGGCAACTTCACATCAACCTCAGTTGAGACAGGGCCGGTCTCAGGCAACTTCACATCAACCTCAGTTGGGACAGGGCTGGTCTCAGGCAACTTCACATCAACCTGAGCTGGGACAGGGCTGTTCTCAGGCAACTTCACATCAACCTGAGCTGGGACAGGGCTGTTCTCAGGCAACTTCACATCAACCTTAGCGGGGACAGGGCTGTTCTCAGGCAACTTCACATCAACCTCTGTTGAGACAGGGCTGGTTGAGACAGGGCTGGTCTCAGGCAACTTCACATCAACCTCAGCTGGGACAGGGCTGGTTGAGACAGGGCTGGTCTCAGGCAACTTCACATCAACCTCAGCTGGGACAGGGCTGGTCTCAGGCAACTTCACATCAACCTCAGTTGAGACAGGGCTGGTCTCAGGCAACTTCACATCAACCTGAGCTGGGACAGGGCTGTTCTCAGGCAACTTCACATCAACCTTAGCGGGGACATGGCTGGTGAAGCGACCACCTGGAAAACAAAAAAGGTATCAATAGCTTTAATACAAATTGTCATCAGGGGGGTATTCCAGAAAGCAGGTTGTGACACATCTGGGTATGTTTAAGAGAAAGTAAATGGAGGACCTCAACTTCCAGTTCCGAAAACGGAGGTAAATTTCAGGGTATGTAAGTAGCTATAGCAACGTAGTCTCTGAACTCTAGAGCAGGTTATCTCCCAGGGTCAGATTGCTTAAGGTATTCAGAGTGTTATACAATTAATTTAGTTGAAATACATTTGTTCTATAGTAAGTAAATATTGTATATTAATATAAAAAACGAAGAAAAAAAAACACCTTTATATCAAGCTGATGTTTAAATATTAATGCAAAACTTATTTTATTGTCATCTCACATGGATCTGCAATCAATTAGCACCAATTGAATCAATGAATAGAGATTATTAAACAAAACAAAAAAGATTGCACAACCACCAAATAGGTGGCGATGTGCACCAAGTAGGTCATGCAAGTCGGCATTAAACAAAAAGAGGAAGTAGAATGGCACGCTTTTTCTTAGCATCTTTTTCCATGGAGAATCAGCGATTTGTTGCTCTGAGAAGGTCTTGTGTTTTAACCTTTAACATACTCAGAGTTGTCAGAACTTACTCAGACTCATTGGAACCAGCATACTTCGAGTAAGCAAGGTTTGGGTTAATCAACCAAGAGTTTGAGGTATGTGTGACGGTAAATTAATAATATAAGATTACAAGTTACAAACCTTTGGTTTCCAAGCGTACTTGCTCAATACCAGTCCGGTATATCCGACGCCCAACTGGAGAAGCAAATCCTGAAAACAAGATATGTTTAAAAAAAAATGGGGGGGTGGTTGAATATGTGTTTAAATTATAAGAAATCTTACACTAAGGTGAAAACAACTTTACCATTGAGCACCAGTTGGTGACACAAAAAGACCAAAAACATAACGGTTGAAACTGCCATCTTGATCACAGATTAAACAATGACCAATCCAGCTATGCTTTCTAAAACAGGCTTCAAGTCAGGGCTTTTAAAATAATATAGATTTCCATCACCTGGGTTTCTCGTTAAAGTGAAATTAGTGACAAACGACCCGCTGGTTAGCCTTCCCATGCACTCATTGGTTGGTTGAAAAATCACTAATTATAGTTTTCATGATGTCACACCCTTTTTCACACATAATTTTTACCTTGGCCCTTATTTATCAAGCTTCTCAAAGTGCCATTTTAGTCTTAAGTGCTGAGAATTCATTAAATTTAATCCTACTTTCAAACTTGTAAACTCCTCTTTCACCTGGAATTTCACCATTCAATGTGAATTTATCTGAGAATATTCAGGACATCTATTCAGTGATTGGTTCATGCCTATGACATCACTTAAAGTATGACTTAATAACTCACTTTTAAGCACAGCTTTGAGCCAAGAATTTCTTTACTCTTAAATCAATTCTTAGCTTGAGTAATTCTCAGATGCTTGATAAATACGGGCCCAGGTTTGTAGTAGTAAGAGTAGTACTAGTCAGGGTCGTGCAGAGAGTTCTTCAGGGGCAGGGGCTCAAATGTAAAAAAGGGGCAATATGTGTATATATATATATATATATATATATATATATATATATATATATATATATATATATCCATATGCTCATCAAGCCTGCATTTATTTAATCAAAAATACAGAAAAAACAGTAGCCTAATATTGTGAAATATTACATTGTTCTTTTTAACTTTTTATTAATCAAAGAATGTTGAAAAGAGTATCACAGTTTCCATCGTTGACATTAAATCCTCATATTAGAATGATTTCTGAATGATCATGTGACACTGAAGAGTGGAGTAATGATGCTGAAAATCCAGCTGTGATCACAGGAATAAATTATATTTTAAATTATTTTAAAATAGAAAACCATTATTTTAATAATATTTCACAATATTGCTATTTTTTATCAAATAAATGCAGGCTTGATGAACATAAGAGACTTCTTTCATAATGCTGCATAATATCCAAAAAAGATAAAGTGCTTTCACGGAACCATTTCGCCACACTTCACATAATAGGCCTGTATAGGTGCCGGTGGCACTTGGGTTTTGTTAACTTTGATAGTTTCATGAAATAGTAAACGGTGTATCAATATAAATACAAGTGAATTTAACACTACTTACCATTAATGCGACTTTTGCTGCTGCTGCATGGTTTTGTGCAGATTTGCTTGTTGTCAGTTAAAATCCATTTTGTCAGTGATGCAATTTATAAAATGAGACAAACCGCAGGAAATCGTTCCACAAATGTTAGTTCGTCTGTCCATGTAATGCCGCGTTCCAGGCAACCTGTAACCCGTGTTTTTCCAACCTTCTACCTGTGAAAGTGCACTGGAACAACAGCCAAACCCGTGACGTCCCACCCGTGAACTCGTACAAGATCGATGTACTCCCAGTTAAGAGTTTTGACGTCACATAGCCTGCGAAGCAACAATGGCAGCCCCCTACAGATGCAGTGTTTATGAAACAAATATACAAATAACGTAAAATAAAAGGTATAACAGATTTTCTTGCCGTCTGCGCTTGTTTTCTCCTCCGTTTCCCTCAAATAAGCAAGGAGTAAGCACCTTTGGCGATATAAATGATTGTAAATGAGCATACACCCCGTACGGTCCGCCATGCTTTGTTTACATCAAACTACCACACAATTCCTTGCGCTCAGGCAGTTTGGCGTGACTTTGCCTGGAACACTACAAAGTCGTGAGTCGTGGTTTGAAGTTGTAATTTACGGGCTCAAAAACCTGCCTGGAACGCAGCATAATTTTCAACCGATTTATGAATAAGAACAGAAAATTACCGCTCCACTTCACATCGCCCAATGGAATTTGAACTTGCTTTGCCAGATCACGATTGGTTGGTGTATATGCATGACAAACGGGCATTGGTGAATTGTGTAATACTTTAAAATATATAATATTTAGATTTGTAATTAAATCAACACATTAGCTCTGATTATGGATGAAAAAAAAAATGATGGGTTTACTTTTTTTCCCGTAAGGCCACACACTCTCTGAAAGGATATTAGCCATATTTGGCTCGAGAGCCGTTTCCGAACAGCGGAAAATCAGCAGTCAATCAAAACGCACGCAACCCATAGCAACGCGTTATGGCAACGCCTCAACAGAAATTGTCCGACTTTTGAGCCGTTCGTTACTATTGTTTACATTGTCATGTTATAATAATCACATTTATTTCGTTTTATTGACCACTATATTATCATTGATATTTGTCTGAGATGGGCACTTTTGATTCATTTTGAAAAAGGGCAGGGGCTCGAGCACCCAAAGCCCCCCCCTCTGCACGTGCCTGGTACTAGTAGTAAGTAGTAAGTAGTAGTGATATTAAAAGACCACATTCGATGTACACCTTATTGAATATGCATACTTTGTACAGGCGAGCAAATTAACACAGAATATTCATGCATTACGAGGATTCTCATTACGCGTTTTTTCCATCACAAACATTATAGAGAAAATGTGTTGCGTTCATACTCTGGGCTCATCTGCTCATCTATAGTATGCATCATCAAAAAGATGTAAACTGAATTTGATCTTTTAATATCACTGTTTTAGTATATTAATTTTTGTATGCAAATGATACGCACTGTAAACCCCTTGTGCAATACACACCATAAAGTGCATATCATTTTTGCATAAAAATTGCACGATAAATACAATTTGTGTTATAGCACTTTCATGAGACCGGGCTGGTTAATCTGTGTTTAAAATTAAGTGATGCAACAACTTGATTTAACCCCTTAACTGTTACGTCCCGCTGGTGCTCTTTTTTGTAATCATCATAAATTAGGTATCATTCGAAAGCTTACGAACTCAAAATTCATTTTGTAAAACCCGTTTTGAAATCGGACATTGTGTTACCATGGAAATGGTACTCTAAATTCTTCTAGCTGGCTCCTCCCCTAGTGGGCGGTGTCATGTTTTATATTACAAAATTTATTTTAAATACTTTATAATCAAAATATATTTTTAAATCTTATAATTGGTTCTTATAATAGGTTCTAATCTAATAGGTTCCATATTTGGTGACTGTTTTGTGATGAAGTGATATTTGGACAGAAATTTACAGGAAAAAATGCATCAAAAAAACATGATGAATGACACCCGGTGGCTATTTTTGGTACAGCACATAAACAAAATCTCATGGGGACTTCAATTTTTGTGATATCAACTTCAAATTTGGAACACAACTTGGTTCAACATATGGCTTTGATTTTAGAGTAATTTTAGAGTAAAACATTTTTTGTAAAATATATATAAAATATTTAGTACAGTATTTTTCATTTACAGTAAATGTAAACTTCCATTACTTTCATATTTTTAATTTCTTTATTGGGTAAGTGTTTTTGATGTTAAGCGTTTTATAACTGTTGTTAATTAGTGACCAGCAGGTGTTTTTATACAGCTGTTACAGGTGTTTAATACAGCTGTTTTTAGTGACCAGCAGGTGCTGTATATGGATCACAAGTGCCCAAAACTTGCATCTTGTCCACATATTTTTGTTTTTAAGATGGAAAATTGACAGGCTTGTGCTGCATATGGCCGTTTTGCCCTCCAGGGGTTCCGCAACACTCATGTGACTGAAAACTATGAATTGTGATTTTCAAAATGTTCAAAGAGGTTTCAACTTCATTTGGTTTCTAGAAATAAACACAAGAAGTTCTCAAAATACAAAGTTTCACACATTGCTTAGAGTAGCATAAACTAGAATTGGGGAATAACTAGAATCAATATTCTGTCAACAGGCATGGTTGATGTTTATCTAAAACCGGATACTGCGACAATTTAATTCAAAGTTGTTCGTTTGCTCGGCCCATTTCACCACGGACAGTTTCTCTAACCTGGGACAATATCAAACAGGCTTCACTCAGCGTCTGATACTGGAGAAGCGGCAAATCAAACTATATTCCTGCAAGCAGTAAGAAGTCATTTTTATCCACTTATTGACTTTCTAAACAATTTTTGATTAAAATGAAAGTTTCTTAGTGAGACATTAACATTAACGAAAATATCCCCTGTGTTGTCTAGATCCAACACAAGATGCAAGTAACAATAGGAAACTCCTAGTAGCACACATAACAGTTTGACATAACAGTTTGACAAATGTAATTATCTCCTGCCAGTGTTGTCATTTAAATCTACAAAATACAACCGTAGATACATATGGCAATCCCTTTTGTTGGATAGAATTATAATTAGGGCCCGAGCACTGATGGTGTGAGGATCCTATTGTATTTGCTCAGCCTATTATTCTTCTTCTCCCAAATGATTTGCATTTTTGAGGGGCTGAACATGCTCGAAAACTCATGAAACATTGCACACGCGTCAGAAGTGGCGAAAATGTACGTCTGTTATGGGTTTCAGAATTAGCCGTGGCAAAATGGCTCGATAGCACCACCTACAAAATTTCAATTAAGCGCCGTTCGAGCTATGTTTCACGTACAGCTATGAAATTCGGTAGACACATGTTCGGTAGCAACATCTGAAAACCCAACAGGAAGTGAGATATTTCGAATTTTCTCTGCAAAATTTTTGCAGTTTTTGCCATTTCTAGACGTTGTACTTTAACAAACTCCTCCAAGAGATGTAACCAGAACAACATCATATTTGGTCAGTCTAATCTAAAGGCCTTTGTGATGTTAAATTGTGAAGATCTTGAGTTTTCGCTGAAGGGCGTGTCCGTGGCGGCCTCACAAAGTTCGATGTTTCTCTATAAAACAGGAAGTTGTTGTAACTCAGGCATACAATGTCCGATCTGCCCCAAACGTCACATGTTTGATAAGAGTCCTGACCTGAAGACTCTACATATGAGTTTCAGAATTAGGCGTGGCAAAATGGCTCATAGCGCCACCTACAACATTTCAACTAAGTGCCCCTCCCACTACGTTTCACGTACAGCTATGAAATTCGGTAGACACATGTAACAGCCCAATACCTACAAAAAAGTCTCCTGGTATGAAATCTGAAAACCAACAGGAAGTGAGATATTTTGAATTTTCTTTGCAAAATTGTTGCAAATTTTCCCATTTCCAGAAATTGTACTTTAACGAACTTCTCCTAGAGATTTAATCAGATCAACATCATATTAGGTCAGTCTAATCTAACGGCCTTTGCGATGTTAAATTGTGAAGATCTTGCCAATATGCCAATATTCAGTTATAGTCATAGCGCCACCTTCTGGCAACAGGAAGTGTGGCACATTGAAGTGACTTTGCCATATTTCTCCTATATTTACCCACTTAAATAATTTAGCCTATATTTCATCAACAATACATAATTCAGGAGCTAACTACGTTAGTTTAGTTGCTTATAGCTCACCCGATCCTTCTAGCTAACGTCACCTTCACCACCACTTAAGTTGAAAGTCATTTGAAAAGGCATCTTGTCGATTTGTTAAAAAATACTTTACTGTACTGTACAAACAACATATTTACGCGCTAACGTTACCCCGTTCGCTGTTTAGAGTTCGTGAAATCATACAGTGACGCATTACAATGATTAAAATATTTTTAACAAAGTTGTGACTGCTGACGTTATGAGTTAACGTGTAAAGTTAATGTTATATGCTAGTTCACATGTAGGCTGAAGTTATAGTAATGACGTTACATTTTGCAGGTTCTTACTGAAAATAAAGACTAAACTTGCCACTCAGAAGCGTCCAGCTGAAGCTATTGAAATCAGCCACGCAGTGAAACAGCCAATCAGAGCAGATCTCCACATTCATATTCATGAACCTTCCAAATAAGGCAAAAACAGCCCATTTCATTCTAGGGACAATTTCTAGGGTTATAATTTTGGGTAGTTTCTGTGTTACACAGATCCTGGGTCAGACGTAACAACCCAGTGTTTGGGTAGTTTTTGTGTTACTCAGATCCTGGGTCAGACGTAACAACCCAGTGTTTGGGTAGTTTTTGTGTTACTCAGTGTCGGGTCAGACGTAACAACCCAGTGTTTGGGTATTTTTTGTGTTACACAGATCCTGGGTCAGACGTAACAACCCAGTGTTTGGGTAGTTTTTGTGTTTCACAGATCCTGGGTCAGACGTAACAACCCAGTGTTTGGGTAGTTTTTGTGTTACACAGATCCTGGGTCAGACGTAACAACCCAGTGTTTGGGTAGTTTTTGTGTTTCACAGATCCTGGGTCAGACGTAACAACCCAGTGTTTGGGTAGTTTTTGTGTTACTCAGATCCTGGGTCAGACGTAACAACCCAGTGTTTGGGTAGTTTTTGTGTTACACAGATCCTGGGTCAGACGTAACAACCCAGTGTTTGGGTAGTTTTTGTGTTACACAGATCCTGGGTCAGACGTAACAACCCAGTGTTTGGGTAGTTTTTGTGTTTCACAGATCCTGGATCAGACGTAACAACCCAGTGTTTGGGTAGTTTTTGTGTTTCACAGATCCTGGATCAGACGTAACAACCCAGTGTTTGGGTAGTTTTTGTGTTACACAGATCCTGGGTCAGACGGAACAACCCAGTGTTTGGGTAGTTTTTGTGTTTCACAGATCCTGGATCAGACGTAACAACCCAGTGTTTGGGTAGTTTTTGTGTTTCACAGATCCTGGATCAGACGTAACAACCCAGTGTTTGGGTAGTTTTTGTGTTACACAGATCCTGGGTCAGACGGAACAACCCAGTGTTTGGGTAGTTTTTGTGTTACACAGATCCTGGGTCAGACGTAACAACCCAGTGTTTGGGTAGTTTTTGTGTTACACAGATCCTGGGTCAGACGTAACAACCCAGTGTTTGGGTAGTTTTTGTGTTACACAGATCCTGTGTCAGACGTAACAACCCAGTGTTTGGGTAGTTTTTGTGTTACACAGATCCTGGGTCAGACGTAACAACCCAGTGTTTGGGTAGTTTTTGTGTTTCACAGATCCTGGGTCAGACGTAACAACCCAGTGTTTGGGTAGTTTTTGTGTTACACAGATCCTGGGTCAGACGTAACAACCCAGTGTTTGGGTAGTTTTTGTGTTACTCAGATCCTGGTTTGCCTGGTTGTAAATATATTGTAAATACTGATTATTTGGGAAAGTAGAGAGTCTGACGCCATTTTTTGTTTATTGTTAACCGTTTTGATCTTTGGTTAGGGAGTTAGGTTTGTATTTCGTATTTTCCTTTTCTTTTTGATTTAGGGTTTAAGAAAGAGTTTTAAAAACAAGGAAGTCTTGTTTGTTATTTTGGCCCAGTCAACTCCTGAATCTAAGGGCCCAAATTAAATCAATAAATTAATCTTTGTTCAGATACACTCTTTTTTCAGAGTTTTCATGGGGATATTAAGTGTTGAAGTACTTGTGGAAAGAACCTAAACTCCACACGACGCCCTTAAAACTCTGCAAATGTGGAATTGGGTCAGTTTGTGTGACCCACCAGAAGGTGGCGCCGCTCACACCACAGGAAAAAGACAAACCCTGCATTCCTCCAGAGAATTCCTCAGCATGTCAAAACAGGTCAGCAGGTCCATATGCAGAAGTGTGGCGTTTGACTTTTTGTGACATCTATTTAGCAACATGCAGTATCCCTTCGGTTAGTAGGCCTACTAAAGGTTAGTACGATCTTTAAATTACTAAACTATACATAGAAAAGGACGTGTTTGCACTTTTATGTGATGTGTGAACTGCATTTGGTCTTTCACTTTCTCACTGAGACTTTTTTTATTTTCTCCCCCACATTCTCTCACTTCCTAGTTTGCCTAAAAAGGGCATATTATAGTGTGTGTGTGTGTGTGTGTGTGTGTGTGTGTGTGTGTGTGTGTGTGTGTGTGTGTGTGTGTGTGTGTGTGTGTGTGTGTGTGTGTGTGTGTGTGTGTGTGTGTGTGTGTAGGTTTAGCTATACTTGTGAGGGCCAAATCTCCTCAGTTATATAGTGACAACCGACTAGTGAGGACATTTTTACTTGTCGTCACCAGTTAAAAAAACGTATAAATCGGCCAAAAACGATTGATTTAAATCTAGTGTTCGTGTTTCTGTGAGGGTTGTGTTGGCCATAGAAAATAGAACACAAACATGATATAGAATCAATTGCAGTCAACGCAATTTCCTCACTAATATAATGGTGTGTGTGTGTGTGTGTGTGTGTGTGTGCACAATCAAACAGAGGTTGTGAGAGGAAAACAGGATGAGTGGAAATAAGAAAGAAACCGAGAGGAGGGTGTTTAAGATCAGATGAAAATCCTCACATGCATAACAGACCGTTTCTCCACTTCCTGTCAAAGACAGGAAGTCACTGAGTCAGTGCAGCACTGAAGAGGTGTGTGTGTGTGTGTGTGTGTGTGTGTGTTCCTTTTTTGGTGGTTTTTGCATCTTTATTATTGGGTTATATTTGACACAGTTTATGATTGTCTGCTGCTGAACATCTCACTTTAACACTCTAGCACTCTTTCACACTATAACTTCAACCCTGCAAATATGGTGCTAACCCTCATCTAGAGCAGAAGTTTGAAATTTTAAAAGCGGTTGACTTACAAAACCATGAAGCCACAGTGACGTGATAAAAAACTTTACAAATAATGATTTTTTTCTACCCAAATCCTGGGTTAAGGATTTTGGGTAATTTTTTTTTTTTTTTTTTTTTTTTTTTTTTCAGTGTTTTGGTAGTTTTTGTGTTACTCAGATCGTGGGTCAGACGTAACAACCCAGTGTTTGGGTAGTTTTTGTGTAACTCAGATCCTGGGTCAGACGTAACAACCCAGTGTTTGGGTAGTTTTTGTGTAACTCAGATCCTGGGTCAGACTTAACAACCCACTGTTTGGGTAGTTTTTGTGTAACTCAGACGTATCAAGGACTTAAGTTAATCTGTAGACATTAATTCATGTATAAAGTTAAAAAAGGCTAGTATTAGAGTAAAAATGAATCAACTATGCTGGGTTAAATAAACAACCAAATTTGCTGTGTAAAATTAACCCAACATGTGTTCTGTCCTATATTTACCCAGCAATTTGGCAAATTGAAATGAAAATGACCCAAAAAAATGAAATGACCCAAATTAGATTGTTTTTAACCCAGTGTAGGATTTATTCTTAAAAATCATGTGTTTGGTTGCTGTTGCTCTACCTCGGCAGTACTTTGTGGCATTTCAGGTGGTTTGTGATTTTAAAACACACAATTGTTCTCAAAGCTCATCTTTGCAGAATAGACATTTTCTTCCTCGTTTGACTGGCAAATGAGTTTCCTCTTAACACACAAGGCTTTTTCTTAGCCAACCACACACTCCACCCAGAAATACAAGCCGACATCGACAGCATGATGTTAGACTGCAGAATTTCCATCCAGCTTCTACCCAACCTATAAAACAGAAATTAGCATTAGCTGCTTATAAAATGTAAAGCTTTCAGGACAGACTCACCGAGTGTCGTCATGTGCTTCTGTAGTAGACACATGTCAATGTGATTTTAACTTAGAGATTAAAAAACAGTGAAGGACTACATTACCCATAATCCCGCTGTCATAGAAGGCATTGTTGCAATGGAGCAGCCACCGCCCACTTCCACAAAAGAGCTTCTACGCTCTCTTACTTATATACACTCTATTGTCAAAAGTGTTGGGACGCCTGCCTTTACACGCACATGAACTTCCCGTTCTTAATCCGTAGGGTTTAATATGGAGTTGGCCAACCCTTTGCAGATCTGACAGCTTCAGCTCTTCTGGGAAGACTTTCCTCAAGGTTAGGAGTGTGTTTATGGGGATTCTTCTAGAAGCGCATTTGTGAGGTCAGGCACTGATGTTGGACGAGAAGGCCTGGCTCTCAGTCTCCGCTCTAATTCATCCCAAAGGTGTTCAATCGGGTTGAGCTCAGGACTCTGTGCAGGCCAGTCCAGTTCCCTATCCCCTATATAGTGCACTGACTGATTGTTCTCTATCCCCTATATAGTGCACTGACTGATTGTTCCCTATCCCCTATAGTGCACTGACTGATTGTTCCCTATCCCCTATATAGTGCACTGACTGATTGTTCTCTATCCCCTATATAGTGCACTGACTGATTGTTCCCTATCCCCTATATAGTGCACTCTCTGATCCCTGTCCCCTATATAGTGCACTGTCTGATCATTCCCTATCCCCTATATAGTGCACTGTCTGATCGTTCCCTATCCCGTATATAGAGCACTGTCTGATCGTTCCCTATCCCCTATATAGAGCACTGTCTGATTGTTCTCTGTCCCCTATATAGAGCACTGTCTAATCGTTCCCTATCCCCTATATAGTGCACTGTCTGATTGTTCTCTATCCCCTATATAGTGCACTGTCTGATCATTCCCTATCCCCTATATAGTGCACTGTCTGATTGTTCTCTATCCCCTATATAGTGCACTGTCTGATTGTTCCCTATCCCCTATATAGAGCACTGTCTGATCATTCCCTATCCCCTATATAGTGCACTGTCTGATCATTCCCTATCCCCTATATAGTGCACTGTCTGATCGTTCCCTATCCCCTATATAGTGCACTGTCTGATCATTCCCTATCCCCTATATAGAGCACTGTCTGATCATTCCCTATCCCCTATATAGAGCACTGTCTGATCGTTCTCTATCCCCTATATAGTGCACTGTCTGATCATTCTCCATCCCCTATATAGTGCACTGACTGATCGTTCCCTATCCCCTATATAGTGCACTGTCTGATCATTCCCTATCCCCTATATAGTGCACTGTCTGATCGTTCCCTATCCCCTATATAGAGCACTGTCTGATCATTCCCTATCCCCTATATAGAGCACTGTCTGATCGTTCTCTATCCCCTATATAGTGCACTGTCTGATCATTCTCCATCCCCTATATAGTGCACTGACTGATCGTTCCCTATCCCCTATATAGTGCACTGTCTGATCATTCCCTATCCCCTATATAGTGCACTGACTGATCGTTCTCTATCCCCTATATAGTGTACTGTCTGATCATTCTCCATCCCCTATATAGTGCACTGTCTGATCGTTCCCTATCCCCTATATAGTGCACTGTCTGATCGTTCCCTATCCCCTATATAGAGCACTGTCTGATCGTTCCCTATCCCCTATATAGAGCACTGTCTGATTGTTCTCTGTCCCCTATATAGTGCACTGTCTGATCGTTCCCTATCCCCTATATAGTGCACTGTCTGATTGTTCTCTATCCCCTATATAGTGAACTGTCTGATCATTCCCTATCCCCTATATAGTGCACTGTCTGATCATTCCCTATCCCCTATATAGTGCACTGTCTGATTGTTCTCTATCCCCTATATAGTGCACTGTCTGATCATTCCCTATCCCCTATATAGTGCACTGTCTGATCGTTCCCTATCCCCTATATAGAGCACTGTCTGATCATTCCCTATCCCCTATATAGAGCACTGTCTGATCGTTCTCTATCCCCTATATAGTGCACTGTCTGATCATTCTCCATCCCCTATATAGTGCACTTACTGATCGTTCCCTATCCCCTATATAGTGCACTGTCTGATCATTCCCTATCCCCTATATAGTGCACTGTCTGATCATTCCCTATCCCCTATATAGTGCACTGTCTGATCATTCCCTATCCCCTATATAGTGCACTGTCTGATCATTCCCTATCCCCTATATAGTGCACTGTCTGATCGTTCCCTATCCCCTATATAGTGCACTGTCTGATCATTCCCTATCCCCTATATAGTGCACTGTCTGATCGTTCCCTATCCCCTATATAGTGCACTGTCTGATCATTCCCTATCCCCTATATAGTGCACTGTCTGATCATTCCCTATCCCCTATATAGAGCACTGTCTGATCATTCCCTATCCCCTATATAGTGCACTTACTGATCGTTCCCTATCCCCTATATAGTGCACTGTCTGATCATTCCCTATCCCCTATATAGTGCACTGTCTGATCGTTCCCTATCCCCTATATAGTGCACTGTCTGATCATTCCCTATCCCCTATATAGTGCACTGTCTGATTGTTCTCTATCCCCTATATAGTGCACTGTCTGATCGTTCCCTATCCCCTATATAGTGCACTGTCTGATTGTTCTCTATCCCCTATATAGTGCACTGTCTGATCATTCCCTATCCCCTATATAGTGCACTGTCTGATCGTTCCCTATCCCCTATATAGTGCACTGTCTGATCGTTCCCTATCCCCTATATAGAGCACTGTCTGATCATTCCCTATCCCCTATATAGTGCACTGTCTGATCGTTCCCTATCCCCTATATAGAGCACTGTCTGATCATTCTCTATCCCCTATATAGAGCACTGTCTGATCGTTCCCTATCCCCTATATAGAGCACTGTCTGATCATTCCCTATCCCCTATATAGAGCACTGTCTGATCGTTCTCTATCCCCTATATAGTGCACTGTCTGATCATTCTCCATCCCCTATATAGTGCACTGACTGATCGTTCCCTATCCCCTATATAGTGCACTGTCTGATCATTCCCTATCCCCTATATAGAGCACTGTCTGATCGATCCCTATCCCCTATATAGTGCACTGTCTGATCATTCCCTATCCCCTATATAGTGCACTGTCTGATCATTCCCTATCCCCTATATAGTGCACTGTCTGATCATTCCCTATCCCCTATATAGAGCACTGTCTGATCGTTCCCTATCCCCTATATAGTGCACTGTCTGATCATTCCCTATCCCCTATATAGTGCACTGTCTGATCATTCCCTATCCCCTATATAGTGCACTGTCTGATCATTCCCTATCCCCTATATAGAGCACTGTCTGATCGTTCCCTATCCCCTATATAGTGCACTGTCTGATCATTCCCTATCCCCTATATAGTGCACTGTCTGACACATTCATAAATATTTTTGATTTCATGGGGACTTTAAGGGAAATCTTAAGGTGCTTTATAACCATCAGTGTTTATCTAGAGCTCTGCACTTTGTACTATTATTTTAGAGATTTAATGAGCTTTTTATTGACTGACGATCTGTGGTTATGCAATTTCTCCGCCTGCCTCACTCAGAAACGCCTATCGCTGATCAATTGTCTTGATAAACTCAAAAGATACGGATGTCTCTGCTCTGTCTGCGCTGGCCTCAAATACATTCTACACACCCAGCAAAAATAATCATAGTCCTCTGCGTGTGTGTGTGTGTGTGTGTATTTGCCTGCCCCGCAGGCATACATTCTCTTTTCACTATTAGTCAGCGTGTGTTCGCATGTTGTGATAGAGACGTCGCTCACTCTGGTCAAACCAGTGAGAACTTGAGCATGAATTCCTCAGATCCAGTAGATTTGACTCGCTAAACTCTTCAGACTCGAGCCTCAAATCTCCTGTTTCTCCTTCATTCCCATGCTTTTCTCCAATAGAAATTATATTTAGCTTTTTTTATTATTATTTGCATCCAACCTTTTCACTTTTGGCCGACTTTTTATTATTAGATTTTCCGGTAACGTTAGTTAATAACTACATTAAACTGCCGGGTTAAAAACAACCCAAGTTGGGTTGAAAATGGACACACCCAGCGATTGGGTTAAATGTTTTAGTAGTTTTATTTAACTCAACTATTGTTTAAATATGACTGTATTGCTTGATTAAAACAAACCCAAAGTATGTTTGAAATTAACATTTATTCATATGTTTAATAAATTAACATTATTAAGTTTAATGAATAAGAATTAAACAATAAACATTTACTAAATGTTCACCTTTTGATTATTATTGTTGCCTCTAGTAATTATGTGTCCGATTTTTTTAATTCAGGGTTAAAGCGGCCATATAGTCATTTTTAAACAATAGTTGGGTTAAATAAAACTGCCCGGCATGTTGGGCAAACATTTAACCCAATCGCTGGGTTAAAACAGGCTGATCGCTGGGTTAAAACAGCTCGATTGCTGGGTTAAAACAGCCCGATCGCTGGGTTAAAACAGCCTGATCGCTGGGTTAGAACAGCCCGATCGCTGGGTTAATACAGCCCAATCATTGGGTTAATACAGCCCAATCGCTGGGTTAAAACAGCCCAATCGTTGGGTTAATACAGCCCAATCGCTGGGTTAATACAGCCGATCGCTGGGTTAAAACAGCCCAATCGCTGGGTTAATACAGCCCAATCGCTGGGTTAATACAGCCCGATCGCTGGGTTAAAACCACCCAATCGCTGGGTTAGCACAGCCCAATCGCTGGGTTAAAACAGCCCGATCGCTGGGTTAATACAGCCCGATCGCTGGGTTAAAACAGCCCAATCGCTGGGTTAGAACAGCCCAATCGCTGGGTTAGAACAGCCCAATCCTTGGGTTAATACAGCCCAGTCGCTGGGTTAATACAGCCCGATCGCTGGGTTAGCACAGCCCAATCGCTGGGTTAGAACAGTCCAATCGCTGGGTTAGAACAGCCCGATCGCTGGGTTAGCACAGCCCAATCGCTGGGTTAAAACCACCCAATCGCTGGGTTAGAACAGCCCAATCGCTGGGTTAAAACCGCCCCATCGCTGGGTTAGCACAGCCCAATCGCTGGGTTAAAACCACCCAATCGCTGGGTTAGAACAGCCCAATCGCTGGGTTAGAACAGCCCAATCCTTGGGTTAATACAGCCCAGTCGCTGGGTTAATACAGCCCGATCGCTGGGTTAGCACAGCCCAATCGCTGGGTTAGAACAGCCCAATCGCTGGGTTAAAACCACCCAATCGCTGGGTTAGAACAGCCCAATCGCTGGGTTAAAACCGCCCCATCGCTGGGTTAGAACAGCCCAATCGCTGGGTTAAAACAGCCCAATCGTTGGGTTAATACAGCCCAATCGCTGGGTTAATACAGCCCGATCGCTGGGTTAAAACCGCCCCATCGCTGGGTTAGAACAGCCCAATCGCTGGGTTAGAACAGCCCAATCTCTGGGTTAGCACAGCCCAATCGCTGGGTTAGAACAGCCCAATCGCTGGGTTAAAACCGCCCAATCGCTGGGTTAGAACAGCCCAATCGCTGGGTTAAAACCGCCCCATCGCTGGGTTAGAACAGCCCAATCGCTGGGTTAGAACAGCCCAATCGCTGGGTTAAAACAGCCCAATCGCTGGGTTAGAACAGCCCAATCGCTGGGTTAAAACAGCCCAATCGCTGGGTTAGAACAGCCCAATCGCTGGGTTAAAACACAACCCAATCGCTGGGTTAAAACAGCCCAATCACTGGGTTAAAACAGCCCAATCGCTGGGTTAAAACAGCCCAATAGCGGAGTTAAAACAGGCTAATCGCTGGGTTAAAACAACCCAATCACTATTTGTCCATTTTCAACCCAACTTGGGTTGTTAATTGATATCAGTATATGTTAATTTCAACATTTACAGACACATTTTCAAAATCAAAAGATGTATTTGTCAATTAACTTAGTAAAAATTGAACCAAAAGGCTGTGTTTGTCCATAATTGACCCAGAATTGGGTTAACAAATGAGACATTTTTTTGTAAAGTGCCGATGTCACGTGCCTCGCTTTCTTAATGCGTAATATAATTGCTCTTTATGTGTTTTGAATCCACGGTGAAATATGTGTCCCCCCTGTTAACCTCCCACCTCGTTCTCTCGCATGGCACAATCTGATTGGCTGCTCCGGCGGTCACTTCTCGTGTGCTCTGCTCTGATAGGCCAGCGTGATCTCCACCGCAGCATCTTCTCTCCGTCGGATACAGTAGTGGAATGACATTCAGTTCAGCTCATTCAGGCCGGCGGTCTCTGTAACTCTTCCTGTCATATCATGCAGCTTGCAGATTCACAAACAGGATGTGGTCGCGAGCTCTGCTGTTTTCTGCTGCCTCCTTTTACTCTGTCGCTCTGCAGACGGCCTAACCTATGACACACCAGATCAGCTCAAACTTGTAAACCAGATCTAACTCAAACTGAAGTCAAAAAGGACCTTCTGTGAATCAAAGCGTGTCAGTGTGAGCCCCTTCAGCGCACAAGCTCAGGTCTGTTATCTGAGAATCATGAGCCTGTTTGGCAAGTCTTGAAGGGGAAACAAAAAAGGATTCTTGTCATTATTTCCTCACCTTCTTTCTCAATCCCGAATGCTTGAAGAAACTTAAAGCAGCTCTTTTTGTCCAGTTCTTAGTCTGTCCAATAGCTGGGTAAATTGGGACAGAACACCCCGCATAATCCCAGCATAATGGGTCGATTCGTTTTTACAGTAACACCAGCTTACGTTTTACTTCATACAAGAATGAATGTTTACGGATGAACTTAACTTCTAAACGTTTTAAATACTCGACACAACCACTACCCAAAAAACTGGGTTGTTACATCTGACCCAGGAAAAAAAAAAGAGTAGATCCTGGGTCAGACGTAAAAATTGTTGTTACGTTCAACTTCTGAGTAACACAAAAACTACCCAAACACTGGGTTGTTACGTCTGACCCAGGATCTGGGTTACACATAAACTACCCAAACACTGGGTTGTTACGTCTGACCCAGGATCTGAGTAACACAAAAACTACCCAAACACTGGGTTGTTACGTCTGACCCAGGATCTGGGTTACACATAAACTACCCAAACACTGGGTTGTTACGTCTGACCCAGGATCTGAGTAACACAAAAACTACCCAAACACTGGGTTGTTACGTCTGACCCAGGATCTGAGTAACACAAAAACTACCCAAACACTGGGTTGTTACGTCTGACCCAGGAGATGAGTAACACAAAAACTACCCCAACACTGGGTTGTTACGTCTGACCCAGGATCTGGGTTACACATAAACTACCCGAACACTGGGTTGTTACATCTGACCCAGGATCTGGGTTACACCAAAACTACCCAAACTCTGGGTTGTTACATCTGACCCAGGATCTGGGTTACACAAAAACTACCCAAACTCTGGGTTGTTACGTCTGACCCATGAGATGAGTAACACAGAAACTACCCAAACACTAGGTTATGTCTGACCCAGGATCTAGGTAACAAAAAAACTACCCAAACTCTGGGTTGTTACGTCCGACCCAGGATCTGTGTTACACAAAAACTACCCAAACACTGGGTTGTTACGTATGACCCAGGATCTGTGTTACACAAAAACTACCAAACACTGGGTTGTTATGTCTGAGCATAATGGGTCGATTCGTTTTTACAGTAACACCAGCTTACTTTTTACTTCATACAAGAATGAATGTTTACGGATGAATTTAACTTCTAAACATTTTAAATACTCGACACAACCACTACCCAAAAACTGGGTTGTTACATCAGACCCAGGAAAAAAAAAGAGTACAAAATTGTTGTTACGTTCAACTTAAAGAAAACTGAGGTGAGGACTCATTTGTAGGAGAATAATGAAGTTTAATAACAAAAATAAACATGGGGGGTGGAAGGGGAGATTATCACATAATCAGAAATAACAAATACAAACTTAAAACATACCAACAGAGATCGTGGGGAAACAGGATCTGCAACGGGAGACAGCAAACACCAAGAAACTTATAAAAGGGACAAATCAGGCAGGTAATGAGGGGACAACATGTGGGGCAAATGAAACCAATAACAAGAGGGGGTGGGATCCAGACAGAGACAGGAGCACATGCCTAAAATAACAAAACACCACATGTGCTACACGAGAGAGGACAGGCATGTGACATTACCCTCTCCTTAAGGAGCGGCTACCAGACGCTCCACTAGGGACGGCAGAGTTTAAGGCTGGGCGTCAGGGGCAGAACAAGACGCCTGTGCGGCGCGTCTGGAACAACAGGGACCACTGAAGCAGTCACGGATGGAATTTTCCTTCTCCTCCAGTTTTTGTGTAACTCAGATCCTGGGTCAGATGTAACAACCCAGTGTTTGGGTAGTTTTTGTGTAACACAGATCCTGGGTCAGACGTAACAACCCAGAGTTTGGTAGTTTTTGTGTTACTCATCTCCTGGGTCAGACGTAACAACCCAGTGTTTGGGTAGTTTTTTTGTTACCTAGATCCTGGGTCAGATGTAACAACCCAGTGTTTGGGTAGTTTTTTTGTTACCTAGATCCTGGGTCAGACGTAACAACCCAGTGTTTGGGTAGTTTTTGTGTAACTCAGATCCTGGGTCAGACGTAACAACCCAGAGTTTGGGTAGTTTTTTTGTTACCTAGATCCTGGGTCAGACGTAACAACCCAGTGTTTGGGTAGTTTTTGTGTAACAGAGATCCTGGGTCAGATATAACAACCCAGTGTTTGGGTAGTTTTTGTGTAACACAGATCCTGGGTCAGACGTAACAACCCAGTGTTTGGGTAGTTTTTGTTTAACAGAGATCCTGGGTCAGACGTAACAACCCAGTGTTTGGGTAGTTTTTGTTTAACAGAGATCCTGGGTCAGACGTAACAACCCAGTGTTTGTGTAGTTTTTTGTTACCTAGATCCTGGGTCAGGTGTAACAACCCAGTGTTTGGGTAGTTTTTGTGTAACAGAGATCCTGGGTCAGATGTAACAACCCAGTGTTTGGGTAGTTTTGTGTTACTCATCTCCTGGGTCAGATGTAACAACCCAGTGTTTGGTAGTTTTTGTGTTACTAAGATCCTGGGTCAGACGTAACAACCAAGTGTTTGGGTACTTTTTGTGTTACTCAGATCCTGGGTCAGATGTAACAACCCAGTGTTTGGGTACTTTTTGTGTTACTCAGATCCTGGGTCAGATGTAACAACCCAGTGTTTGGGTAGTTTTTGTGTAACACAGATCCTGGGTCAGGTGTAACAACCCAGTGTTTGGTAGTTTTTTGTTACCTAGATCCTGGGTCAGACGTAACAACCCAGTGTTTGGGTAGTTTTTGTGTAACAGAGATCCTGGGTCAGATATAACAACCCAGTGTTTGGGTAGTTTTTGTGTAACACAGATCCTGGGTCAGACGTAACAACCCAGTGTTTGGGTAGTTTTTGTGTAACTCAGATCCTGGGTCAGACGTAACAACCCAGAGTTTGGTAGTTTTTGTGTTACTCATCTCCTGGGTCAGACGTAACAACCTAGTGTTTGGGTAGTTTTTTTGTTACCTAGATCCTGGGTCAGACGTAACAACCCAGTGTTTGGGTAGTTTTTGTGTAACAGAGATCCTGGGTCAGATATAACAACCCAGTGTTTGGGTAGTTTTTGTGTAACACAGATCCTGGGTCAGACGTAACAACCCAGTGTTTGGTAGTTTTTGTGTTACTCATTTCCTGGGTCAGACGTAACAACCCAGTGTTTGGTAGTTTTTGTGTTACTCATTTCCTGGGTCAGACGTAACAACCCAGTGTTTGTGTAGTTTTTTGTTACCTAGATCCTGGGTCAGACGTAACAACCCAGTGTTTGGGTAGTTTTTGTGTAACAGAGATCCTGGGTCAGACGTAACAACCCAGTGTTTGGGTAGTTTTTGTTTAACAGAGATCCTGGGTCAGACGTAACAACCCAGTGTTTGGGTAGTTTTTGTTTAACAGAGATCCTGGGTCAGACGTAACAACCCAGTGTTTGGGTAGTTTTTGTTTAACAGAGATCCTGGGTCAGACGTAACAACCCAGTGTTTGGGTAGTTTTTGTGTAACACAGATCCTGGGTCAGACGTAACAACCCAGTGTTTGGTAGTTTTTGTGTTACTCATTTCCTGGGTCAGACGTAACAACCCAGTGTTTGGTAGTTTTTGTGTTACTCATTTCCTGGGTCAGACGTAACAACCCAGTGTTTGTGTAGTTTTTTGTTACCTAGATCCTGGGTCAGACGTAACAACCCAGTGTTTGGGTAGTTTTTGTGTAACAGAGATCCTGGGTCAGACGTAACAACCCAGTGTTTGGGTAGTTTTTGTTTAACAGAGATCCTGGGTCAGACGTAACAACCCAGTGTTTGGGTAGTTTTTGTGTAACAGAGATCCTGGGTCAGATGTAACAACCCAGTGTTTGGGTAGTTTTGTGTTACTCATCTCCTGGGTCAGATGTAACAACCCAGTGTTTGGTAGTTTTTGTGTTACTAAGATCCTGGGTCAGACGTAACAACCCAGTGTTTGGGTACTTTTTGTGTTACTCAGATCCTGGGTCAGATGTAACAACCCAGTGTTTGGGTACTTTTTGTGTTACTCAGATCCTGGGTCAGATGTAACAACCCAGTGTTTGGGTAGTTTTTGTGTAACACAGATCCTGGGTCAGGTGTAACAACCCAGTGTTTGGTAGTTTTTGTGTTACTCAGATCCTGGGTCAGACGTAACAACCCAGTGTTTGGGTAGTTTTTGTGTAACACAGATCCTGGGTCAGGTGTAACAACCCAGTGTTCGGTAGTTTTTGTGTTACTCAGATCCTGGGTCAGATGTAACAACCCAGTGTTTGGGTAGTTTTTGTGTTACTCATCTCCTGTGTCAGACATAACAACCCAGTGTTTTGGTAGTTTTTGTGTTACTCATCTCCTGGGTCAGACGTCACAACCCAGTGTTTGGGTAGTTTTTGTGTTACTCATCTCCTGTGTCAGACATAACAACTCAGTGTTTTGGTAGTTTTTGTGTTACTCATCTCCTGGGTCAGACGTCACAACCCAGTGTTTGGGTAGTTTTTGTGTTACTCATCTCCTGGGTCAGACATCACAACCCAGTGTTTGAGTAGTTTATGTGTTACTCAGATCCTGGGTCAGATGTAACAACCCAGTGTTTGGGTAGTTTTTGTGTTACTCATCTCCTGTGTCAGACATAACAACCCAGTGTTTGAGTAGTTTATGTGTTACTCATCTCCTGGGTCAGACATCACAACCCAGTGTTTGAGTAGTTTATGTGTTACTCAGATCCTGGGTCAGATGTAACAACCCAGTGTTTGGGTAGTTTTTGTGTTACTCATCTCCTGGGTCAGACATCACAACCCAGTGTTTGAGTAGTTTATGTGTTACTCAGATCCTGGGTCAGATGTAACAACCCAGTGTTTGGGTAGTTTTTGTGTTACTCAGATCCTGGGTCAGATGTAACAACCCAGTGTTTGGGTAGTTTTTGTGTTACTCATCTCCTGTGTCAGACATAACAACCCAGTGTTTTGGTAGTTTTTGTGTTACTCATCTCCTGGGTCAGACGTCACAACCCAGTGTTTGGGTAGTTTTTGTGTTACTCATCTCCTGGGTCAGACATCACAACCCAGTGTTTGAGTAGTTTATGTGTTACTCAGATCCTGGGTTAGATGTAACAACCCAGTGTTTGGGTAGTTTTTGTGTTACTCATCTCCTCTGTCAGACATAACAACCCAGTGTTTGGGTAGTTTTTGTGTTACTCATCTCCTGGGTCAGACGTCACAACCCAGTGTTTGGGTAGTTTTTGTGTTACTCATCTCCTGTGTCAGACATAACAACCCAGTGTTTGGGTAGTTTTTGTGTTACACAGATCCTGTGTCAGACATAACCCAGTGTTTGGGTAGTTTTTGTGTAACACAGATCCTGGGTCAGGTGTAACAACCCAGTGTTCGGTAGTTTTTGTGTTACTCAGATCCTGGGTCAGATGTAACAACCCAGTGTTTGGGTAGTTTTTGTGTTACTCATCTCCTGGGTCAGACGTCACAACCCAGTGTTTGGGTAGTTTTTGTGTTACTCATCTCCTGGGTCAGACATCACAACCCAGTGTTTGGGTAGTTTTTGTGTTACTCATCTCCTGTGTCAGACATAACAACCCAGTGTTTGGGTAGTTTTTGTGTTACTCATCTCCTGGGTCAGACGTCACAACCCAGTGTTTGGGTAGTTTTTGTGTTACTCATCTCCTGGGTCAGACGTGACAACCCAGCGTTTGGGTAGTTTTTGTGTAACTCAGATCCTGGCTCAGACGTAACAACCCAGTGTTTGGGTAGTTTTTGTGTTACACAGATCCTGGGTCAGACGTAACAACCCAGTGTTTGGGTAGTTTTTGTGTTACTCATTTCCTGGGTCAGACGTAACAACCCAATCGCTCAATCAAGTGTTTTCAGTTCAAGTATTTTTACTTCAAACTGCTTTAATTTGGAATGAGAGATGCAGGGGGTGTGGCTTTATTGCATCTTTACTGCTGATGATTGGTCCAGTTTGGGTTTGCGATCTCTATCCCAAAATAAAACCTGCTCCAGAGCAGGTTAGCCGGGTAGTGTAAGTTACCATGGTGATGAACACTGCTAAAAACCAATCCACCTTCTTGAACCCGAAAAACCAGAGTTTGCTCAAACTAATCTCAAACTTATCTAGGTAGCAACTGAAACCAGCTTTGTGCAACACGACAGCGACTCACTAGGACCGAACTTGCCTACCCCTGGGGGGTATTCCAGAAAGCAGGTTATGTGACATACCCGGGTATGTTTCAGAGCAAGTTAGCGGATAACCTCAACTTTCGGTTCCAAAATTGGAGGTAACTTTCAGGATATGTAAGTAGCCATAGCAACTCACTCTCAGCTGCTCATGATCCAGGGTTAGTTTGCGTAAGAGGTATTCAGATGTGTGTTATATAATTAATATAGGTATTAATATAACCAAATGTGTTTCAGTTATTATATATTAATTCTAAAGAATTAGAATAAAAATAAATTAAAAATAAAGTTTAAATGTTAATGCAATTCAAATGTATTTATTAATTATTTTATTGTCATCTCACACATGGATCTGTATTCAATTAATTATCATAAACAAATAATATAATCCTTATTATATAGATGCACTTTTATGATGGACAGATGCACTTTTATGATGGATAGATGCACTTTTATGATGGATAGATGCACTTTTATGATGGACAGATGCACTTTTTTGAAGGACAGATGCACTTTTATGATGGACAGATGCACTTTTATGATGGACAGATGCACTTTTATGATGGACAGATGCACTTTTATGATGGATAGATGCACTTTTATGAAGGACAGATGCACTTTTATGATGGATAGATGCACTTTTATGAAGGACAGATGCACTTTTATGATGGATAGATGCACTTTTATGAAGGACAGATGCACTTTTATGATGGATAGATGCACTTTTATGATGGATAGATGCACTTTTATGATGGATAGATGCACTTTTATGAAGGACAGATGCACTTTTATGAAGGATAGATGCACTTTTATGATGGACGGATGCACTTTTATGAAGGACAGATGCACTTTTATGATGGATAGATGCACTTTTATGATGGACAGATGCACTTTTATGAAGGACAGATGCACTTTTATGATGGATAGATGCACTTTTATGAAGGACAGATGCACTTTTATGAAGGACAGATGCACTTTTATGATGGATAGATGCACTTTTATGAAGGACAGATGCACTTTTATGATGGATAGATGCACTTTTATGATGGACAGATGCACTTTTATGAAGGACAGATGCACTTTTATGATGGATGGATGCACTTTTATGATGGATAGATGCACTTTTATGATGGACAGATGCACTTTTATGAAGGACAGATGCACTTTTATGAAGGACAGATGCACTTTTATGATGGATAGATGCACTTTTATGAAGGACAGATGCACTTTTATGATGGACAGATGCACTTTTATGAAGGACAGATGCACTTTTATGATGGACAGATGCACTTTTATGAAGGACAGATGCACTTTTATGATGGACAGATGCACTTTTATGATGGACAGATGCACTTTTATGAAGGACAGATGCACTTTTATGATGGATAGATGCACTTTTATGATGAATAGATGCACTTTTATGATGGATAGATGCACTTTTATGATGGACAGATGCACTTTTATGATGGACAGATGCACTTTTATGAAGGACAGATGCACTTTTATGATGGACAGATGCACTTTTATGAAGGACAGATGCACTTTTATGATGGACAGATGCACTTTTATGATGGACAGATGCACTTTTATGAAGGACAGATGCACTTTTATGATGGATAGATGCACTTTTATGATGAATAGATGCACTTTTATGATGGATAGATGCACTTTTATGATGGACAGATGCACTTTTATGATGGACAGATGCACTTTTATGAAGGACAGATGCACTTTTATGATGGACAGATGCACTTTTATGAAGGACAGATGCACTTTTATGATGGATAGATGCACTTTAATGATGGACGGATGCACTTTTATAATGGACAGATGCACTTTTATGATGGACAGATGCACTCTTATGATGGATGGATGCACTTTTATGATGGATGGATGCACTTTTATGACTGATAGATGCACTTTTATGATGGACAGATGCACTTTTATGAAGGACAGATGCACTTTTATGATGGACAGATGCACTTTTATGATGGACAGATGCACTTTTATGATGGATAGATGCACTTTTATGAAGGACAGATGCACTTTTATGATGGATAGATGCACTTTTATGATGGATAGATGCACTTTTATGATGGACGGATGCACTTTTATGAAGGACAGATGCACTTTTATGATGGATAGATGCACTTTTATGATGGACGGATGCACTTTTATGAAGGACAGATGCACTTTTATGATGGATAGATGCACTTTTATGATGGACAGATGCACTTTTATGAAGGACAGATGCACTTTTATGATGGATAGATGCACTTTTATGATGGACGGATGCACTTTTATGAAGGACAGATGCACTTTTATGATGGATAGATGCACTTTTATGATGGACAGATGCACTTTTATGAAGGACAGATGCACTTTTATGATGGATAGATGCACTTTTATGAAGGACAGATGCACTTTTATGATGGACAGATGCACTTTTATGAAGGACAGATGCACTTTTATGATGGATAGATGCACTTTTATGAAGGACAGATGCACTTTTATGATGGATAGATGCACTTTTATGATGGACAGATGCACTTTTATGAAGGACAGATGCACTTTTATGATGGATAGATGCACTTTTATGATGGACAGATGCACTTTTATGAAGGACAGATGCACTTTTATGAAGGACAGATGCACTTTTATGATGGATAGATGCACTTTTATGAAGGACAGATGCACTTTTATGATGGACAGATGCACTTTTATGAAGGACAGATGCACTTTTATGATGGACAGATGCACTTTTATGAAGGACAGATGCACTTTTATGATGGACAGATGCACTTTTATGATGGACAGATGCACTTTTATGAAGGACAGATGCACTTTTATGATGGATAGATGCACTTTTATGATGAATAGATGCACTTTTATGATGGATAGATGCACTTTTATGATGGATGGATGCACTTTTATGATGGATGGATGCACTTTTATAATGGATGGATGCACTTTTATGATGGTTGAATGCACTTTTATGATGGATGGATGCACTTTTATGATGGATAGATGCACTTTTATGATGGACAGATGCACTTTTATGATGGATAGATGCACTTTTATGATGGACAGATGCACTTTTATGATGAATAGATGCACTTTTATGATGGACAGATGCACTTTTATGATGGATGGATGCACTTTTATGATGGACGGATGCACTTTTATGATGGATAGATGCACTTTTATGATGGACAGATGCAGTTTTATGATGGATAGATGCACTTTTATGATGGACGGATGCACTTTTATGATGGATAGATGCACTTTTATGATGGATGGATGCACTTTTATGATGGATAGATGCACTTTTATGATGGACAGATGCACTTTTATGATGAATAGATGCACTTTTATGAATGATGGATGCACTTTTATGATGGATGGATGCACTTTTATAATGGACAGATGCACTTTTATGATGGATGGATGCACTTTTATAATGGACAGATGCACTTTTATGATGGACAGATGCACTGATGCACTTTTATGATGGACAGATGCACTTTTATGATGGACGGATGCACTTTTATGATGGACAGATGCCTTTTTATGATGGGCTGATGCACTTTTATGATGGACAGATGCACTTTTATGATGGACAGATGCACTTTTATGATGGACAGATGCACTTTTATGATGGACAGATGCACTTTTATGATGGATAGATGCAGTTTTATGATGGACAGACTCACTTTTATGATGGACAGATGCACTTTTATGATGGACAGATGCACTTTTATGATGGACGGATGCACTTTTATAATGGACAGATGCACTTTTATGATGGACAGATGCACTTTTATGATGGATAGATGCACTTTTATGATGGACAGATGCACTTTTATGATGGACGGATGCACTTTTATGATGGACAGATGCCTTTTTATGATGGGCTGATGCACTTTTATGATGGACAGATGCAGTTTTATGATGGACAGATGCACTTTTATGATGGACAGATGCACTTTTATGATGGACAGATGCACTTTTATGATGGATAGATGCAGTTTTATGATGGACAGATGCACTTTTATGATGGACAGATGCACTTTTATGATGGACAGATGCACTTTTATGATGGGCGGATGCACTTTTATAATGGACAGATGCACTTTTATGATGGACAGATGCACTTTTATGATGGATAGATGCACTTTTATGATGGACAGATGCACTTTTATGATGGACAGATGCACTTTTATGATGGATAGATGCAGTTTTATGATGTATGGATGCACTTTTATAATGGACGGATGCACTTTTATGATGGACAGATGCACTTTTATGATGGACAGATGCACTTTTATGATGGATAGATGCAGTTTTATGATGTATGGATGCACTTTTATAATGGACGGATGCACTTTTATGATGGACAGATGCACTTTTATGATGGATGGATGCACTTTTATGATGAATAGATGCACTTTTATGATGGACAGATGCACTTTTATGATGGATGGATGCACTTTTATGATGGACAGATGCACTTTTATAATGGACAGATACACTTTTATGATGGACAGATGCACTCTTATGATGGATGGATGCACTTTTATGATGAATAGATGCACTTTTATGATGGACAGATGCACTTTTATGATGGATGGATGCACTTTTATAATGGACAGATACACTTTTATAATGGACAGATGCACTTTTATGATGGACAGATGCACTCTTATGATGGATGGATGCACTTTTATAATGGACAGATGCACTTTTATGATGGACGGATGCACTTTTATAATGGACAGATGCACTTTTATGATGGACAGATGCACTTTTATGATGGATAGATGCACTTTTATGATGGACAGATGCACTTTTATGATGGACGGATGCACTTTTATGATGGACAGATGCCTTTTTATGATGGGCTGATGCACTTTTATGATGGACAGATGCAGTTTTATGATGGACAGATGCACTTTTATGATGGACAGATGCACTTTTATGATGGACAGATGCACTTTTATGATGGATAGATGCAGTTTTATGATGGACAGATGCACTTTTATGATGGACAGATGCACTTTTATGATGGACAGATGCACTTTTATGATGGACGGATGCACTTTTATAATGGACAGATGCACTTTTATGATGGACAGATGCACTTTTATGATGGATAGATGCACTTTTATGATGGACAGATGCACTTTTATGATGGACAGATGCACTTTTATGATGGATAGATGCAGTTTTATGATGTATGGATGCACTTTTATAATGGACGGATGCACTTTTATGATGGACAGATGCACTTTTATGATGGACAGATGCACTTTTATGATGGATAGATGCAGTTTTATGATGTATGGATGCACTTTTATAATGGACGGATGCACTTTTATGATGGACAGATGCACTTTTATGATGGATGGATGCACTTTTATGATGAATAGATGCACTTTTATGATGGACAGATGCACTTTTATGATGGATGGATGCACTTTTATGATGGACAGATGCACTTTTATAATGGACAGATACACTTTTATGATGGACAGATGCACTCTTATGATGGATGGATGCACTTTTATGATGAATAGATGCACTTTTATGATGGACAGATGCACTTTTATGATGGATGGATGCACTTTTATAATGGACAGATACACTTTTATAATGGACAGATGCACTTTTATGATGGACAGATGCACTCTTATGATGGATGGATGCACTTTTATGATGGACGGATGCACTTTTATGATGGACAGATGCACTTTTATGATGAATAGATGCACTTTTATGATGGACAGATGCACTTTTATGATGGATGGATGCACTTTTATAATGGACAGATACACTTTTATAATGGACAGATGCTCTTTTATGATGGACAGATGCACTCTTATGATGGATGGATGCACTTTTATGATGGATGGATGCACTTTTATGATGGATAGATGCACTTTTATGATGGACAGATGCACTTTTATGAAGGACAGATGCACTTTTATGATGGACAGATGCACTTTTATGATGGACAGATGCACTTTTATGATGGATAGATGCACTTTTATGATGGACAGATGCACTGTTATGATGGATAAATGCACTTTTTAACGAGAATGTTAGCAGATTTAGCTGGTAATCAAAACGCAAGCCAGTTCGAATAATGTGGAAGTGTGAATGAGATTTGAGAGCTGCCATTTTAGTCCGTTCCTCATTCAAAACTATCATATGACGACTGGAGTTTTTACATTAGTTGTTTTTATATCTGTTTATATCACTCCAAACATCTGCAGACACGCACGAGCGCGAGCGCATCTTAAAGGGATAGTTCACACAAACATGACATCTCTGTCATCGTTTCCTCGCCCTCATGTTGGCCATTGACTTCCCTAATAGGAGCCAACATTCACATTTTTGGGTGAACTACTACCCGTTCTACAATGAATCTGCTGCACATGACACGTATTTAAATAATGTCACAGTCACTGAGAAGTTATATTAGTCATATAAATGCATTTTAAATACCCTACAGCTCGTGTCTACACTCATTTGTTTAGCTGCAATGACAGCTTTTGCCTCACACGCGCTCTCGGACGAATTTACAAACTTTGCGACGCGCAAACCGCGCATCTTTAGTGTATCTTTGGCGTCTCGCGCGGTGCGGAAGTGGCCCGTGGGGCAGGGCGCGCGCACGGCTGCATATAAACTGACACGGACTTCCTCAAACTCACTTTGCATCGGAGCAGAGACGCATTCAGGTACTTTCCTCCTCTTATCGCTCTTTTTATTTATTTATTTAATCTCTTTCCTGGAGCTTTCGCAGAAGGGATGATACGTGAGGAGATGGCAGAGCGTTTGTAATAATAATAATGATGATAATAATAATAATAATGGTGTTTTATTGGTCCCCAGATCTAAAGCAGCAGTCATGAGCTGGGACAGCTACATCAGCAACTTGACCAAGAGCGAATGGGTGGACGATGCGGCCATTCTCGGGCTGACACCGGGTCAGGAGTCCGTTTGGGCTTCGGCGCCGGGCGGCTGGCTCTCCCAAGTCACGGTACAACATTTACAGAAAGAAAAAAATTTTTAACATTTTTTTTATATTGATTATGATTTATTTGCTTATGTAATAGCGTGTTTATTTGAATGGCGGTGTTTTTTTATGACTTAACGTACGTTAAGTTACTTATTCTGTCATCCGCGTAAAAGTCGTAAATCAGGATGCGCTCGCAGCTTCGCCGGTGATAACGGTAGCTCTAGTCTAACTTTGCTACACGAAGTTTTGTATTAAAGTAGTTTAATTCGCGATAACACGATTAGAAATCTCCTCTGAAATCGACCGTTTATTTCATTCGCGCTGAATTTCCTCAGAGCAGCGGTCGCGCGGACTTCTGTGAAGTGCTCCTTATTTGGTCATTCTTGCTGAAAGGCGGAAGCGGGTACCTCTCTCTCTCGCTGCGCGCGCCCGCTTCCGCCTGTCCGCCCATGTCGCGCGTGCACGCTCTCTCTCTCTCTCTCTCTCTCTCTCTCTCTCTCTCTCTCTCTCTCTCTCTCTCTCTCTCTCTCTCTCTCTCTCTGCATGTCAGATGTTTTATATATGATTTATTATATATTTAGAATATGTTTAAGTGAGAGACATTCGCCTGTGAGTGAAACTATCACCTGAGTGTCTAATGTAATGTAATATTCGGTTTTGACCGCTGATTACACTGTGTGTGTGTGTGTGTGTGTGTGTGTGTGTGTGCACTTCCTTTCTTGGGTTCCTCTCACTAACTTTCATTTTGACTTGATTTTGAGATCCCTTTATCCAGGTGTGTGTGTGTGTGTAGCCTATATAATGCTATATAATAATTTTACCCTATAGGCTATATGATAGTATATATGTGTGTGTACACACACACACACACACACACACATATATATAGGGTGAAATTGTTATATAGATGTATTATATACAGACTATACTTTCATTCACGCATACACACACACACACACACACACACACACACAGAGAGATATATATATATAGGGTAAAATTATTATATAGATGTTTTATATATACACTCTTAAAAATGCTGGGTTAAAAACAACCCAATTGCTGGGTTTGTCCATTTTCAACCCAACATTTTTTAGAGTGTAGGCTATGCTTTCATTCACACACACACACACACACACACACACACAACACACTCACACTCACACACACACACACTCACACTCTCACACACACACACACACACACACACACACACACGTATATACACACTCACACTCACACACACACACACTCACACTCTCTCACACACACACACACACACACACACATATATATATATATATATAGGCCTATATGTGTGTGAATGAAAGTATAGCCTATATATAATACATCTATATAATAATTTTACCCTATATGTATGTGTGTGTGTGTGTGTGTCTGTATAAATGTGTATGTGTGTGTGTGTGTGTGTGTGTGTGTGTGTCTGTGTGTGTGTGTTTCCCCGTTCATGTCGCAACATGCGGCGGCTCAGACTTGTAAAGAATTCAGAGATGCTGTGCCTCTCTCTCTCTCTCTCTCTCTGGTCACATGACCTCAGGTGTCTCTGTGTCCGTCCGTTCTGGCACATCTTACCCCAAACCGCTGAACAGGAAGTGACTCGGCCTCTGAAATGTGCTTTAATGTCAACCTACAATCCGGCCCAGAATCTTCTGGAATACTTTAAAACATAGAAACGTGTTGCTTATCTTAAGCATCGCCTCCAGGAACATGACAAAACATGAACAGTGTGTGTGTGTGTGTGTGTGTGTGTGTGTGTGTGTGTGTGTGTGTGTGTGTGTGAGTGTGTGTGAAATATCTGTACTTGTTTCAGCATGTGTTTTCTGGACCATTTTATCACCTGCAATCCACCCTCACACAGTCTCTCTCTCTCTCTCTCTCTCTCTCTCTCTCTCTCTCTCTCTCTCTCTCTCTCTCTCTCTCTCTCTCTCTCTCTCCGCAGGCGGCTGAGGTCCAGGCTCTGATCGCTGGTGACCGTGGGGGTCTGTTTGCCAATGGCATGACTCTGGCAGGCAGGAAGTGTACAGTGCTGAGAGACGCCCTGAATGTGGACGGGCAGAACACCATGGACATCAAGATGAAGACCTCAGAGAAAGAGCCAGACCCCTTCTCCCTCACCATCGGCAGAACTCACAAAGGTAACCCCCCAAACATACAACCCCCCAACCGCACCGCACACCAGTGAGCTCAAAACATCACTGCTGGAATAAACACTCACATTGTAGCATGTACACATATTTATATTTAATTTAGATTCTGTGGTGAATATCGACCTGCACATGTTTTACACAAATGCAAATATCTATACCATAATTAATTGATAATTGATATTTTTTAGATCCTGTGGTGAAATATGACGTATGCAAGTTTATAATATATTTAATATTTAATTTTAATTTATAGTTAATTTATTTTTTATTTATATTTTTTAGATTCTGGGGTGAAATTTGACCATGACATTTTTTAACTTTTATACAAATATTACATGCAAATATTTTATTTTTAATTTGAATTTATAATTAATTTATATTTCTAAATTATATTATATTACCATACTGTGGTGAAATTTGACATATACAAATTAAGTTTATATAAATATTACATGCAAATATATTAATAAATACTTATTTTATATTTAATTTATATTCTTTAGATTCTAAGGTGAATATCGACCTGCACATGTTTTATACAAATGCAAATATATTACAAATATCTATATCATAATTAATTGATAATCAATCTTTTATTTGTATTTCTTTAGATCCTGTGGTGAAATTTGACGTTTTATACATTAAGTTTATATAAATATTATATGTATTTTTAATATAGTATAATATAATATATACTAATATATTACATTTTATTATATAGTTAATTGATATTTTTTTATTTTTATAAATAAATATTATATGCAAATATATTAAAACAATTATATTTAATTTGAATTTATAAATAATATATATTTTATTTATATTTCTTTAGATTCTGAGATTAATATCGACCTGGGTGTGTTTTACATAAAGTTTTTACAAATATTATATATGTATATTTAATTATTAATTAAAATTAAAATTAAAATTAAATGTTTAATTTTGACATATAGGTTTTTATATATAAAGTTTATACAAATATTACATGCAAATATATAAAAAAAATACTTATTTTATATTTAATTAAAATTATTTTTTTATTTATATTTTATTTGTATTTCTTTAGATTCTAGGGTGAAATTTGACATGTACATGTTTTATATATTAAGTTTATATAAATATTATATGTAAATATATTACAAATATTTATATTTAATTTGAATTCATAATTAATTTATATTTTATTTATATTTTTTAGATTCTGGGGTCAAATTTGACCTGGAAATTTTTTAGATATATCAATTTTATACAAATATTACATGCAAATAAATATATTTGATTATATTATATATCATTTTATTCATAATTAATTTATATTTTATTCATATTTCTTAAGATTCTGGGGGGAGATTTGACATGTTTTATATATTACGTTTATGTAAAAATATTTGTAAATATATTACAAATAATTATTTTATATTTCATTTTAATTCATTAATTGATAATTTATATTTTATTTATATTTATTTAGATCCTGCAGGTGAAATTTGACCTAGACATATTTTTATATATAAAGTTTATACAAATATTATATACAGTGTTGGGGTAACGCATTACAAGTAACTTGAGTTACATAATAATATTACTTTTTCAAGTAACTAGTAAAGTAATGCATTACTTTTCAAATTTACAACAAAATATCTGAGTTACTTTTTCAAAAAAGTAACGCAAGTTACTTTTTCACATTAATTTGACTGAC
>NC_137117.1:39527994-39567994 GCF_949357685.1 Gobio gobio | reverse complement strand
CAGGGCATGTAGTTACAGAGAAAAAATATTTACTGCAGAAAGTAATTTTGCCATAAATAAAAGTAAATAATTCACAACTCAGTACAGCAAATATATTGCAAGTAATACAGTTTTGCATTTCTGTATTTTCAGCATAAAAATAAAGTAAGGCCAAAGAACAAAGACAACTCTAAATGAAAAGTGTATTACACAAAATATTGTGCAATTGCAAAATCAAAGTCAATGAGAGCCTCTTGCTGTTGGAGAACAAAAGAGTCTTTTTACCCTCATTTGGTCGTCTTGCAATTCTACAAAAGCGAAAATGCTCTTACAAACGTATACAATACATACAGAAACAATAGTAATGGACATCACATTCATATGTAAAATGTATTGTAAAACTTTTTCTTTTTTCCCCCACTCCCCTTTTCTATTGACAAACTGATGTACTATATCAAATGTTTACAGTCAACTTTCAGTCGCACAAATTAGAAAAACAATACATGTACCTGTTCTCTTCTCTGAATGTCCTGATCATGGCCACAGAGAATCTGGACGAATTGGGTTATAGCCTACTCTTGGTCCTGCTTCCCTCATTGTCATTCCATGAACTAGAACATGGTCTATCACAGTTGCCCGAATTTGATCTGAAATTACTATTCTTGCTCTTCGTTGTCCTTGTACTCTTCCTCCTCGTTTTTCCCATTTGTCAAATCAGTCACTTTGTAGGCAAAACCTTAAACAAGTTCAGGTAGTTCAGACACTGTTTGCAAATCTCATCCACTCTTTTTGCAAAACTCTAAACACATTCTTACTCACTAAAACACATTTTGCACTGTGTTGCAAAATGGTACATACATGTGGCAAAAGTTAAACACAACTACAATACAGCGGTCATCGTTTACACACAACAACTCAAAATAGTTCACACTTGTTTCTACTGATGTGATCAAATCAGTTGTGTAGAATATAAGCCAGTTCAGAGCACACAGGTGGCCCAGGTGAGTGTTGATACCACAATAGATGGAAACAATGTGAGAGGAAGAGGAGGAAGAGTTCGTGTAAGAGGTGGTGGACGAGGAGGAAGAGTACAAGGACAACGAAGAGCAAGAATAGTAATTTCAGATCAAATTCGGGCAACTGTGATAGACCATGTTCTAGTTCATGGAATGACAATGAGGGAAGCAGGACCAAGAGTAGGCTATAACCCAATTCATCCAGATTCTCTGTGGCCATGATCAGGACATTCAGAGAAGAGAACAGGTACATGTATTGTTTTTCTAATTTGTGCGACTGAAAGTTGACTGTAAACATTTGATATAGTACATCAGTTTGTCAATAGAAAAGGGGAGTGGGGGAAAAAAGAAAAAGTTTTACAATACATTTTACATATGAATGTGATGTCCATTACTATTGTTTCTGTATGTATTGTATACGTTTGTAAGAGCATTTTCGCTTTTGTAGAATTGCAAGACGACCAAATGAGGGTAAAAAGACTCTTTTGTTCTCCAACAGCAAGAGGCTCTCATTGACTTTGATTTTGCAATTGCACAATATTTTGTGTAATACACTTTTCATTTAGAGTTGTCTTTGTTCTTTGGCCTTACTTTATTTTTATGCTGAAAATACAGAAATGCAAAACTGTATTACTTGCAGTATGCAATATATTTGCTGAATTATTTACTTTTATTTATGGCAAAATTACTTTCTGCAGTAAACATTTGTTCTCTGTAACTACATGCCCTGGACGATTGTGTTCTCTATTTTTTGATGCAGTGTCTAATGAATGCTGATGAGTGTGTATATATTGACTGGCTGTGTTTATGTTTTGAAAGCATTGTTTGATTTTGAGCTCCGATCAAATGGTTTTGAGGCAAGTGTTTGATTTTGCCAGAAGAGTCAGGGGTTTTGTGAATGTAGTTTAAAGACTGGCTTTTGTGTTTAAAGTTTTTAGAATATGGGTGAAGGTTTCAAGAAATGTGTTTTAGCAATTGAGAAATACTGTAATGAGTCACCTAATTTATCTTCGTTCACACTGGCGATAATAACTATATAGTTCTACAAATAGTTGTAAGTCAGTATAAAAGAAAAGCAGAGTCCACACAGTAAAACGATATCGTTGAAATCACTGGAATCAAACTGCAGCACATGTTTATAATAAACAACAATAAAACAGTTGTCATTATAGTTATCGTTCTTTTATGATGATAGATGCACTTTTATGATGGACAGATGCACTTTTATGATGGACAGATGCACTTTTATGATGATAGATGCACTTTTATGATGGACAGATGCACTTTTATGATGGACGGATGCACATTTATGATGGACAGATGCACTTTTATGATGGACAGATGCACTTTTATGATGGACGGATGCACTTTTATGATGGACAGATGCACTTTTATGATGGACGGATGCACATTTATGATGGACAGATGCACTTTTATGATGGACAGATGCACTTTTATGATGGACGGATGCACTTTTATGATGGACGGATGCACTTTTATGATGGACAGATGCACTTTTATGATGGACGGATGCACTTTTATGATAGACAGATGCACTTTTATGATGGACGGATGCACATTTATGATGGACAGATGCACTTTTATGATGGACAGATGCACTTTTATGATGGACAGATGCACTTTTATGATGGACAGATGCACTTTTATGATGATAGATGCACTTTTATGAAGGACAGATGCACATTTATGATGGACAGATGCACTTTTATGATGGACAGATGCACTTTTATGATGGACAGATGCACTTTTATGATGATAGATGCACTTTTATGAAGGACAGATGCACTTTTATGATAGACAGATGCACTTTTATGATGGACGGATGCACATTTATGATGGACAGATGCACTTTTATGATGGACAGATGCACTTTTATGATGGACAGATGCACTTTTATGATGGACGGATGCACTTTTATGATGGACAGATGCACTTTTATGATGGACGGATGCACATTTATGATGGACAGATGCACTTTTATGATGGACAGATGCACTTTTATGATGGACAGATGCACTTTTATGATGGACGGATGCACATTTATGATGGACAGATGCACTTTTATGATGGACAGATGCACTTTTATGATGGACGGATGCACTTTTATGATGGACAGATGCACTTTTATGATGGACAGATGCACTTTTATGATGGACGGATGCACATTTATGATGGACAGATGCACTTTTATGATGGACAGATGCACTTTTATGATGGACAGATGCACTTTTATGATGGACGGATGCACATTTATGATGGACAGATGCACTTTTATGATGGACAGATGCACTTTTATGATGGACGGATGCACTTTTATGATGGACAGATGCACTTTTATGATGGACGGATGCACATTTATGATGGACAGATGCACTTTTATGATGGACAGATGCACTTTTATGATGGACGGATGCACTTTTATGATGGACGGATGCACTTTTATGATGGACGGATGCACTTTTATGATGGACGGATGCACTTTTATGATGGACGGATGCACATTTATGATGGACAGATGCACTTTTATGATGGACAGATGCACTTTTATGATGGACAGATGCACTTTTATGATGGACAGATGCACTTTTATGATGGACGGATGCACTTTTATGATGGACGGATGCACTTTTATGATGGACAGATGCACTTTTATGATGGACAGATGCACTTTTATGATGGACAGATGCACTTTTATGATGGACAGATGCACTTTTATGATGGACAGATGCACTTTATGATGGACAGATGCACTTTTATGATGGACAGATGCACTTTTATGATGGACGGATGCACTTTTATGATGGACGGATGCACTTTTATGATGGACAGATGCACTTTTATGATGGACGGATGCACTTTTATGATGGACGGATGCACTTTTATGATGATAGATGCACTTTTATGATGGACGGATGCACTTTTATGATGGACAGATGCACTTTTATGATGGACGGATGCACATTTATGATGGACAGATGCACTTTTATGATGGACAGATGCACTTTTATGATGGACGGATGCACTTTTATGATGGACAGATGCACTTTTATGATGGACAGATGCACATTTATGATGGATGGAGCACTTTTATGATGGACAGATGCACTTTTATGATGGATGGATGCACTTTTATGATGGATTTATGCACTTTTATGATGATAGATGCACTTTTATGATGGACAGATGCACTTTTATGATGGACAGATGCACTTTTATGATGGATAGATGCACTTTTATGATGGACAGATGCACTTTTATGATGGACAGATGCACTTTTATGATGATAGATGCACTTTTATGATGGATGGATGTACTTTTATGATGGACAGATGCACTTTTATGATGGACAGATGCACTTTTATGGGCTTCAAAATCTCAACCCCCCCATTTATTCCCATTATAAATCTTGGAAGAACAAGGACATTATACAGTCTGATTGTGTTCGGCTGAAAGTAATGTCACACACAACTAGGATGACTTGAGCGGGAAAAAATCATGGGATAATTCTAATTTTTGGGTGAACTATCCCTTTAAGAGTGTATTTGATAAAACAACAGCAATAGACAGACAAATGTTTTGCACGAAGCATTTTTGACACCGCCGTGCACAACAACTGAATGTCAAGTCGGCTCTCGTGATAGTGAAACTAAATTTAGCCTGGTGTTAAAGGGTAGAGAGGGGGAAACAGGGAAAAGAGAGGCATGCGGTGCGGGTGTGTGTGTGTGTGTGTGTGTGTGTGTGTGTGTGTGTGTGTGTGTGTGTGTGTGATCACCATAGGTGCCCTTTAGGTCCGAACCCAAACTCACTCTCACATTTCCCCCTTTAATTCAACCCTGACCTTTCATTCAAAGTCTGGAGGTCGACTAGGGAGAGTCTGAGTGTTTCCACACCTCATCCGAGAGGAAAAGACGTCCGTGAGGATTCAAATTCCTGCGTTTCTTTAATCCCCGATCCCTATAAACATCTGACTCCAGATCCATACACACACTACAGTCACGCAAACATATAGACGTGTTAGACATTGCTCATTTGCACATGTAACATTAATGCGTATAAAATCGTGTTGGGACAACGTCCTGGTCATACAACCATTGTTATTTTTGCAGTGTGCATGGAATACCCAGATTTCATAACATATTGACTAAAATTTGCGGTATGGAGGAATAAACCTGACATTTATAGTTACAAACGGCATTCGACTTACCGTTTTTCTAAATAAGAGCCACTTAAAGCACACACTCTTCCAAACACAGCCAAAGTACGTGACCGTTAAGTGACCGTTAATCTAAAAACGGCAAGATTGATATTGTAGAATGTCAAACATTGGCACTACAACTACATTAGCAGCTTAATTTATAGCCTGGTGTGTGTATGTATTCTGGTTTTGTCCTGTATAAAGGCTGATGTGGTTATATACACCGATCAGGCATAAAATTATGTCCTAATATTGTGTTTGTCCCCCCTGGACTAGACCCTTAAAGATGTGCTGTGGCACCAATACTGTATTATTAATCTGGCCCTTGTCAAACTCGCTCAAATCCTTACGCTTGCCCATTTTTTCTGCTTCTAATGCAACTTTGAGGATGAAATGTTCACTTGCTGCCTAATATATCGCACCCACTAACAGAGATCATCAGTGTTATTCATAATGTTATGCTTGATTGGTGTAGGCTATATATATATATACACACAACAGTTAGTTCTGGTTCTTTGATGACTTTGTTTGTAATATAAAACATCCGCGCTGTGGGCGTGTCCTCGAACATTCGCGCGCTCTGTGAATGTTTGGTGTTTTTAGACGCTCCCTAACGGTTTTCCCATATACGGGAACGTCGTTGAGAGACCGTCTATAAATTGCGCTGCTTTTACCGGAACGCGCACTCACGTTCTGTCAAACGCCGAGACTGACACCGACCCGATTCGCTCTCAGGTAATAACGCAAAACCCGCACGTATTTCACTGGAACGGTGTGTTTTTTATGTGTGTTTTGCTGACGCTTTGTTTCGCGGTATAAAACGGGCGCGTGCGCGAGATCTGCCAAAGTGCGTTGACGTTTGTGGAGCTTCCTGACGGGAGCAGCTGACCTGAGATCAGCTCAGCTCGTTTGCCGCCTGTCGGTACTTGACGCGTTCTCTGATCCGGGATCAGTAGAAGTTTTAATATCAAACTACACCGCCAGAGAGCTGGACGAGTGAGTAAGTTTGCTGTTAGGATATATATTGTGTTCTGTGGAGACCGGCGCTGAACGCTGAGTTTGTCAAACCGGAGCAGATTTAAGAAACAAGTCCTCAAACTTTCTGAGGTAAATCAAATGACCTTCACGCTTCCGGTGGCGGTTTGGGTCAGAAACGTTACGGTTGATACGTTGGGTTTACGTGTACGATGATCAAATACTTGATTCACTAATAAAAACAAACAAACAAAGTTACACTCGGGGTAAAGTCCGCTCGGACTCACTCGTTATTGCGTCATAAGACGGTTATTTAATAACTAATTGTGTGCGACAGTTGAATTTGTAGGATCACGTGCGTGGGCAGCTCCGCGCTCGATACAATGCGGTGTTGTGATTGGAGATTAAATATCAGAGATAGTGTCATAGAAATTGATTTTATTTAAAACTATCAATATCTTGATTTTTAAAAAATGTATAAATTATTGGGTCCCGACAGTAAAAATGTAAACGTTGGTTATTGCATTAGCAATCTAATAGTCTAATGGACGCTTGTTTCTGCTGCGATATAAATTAAGTAATTGTGACTTTTTACCTCCAATTCTGACTTTATTTTATTTTTATTATAATTGTCTATATTTATGTGCAATTGATTTTATTTACAGTTCTGAGGGGATAAAAAAAACGTTACGAGTTTCAAGAAAGTCACATTTTTATGGCAGAAACCCACTTCATAGTCCATCTGCGTCAGTCAGAGAAATATTACACTCACATTGTTTACATATTTATCTTTATCACAAAGCTGCAAAAATATCCTTTTATGTACCAATAATATGCATCAAGTTGAAACTAAAGAGATCAGGTGTAGATTAATTGAGTTTTTTTCAACCAAATCAAAGGCTAATGTCTTCTATAAAGTGTGTGTGAGTGGGGAGATCTTACAGTCGAATACAGTGTCATTGCTCCAATGCAAAGGTCAGAATTTTGTACACAAAGGTCATGGTTCATCTGGGCTTTGTAAAGGTCATATAGAGTGGAGGTACGACAAAGATCTCTCACACACACACACACACACACACACACACATTCTCCTGAGGTCTTTTCTGTCTTGTGCTGTAGCCTAGGCTATTAATAGCAGCGAAACCTCAGACTGTATATGTGTCAGACAGCTGAAGTGTGTGTGTGTACTGTAAAGGTTTGTGCAGGTCTTAACTTATTTGACCGATTTTAGTTGTTGTCGTCTTTATAAAAATGTGTTTTCCATCAATTTGGTGAGCAACTGAATTTAATTTGAGCACAGAAATGGAGGAGTAAGACTTTAAAATGGTGCTAAAGACACACACACACACACACACATACACACACACACGTGAATGGGAGTCTGACTGCAAGTAAAAATTATTTAAATATGTGTATCAAACTATACAAATAATGGTTGGATAAAGTCTAACGAAATATCCAATGTACATGTTCTAAACAGTAAATCTAGCAGTTCATGCTCATTTATAGTCACATGATTTAGTCCTGACATCCAGTAATGTGGTTTTTCTTGGTTTCATCTTGTGATGTGTTGCGATTGTGAAGTTCCTAAAGTTTGTGTATTTGCTGATACAGATGATGGTGAAATGTACACGATCTAAATGAGCTGAAAAGTAGCGCATAACTGTTTCTACTTCAGGGAAATGGGTTTTATGTGATTTTTAAGGCTCAGGTACACTTCATTACCCGCATCCGGACGGGTCTCGCGCAGTGTCTCTGTGGACGACCCAAGTATACTTTGATCAAACCATAGCAATTGTGACCCTTTCCCTGAAAAGCTTCGGAGGGTTAATGATGTTTAATCCTGGTGTGTTCCCTCTCGCTCAGGATGTCCATCAGTAAGATTCACGCTCGTGAAATCCTCGACTCCAGAGGAAATCCCACTGTGGAAGTGGATCTCTACACCACTAAAGGTAAAAAAACACTTGTATTAGTATTATTGAGATGCTAGTATAGTTTCATTATTTTCAAACTAGTTTTATTTTCTGTTTTCATTTTAAAGTTTTAGTTTTGTTGTGCATTTGTCATTTTTAATACTATTTTTCTTGTTTAAGTTAGTGTAAGTTTTTTTTTTTTAGGGGCCAAGCACCTCTATTGAAATTGTTAGCGTTCCTATTATTATTCCGCTCTTGAGTCTATGGCAGCCCATAGACCCGTTTGCGGGAAAATTTAGAAATTTGGCACAATCTGGTCTGTCACCATATCAAATTTGAAGTCTCTAACTCAATCCCTCTAGCGCCACCACCTGTCCAAAGTTGCACTCATGTTTATGCTAATACTTTTTGAACCATAAGGGCTAGAAACAAAATAAAATAAAACATTCCCGCCATTTTGAATTTTCCGAAAAAACTACTTTTTCGAACTCCTCCAAGGCCATTGCTCCAATTGTCATGAAAATTGAACCAGATCATCTTCAGACTCTGCTGACAAAACGATATTATTAGACTCAAGATGATTAGTCAAACTGTTCTTGAATAACACGCAAATGAAATCGACAAAATGCCCACAAAAATGGAAGTCAGGCTATATCTCCGCAACGCTTTAGCATATTCTAACCAAACTAGGTGTGTGTTATGCCAACCATGAACTGAGGCTGTGTTTTGGCACAGTGCCACCTAGTGGTCCCGAGATGCAAATATTTTATATTTTTGATGATAACTTCAGAATGCTTTGGCCAAAATTCACACAACTTGTCTCTTTAGATTCGGGGCATCACGTCGAGCCATATCATACCCAATTTTCCCATATCAACCATTTTGGGCGTCAGACATTTTGAATTTTGTCAAAGTGTTATATTTTACGAACGCATTGGTGTATCATTAAGAAACTTGGCATGTGTCTTCGGCACCAAGCCCTGACAGTACTCAAAGTTTCGGAGCAGCGCCACCTTGTGGACAACTTATAATGAATTGACCAAAAATGCTAATAACTGTTGATTAAATTTGACTATTGTCATAAAACTGGTTTTAATGGATTCCTTGGCTCATGCCAAGAACATGGATCCCAATTTTACCATATTTGGTCAAACTTCCTGTTCGCCATTTTGATTCCCTTTACAAACATACTTTTTCGAACTCCTCCTAGACCATTTGTCCCTTTTTTTTTTTTTTTTTTTTTTTCACCAGAATCGTAGCATCTTCAGACCATGACAGCAAAAAGTTATTAATTTCGTGTCAACAGACAAAACATACACCATAGCGACGAAGTTGAGGCATGATGCCAAAATGACTCTTGAGGCTGTATCTCTGCAGTGCTTTGGCATAATGACACCAAACTTCGCCTGTGTCTTTGTTCCCTTATTCTGACCACACCATATGAATTTTGAACATTCGCCACCTATTGGTCAAAAGTGATAAACCATTAAATCATATTATTAGTGACTGTAAATAAAATGATTTTAGGCAAAATGGCTAAAAAAAATCATAAAATGCCTTTAATTGCTCATTGTTGCATTTGGTCTAACCCTCCCAGCCATATTGGCATGTCTTATTGTCTTTGCGCTTGGTCCCATTAATTGCTGCTTGCAGCTTTAATTATTATTCTTCCTCCTTCCTTGAGTCTATGGCAGCCCATAGAACCGCTTGGGGGAAAGTTATGAGATTTGTTACACCGATAGAGGTCAGTACCAATAGTAACCACACCAAATTTGGAGTCCCTAACTCAATCCCTGTAGCGCTGCCACCTGTCCAAAGTTTGACTCCTATTTATGCTAATAACTTTTGGACCATAAGGGATAGAAACAAAATTCCTGAGCTATTTCCGTCATTAAAAAATTCCCGCCATTTTGAATTTTCCAAAAATCCTGCTTTTGCGAACTCATCCTAGACGGTTTGTCCAATTTGCACGAAAATTGAACCAGATCATCTTCAGACCATGTTAGCAAAAAGTTATGGAATTAAAGTTGATTCGTCAAATCGTTTTCGATAAACACGCGAACAAATTTTACGTGGCGGTTGTAAAAATAAGCTTAAGGCTATATCTCCGCAACGTTTTATCGTATTCAAGCCAAACTTAGTACATGTCATCACAAGAATGACCTGAGGCGACAAGCAGGGTTTTGGCGCAGCGCCACCTACTGGTCCGGCGATATGAAAAATTGCTATTTTTGCTTATAACTTCTGAACAGTTTGTCCAAAAATCGTAAAAAGTGAGACGGAGTCGACTAATATCCAATTTTACCATATCGGCCATTTTGGCTATCAGCCATTTTGAATTATGTGCTAAAATGCTGTATTTTATGAACGCATGAACGGATTGTTACAAAACTCTGTATGGGTCATCAGCACGATGCCCTGAAGGAGCCTGAGAAGTTTCAAAACAGCGCCACCTAGTGGAGAATTTTTTTCCCCCTTATAAACACTCCGCTTATAACTTTGGGTGTGGTTGACTTATTTTCATGGGAGTTTCTTTTTTGTCTGCCGAGTCCAACGATACCAGACTTGCTTGTGTTTTCATATAAATGTCAATAACTCCGAAACGAAATGAGATATTTTCACCAAAGTTGACACACGCATGTATGGGCTCACTCCGAGGACATGGTGGGATTGTGCCTCTTGGTGGCGCTATAATAAAAAAAATGAAATTCCCATCGACTACGATGCGTTTTTCAGCCTTTTTGCCTAAAACCATCTTAAAATGTGTTTAATTGCTACCGTTCATCTGACACACCCAGCCATTTTGGCGTGTTTTGTCGCTGCGCTTGTCCCCGATAATGGCTTCAAGTTAAACTAAATTAAAATTTAGCAGCTAGCTGAGAATCTTTTTTTTTTTTTTTTTTTTTTTTTTTTTTAGTTAACGTTTGTTACTTGAAATTAACAGAAATAAACGAAGTCATTTATGGGTTTTATTTTCAGTTTTAGGGTTTACATTTTTACACACACACTTATGCGCACACTCACACACGTTGTACGTTTACATGACGACAATGAACTAAAAACAGAAACGTTTTTGCACTGATGACAAAACGATCCGCAAAAACAAAGAAACGTGCACCGTTTTCAAAAGTTTGTGTCTTCAGACCGTTGTCGTTATAAATGAACGGCCAAAACGCACAAGTTTTCAGTTGAATATAATAACCCTGCAGTGATGGGATGAATTTGGCGAAGCCCTACTAACAAAACACCCTAGCAACCTTTACCGAATGGACAGGCAGGTCGATCGATAATCTTCACAATGCAAGGCTTTTTAATTAATTTATTTTTTAACGTTCGAAGTTCTTCTCGAGGAAATGTTCCCGTCCCAGTTAGTAATTTATTATGTATTTCAGGTCGTTTCCGGGCGGCTGTTCCCAGCGGAGCATCCACTGGAGTTCATGAGGCTCTGGAGCTCAGAGATGGAGACAAAACCCGTTACCTGGGCAAAGGTAACACACACTCACACACACACACACACACACACACACAACTCTCATTCATTACACACAAAGACCGATCATCTGTGTGTGTTTAAGGTACCCAGAAGGCCGTGGACCATGTGAACAAGGAGATCGCCCCCAAACTGATTGAGAAGGTGAGATTATGGGTTGGATTGTTCCCTTCCCGCTCTGATTAAATGGAAAGGCTACTATAAAAGCTTTTGGCGGCTCAATTTGTGTGATGTCAACATTACATTTGGACTTTGAAGGTTTTTTGTTTCCTATTCCTATAAATAAACTGCCTTGCCTATTAAAGTTCTTGGCTGCCAACCTGATAATAAACCCTTTGACCTCAGAGTTAATATGTAATATTAATTATCATACCTGTCTCTCACAGAAGTTCAGCGTCGTCGAGCAGGAGAAAATCGACAAGTTCATGCTGGAGCTCGACGGCACAGAGAACAAATGTAAACACACACACACACACACGTTTGTTTTTGTGAAATGTGAGGACATTCCATAGGCGTAATGGTTTTTATACCGTACAAACCGTATTTTCTATCCCCTTACACTGCCCCTAAACCTACCCATCACACACCCATCACACACCCATCACACACCCATCACACACCCAACACACACACACACACACACACACACACACACACACACACACACACACACACATTTTTGCACACACTTACTCACACACTCAGACACGCACACTTATACACACACACAGACACGCACACTTATACACACACACAGACACGCACACTTATACACACACACAGACACGCACACTTATACACACACACAGACACGCACACTTGTTCTCTCACACACACACACAGACACGCACACTTATACTCTCTCACACACACACTTATACTCTCTCACACACACACACTTATACTCTCACTCACACTCACACAGACACGCACACGTTCTCTCACACACACAGACACGCACACTTATACTCTCACACACACTCACACAGACACGCACACGTTCTCTCACGCACACACACACACACAGACACGCACACTTGTTCTCACACACACACACACACACACACACACACGCACACTTGTTCTCTCACACGCACACACTTATACTCTCTCACACACACACAAACTTATACTCTCACTCACACTCAGACACATTTTTGCACACAGACGCACACATATACACTTGCACACTCACACAGACCCATTTATACACACTCACACTTATACACCTACACACTCGCACTGACACACACAGACACAGACACGCACACTTATATATACACACACAGACACGCACTTGTTCTCTCACACAGACACGCACACTTATACTCTCTCACACACACACACACAGACAGACATGCACACTTATACTCTCTCACACACACACACAGACAGACACGCACACTTATACACACACACAGACACGCACACTTATACACACTCCCATTCTAAAGTGTGTCATGAATGGTGCTGCTCTGTCCTCCTCAGCTAAGTTCGGTGCTAATGCTATCCTGGGTGTGAGTCTGGCGGTGTGTAAGGCCGGCGCCGCAGAGAAGGGAGTCCCGCTGTACCGCCACATCGCCGACCTCGCCGGGAACAAAGACGTGATCCTGCCCGTGCCCGTACGTGTGCCGCCACACACACACACGCACCCCGCGCCGCCCATGCGTCTCCGCTCATCCTCTCCTCTCGTTCCAGGCCTTCAACGTGATCAACGGCGGCTCTCACGCCGGAAACAAGCTGGCCATGCAGGAGTTCATGATCCTGCCCGTGGGGGCCCAGAGCTTCCGTGAGGCCATGCGCATCGGGGCAGAGGTTTACCACAACCTCAAGAACGTCATCAAGGCCAAGTACGGCAAAGACGCCACTAACGTGGGGGACGAGGGCGGGTTCGCGCCCAACATCCTCGAGAACAACGAGGGTACGAGTCGCCACGGTAACACTCATACGCCGCTCAGCTGAGCCGTTCTCTAATCCGTGTGTGTTTGTAGCTCTGGAGCTGCTGAAGTCCGCCATCGAGAAGGCCGGATATCCGGATAAGATCATCATCGGCATGGACGTGGCCGCCTCAGAGTTCTTCAGGAGCGGGAAATACGACCTGGACTTCAAGTCGCCTGACGACCCGAAGCGCCACATCAGCGGAGAGCAGCTGGGAGATCTGTACAAGAGCTTCATCAAGAACTACCCGGGTACACACACACACTTTCTTTCTCTCGCTCACACACACACGTCCCCACAAGTGTACACACACACACGCAGACTCAAACACTTTCTCTCACTCACCCACGTCCCCACAAGTGTTCTCTCTCTCACACACACACACACACACACTCGCGCACACAGTCGCACGTCCCCACCCTCACACACTTTCTCTCACACTCTCACATGTCCCCACAAGTACGTACACGCGCACACACACTTTCTCTCTCAATCGCACGTACACACACACACACACACACACGCACGCCCCCCCCTCTCTCACTCTCACGTCCCCACAAGTACGTACACGCACACAGTTTCTCTCACACACACACACACACACACACACACACACTCGCACGTCCCCACCCTCACACACTTTCTCACATGTCCCCACAAGTACGTACACGCACACAGTTTCTCACACACACCCACACCTGGTTTGTGCACAAAGCGTTTATGTGCATCTGGTCTGGGTTTTTCTGCAGTCCAGTCTATTGAGGATCCATTTGACCAGGACGACTGGGAGAACTGGAGCAAGTTTACCGGATCTGTAGACATCCAGGTGGTGGGAGATGATCTGACCGTGACCAACCCCAAACGCATCCAGCAGGCGTGCGAGAAGAAGGCCTGCAACTGCCTCCTGCTTAAAGTCAACCAGATCGGCTCTGTCACCGAGTCCATCCAGGCGTGAGTATAGAGCACAGCCTCCTCGTAGAGCTGCACCACAGGGTCCATTAGAGCCTCCTCATAGAGCTGCACCACAGGGTCCATTAGAGCCTCCTCATAGAGCTGCACCCCAGGGCCCATTAGGGCCTCCTCGTAGAGCTGCACCCCAGGGCCCATTAGGGCCTCCTCGTAGAGCTGCACCACAGGGCCCATTAGGGCCTCCTCGTAGAGCTGCACCACAGGGCCCATTAGGGCCTCCTTGCAGAGCTACAGCTTTTTATATCTGTAGCATTTTATACAATACAGATGGTTTCAGAACAGCTTTAGGGTAATAAATGGGAAAATAACTGTTAATGTTGCTAAATTCATCAAATTAGAAAACAAAATTCAGTTTCAGCTAAAAAGCAGCTCTATAGTGTATATACATTACATATTATACATTTTGTATAAAACAAAAAAAATTCAAATTAATTCAGTTCAAGAACCTGCCAATGTTGACTGAACCAAACATGGTCACAGTGTTGATTCAATTCACTTTAATAACAGGATTAAATGTTTCTTAATTGATGAATCGTGCAACATCCAACAACGTTGAATTCTAGCCGGTTCAATAAGTTTTAATGTTGCGAAATTCATCAATTATAAACAAATCTGATTCCGTTTGGTGTTTACTCAATTCAGTTGAATAAATGTGTCAATGCTGCGAAGTTAATCAATTATGAAGCAAATTTGATTCAGTTTCTGTTGTAAAGCATTTCTACAGAATTCGTGTGTGTGTAATCAAAATCACACTGAATCGAATCAAAATAACACTGAACCGAATCAACACTGAATCGAATCAAAATCATCAACACTGAACCAACTCGAACCGAATCAACACTGAATCGAATCAACACTGAATCGAATCAAAATCCCACTGAACCGAATCAACACTGAATCGAATCAAAATCACACTGAAACGAATAAATTCACAACTTAACCTAACCGAATCAAATCAACACTAAACCGAATAGAATCAAATCAACACTAAACCGAATAGAATCAAATCAACACTAAACCGAATAGAATCAAATCAACACTGAACTGAATCAAATCAATATCATCATCATCACTGAACCATATCAAATCAAAATCATCAACACTGATTTAATTAGGTTAGGTTTTGATTCGGTTCAGTGTTGATTTGATTCTATTTGGTTCAGTGTTGATTTAATTCGGTTCTGTTCAGTGTTGATTCGGTTCAGCTTTGTTGTTGCAAAATGAATTATGAAACATTAAATTCTGTTCAATGTTGTTTCTATTCAGTTTAAAAAAACTTGCAAAATTCACAAATTATAAACAAACCTGATTCCGTAATGTCAATGCTTTTGCGGTTGCAAAAAGAGTCAAATATGAAACGAAGCAGTTCTACAATAGTGTCGTTTATTCAGCTCAGCTCAGCTCAATACATGTCGATGCCGAAAACTTGACTCATCTCTCTCTGTGTGTGTGTGTGTGTGTAGTTGTAAACTGGCCCAGTCTAACGGTTGGGGTGTGATGGTGAGCCACCGCTCCGGCGAGACGGAGGACACCTTCATCGCTGACCTGGTGGTTGGACTCTGCACAGGACAGGTACGCCATACACACCTGACGCCTCACTGCTAATGCTAAACCACTGCTAGTGCTAACACACACTTCTCCTGTGACCAGATCAAGACCGGCGCCCCCTGCAGATCAGAGCGCTTGGCAAAGTACAACCAGCTGATGAGGTCCGTGATGATCACAAATCAGGTTAAAGGACTGTGTGTGTGTGTGTGTGTGCGTGTGTCTCATGTCTCTGTGTGTGTGTGTTCAACAGGATCGAGGAGGAGCTCGGCGACAAGGCCAAGTTTGCGGGCAAAGACTACCGCCACCCGAAACTCTAAAGCGTCCTCCATCTCAGATGTACTTTTTTGAAATGAGAAGTAAAAGAAAAAGTGAACAAAATGGAGTGTGTGTGCCTTTTATTCACTTTGTGTCCGTGTTTCTGAGCACTTCCCAAACACCAATCACACCTACTTTTGCAAACTAGTCCTAGGTTTTTAGCCCAACCGGACCCAAACCAGCGCAGCGTGACTCTCTGGAGTCTGAATGTCAATAGTTCTCAAAAAAAGGAAATTTGGGTTCAAGGTCCCTAAGGGCCGGCAAAACGTCCCAAGTGGGAGGAGCCACTTTTACTAAAATGGCTATAACTCGTGAACGCAATGAGAGATTTTCACCAAACTTGGTGCACATATGTAAGAGCTCATTCTGTGGTGGCGTGAAAAAGGATGTGGTGACTGGCCACTGGGTGGCGCTATAACAGGAAAAACTGGAAGATGGCTATAGCTACTTCATATATGCTATAGCTTTTGCGAACTAGTTTTCATAGGTTTTTCGCTCGATTGTAATAACCAATGCAGTGCAATTCTCTGGACTCTCTAGATCAATATTTATCCAAAGAAAGTTGAACTTTGCACTTTGGATGGCCATAACAGGGTCATTTAGAAAATGGCTGTGGCAAAATACACGCAAAAGCCTGTAAATCCTAAACCAAAACACGAAAATTGGTGCGCACGTGTGACATAACATGGAGATCAGCCCATAGGTGGCGCTATAACGGTCAAAAAGCTTTAATAACCATGCATTTCCTAAGGCAGATTGCCTGTAAATGTTCTTTTCCTTCTGTGATTTAAGTGGTTACATCTTTTTACACTCCGCTCACAGCTATATTTGTTATTATAATATTATTCACCTCAGTTTTTTTGCATGCCACGCCCACATCTCAACATCCAATCAACAACCGATGCACAGAACCAAATCCCGCCCTCCATTTGTCTTTTAGATAATCTGTTATCCGTCACAATAGCTTCTCTATCTCCTCTCTATTTTCATCCATCACTTTAAACGGGGACTGACGTCAGCGAGCTGGAGGAACGGGAGGTTTTGGGTCTTGGTGCGAGTGTTGCTTGGCGACGACCATCAGGCCGAAAGCGTTTCAGAGCGACATCCGTGAAACAAACCTGTGTGTGTGTGTGTGTGTCATATTAGCCCGTGTGAGTATGATGTAGTGTCCAGGGGTCAGAGGTCAGGCTGTCGTTGGTGATGTTTGCGTCAGAGAGCCGCACTTTCACACACTCTTCTGTGCTTTTGAGCTCGCCAAGGCTGTGTTTATTTAATTAAAGATACAGTAAAATTCTGAAATATTATAATTTATAATATCCGTTCTCTATGTGAATATCTAATAAAATGGAATTTATTCCTGCGATCAAAGCTGAATTTATCATCATTACTCCAGTCTTGATCCTTCACTGATCATTATCACACCTGATAATAATATTTCACCATTTTTACTGTATTTTCGAGCCCAATCTTCCTCCCAAGTGTAATATGACGAGTCCGCCCGGAGGTCTAAAGGCCCGCGACCTGTGGTCATTGCTAAGGAAACTCTCATCTGACGCCGAACTATTGTGTCTGCGCTCTCACAGGAGGAAATAGTTCCTGAGAGCCGCCCGTTTCCAGGGGGAACTTTTATGGGGGGCGGAACCTGAAGGGGTCAGGGGTCACATCAGCCTGTTACTGCGAAGAATGATGAGCTATAAAGAGGCCGACGATTAAATGTGACACAAAGCACAAAAATGCGAGCGTGCGTCTTCCACTCATTCTAGAGAAATGAGGATCTGTGTGGAGGCCGTGATGAGACGTGTGACGTCTGTGGGCGGGGCGTCGCTCGCGGCAACAGTTAGCTATGCGTGACATCACAGCGATGTTCCTTAAAAGGCCAATCGTGGCACCTGCTCGCACACAGACCCGTCCTGAAGCCGTACAGGACAGAACCGGACGCCTTCGTACTTTCTGACGACAACTCGCAAACAAGGATGGCTTTTTCATCTCCTCTGAACTTTACTGCTCTCCTCATGCTCCTCATCATCGCCGTGACAACGCAGGTAAAGGGACGGCCGTCGCCACGACAATCAGACGCTCAGGTGAGGATTTCACTGCTGACTCGACCAATCGCGTGAGTTTGGGGGCGGGACTAGCTGATTGACTTGGCGAATGACAGATCGCCGTGTGGGAAACCTGTTCGAGAACAGACATCGCTTGTGTGATTCCGCTTGACGCTTACACACTTTTTAGGCGAGATTGGACTTGAAATGCAAAATTTTTACAAAAATTCACATTAATAAAAAACTAAATAAATATATATACAAATAAATATATATAAATATATGCAAATGAATATATATATATATATATATATAAGTCAAATCTATTAATCGCATCTAACAAGTGTCTAATATATGTGTGTGTGGAATGCTTATATATATATTTACAAACTTTTATGTAATATTTACATATATATTTACAATCTTTTTAAGTTAGATGCGATTAATGTATTTGACAGCTAATATATGTATATATATATATATATATAAAAATTTTACATTTATACATTACAATCAACTTGAACTGAAATAACATTAAACTGACTTTTTTTTTAATTTGTTGAATTTTGTATAATTTAAAAAACGTTGGAAACTGCTAAATTAGCTAAATAACATACGTTTACATTATATATATATATATATATATATATATATATATATATATATATATATATATATATATATATATATATATATATATATATATAAAATTTTAAATTAAGTTTAAGTAATTAAATAACTGCAACTTAAACAAAGAAATGAAAACTATAGGCATTTAAATAAATAATAAGCTAGTAAAAAAATTACGAAACACAAAATTACTACAGCTTGCAAATTAAAATGAAAATTAGAAAAATAAAAATTGATCGATGGTATTTAGTTGAAGTCATTCTGATCACATTATTTAACTTATTTTTAAGATAATCATGTTTAACAGTGGGATTCCTGATAGAAAAACTACATTCACGCTCTCAAACTACTTTAATATCTGTAAGCATATTATGTATATTTTCAAATTAACGTAAAATGTATTGTTATATAATAAACATCAAAAATCAATAATTTTACATTTAATTCGATTAAATAATTTGAATTGCATCTCAAAGTTATGAATTCAAATAAATTCTATAATTTATTCATTCAAATAAATGAAACGTTACGCACTAGCTTTATCTTTATGTCTGATTTAAAGCGAACGAGCCGTAACTGACGAAAATAACCGTCATTCTGACAGTGACGTCAATAGAACGAATTAAATAATGTTCTCAAAACATTAGCACAAAAACATAAAACAATATTTATACAGTGTTCATGTGAAATGATAAAATGTAAAGTTCCCTAAACGTTTAAAAACCTGGACGCTGAGAGAACATTCAAAACATTTTCATAACTTAATGGGAACATTAGCAAAATGTTCGAAAACATTTTTGTTAGCTGGGTTAAAGACGTCTGGGCTAAAGTCTTATTTTCAAATCATCTTTAGCTTTAAATCAAAGTTTGTAATGTTGTGGTTCTCCTCAGCGGGTTGGCTTGGTTCATGTGAAGGATAATCCACCTGGATTGTCCCGTTTAAACCATGGTCATTTACCAGCATTGAGAACTTAAAGCTGTTATTGATGTTAGCAGCGAAATATAAACTGACCGCGAAGGGTAAAAATGACGGTTATTTTTGTCAGTTATTGCTCGTTAAATCTAGCGTTCTGTTGGCTTTAAATCAGACACAGAGATGAAGTGATGCGTATTAGCTTCATTTATTTTAAAGAATAAATTATATTCATTTGAATTCATTATCGAGAGAGAGAGAGAGAGAGAGAGAGAGAGAGAGAGAGAGAGAGATAGATAGATAGAGAGAGAGAGAGAGAGAGAGAGAGAGAGAGAGATAGAGAGAGATAGAGAGAGATAGATAGAGAGAGAGAGAGAGAGAGAGAGAGAGAGAGAGATAGATAGAGAGAGAGAGAGAGAGAGAGAGAGAGATAGAGAGAGATAGATAGAGAGAGAGAGAGAGAGAGAGAGAGAGAGAGAGAGAGAGAGAGAGAGAGAGAGAGAGAGATAGAGAGATGTGTGTGTGCGAATCACCTGCGCGATCAGGTCAGCATTTAACGGTTTTATTGCACATCTTTCAATCAGAATCGAGTATTCAGACAGACCACGGTTAAACTTTTTTTTTTTTATCCTTATGGGATAATGAATGGAGAAAATACAGAAGCAAACATGGGAAAGATTGGTTATCATCAGAAATATAATAGATTATTTGCTGTTTTAATCTGTTTTCCTTTCATAAAAATGGAGGCTCAAGTCGAGCGCATTGCATTGTGGCTGCTAGTGCTAGCATAATACTCTCCATATAAATGTAGCTAAATATATGACATAAATATACAAGTAGTATTACTGTAGTATTTGAAAATAGTCGTTTCTGTGATTCTGTTTAAAAATTACACACTTAGGCCACGTGTCCACCAAAGTGTTTTCCCGCACGGGACTGGTGAATTCAATTGTTTTCAATGGGAGCGCCATGTTTTTGAACGCCATGGGCGTAAAAAGAACGCTGAGCAAGTATTTGCCGCTCAAACGCTGAGCGCTCTGTGTTTAGTCGCCGAGACTTGGAGAATGTTCACATTTGGGTAAAACGCAGTGCTCACTGTCACTTTTTACCCAGCCGACCAATCACAGTGGAGGAGGGGCGGGACAAATACAACACCGACCAACCGCCACATTCTGTGCGTGTACAACGTCAACAGATGACAAGAAGAAGCATAATAACTGAAGCAAACTATTTAAAACAAGATAATTTACATTGCATCAGCATTTTTATATAAACTATCTGTGAAATGAGATACTAGTAACACTTCTGTGGATATTCGTATCATAACAAGCAAAGAGTCTCTCAACTAAAAAAAAACAAACCACTCTCAAGCGTCCATAGCTAAGCGTTTTCAGCAGAGCACCTAGCATTTCTAGCTAGCTAAAAACGCTTTTGTTGGAGATTTTAGATTTAAAATGCAAATTTACCATTTTCTTTTTCACATTAATAAGATACGGAGCCCGCACATGTCATGCAAGAAAAAAAAAGTAAAGCGTGCGCACGAGTTACTAATTCGTTCCCTCGATTTATAAATCATGCGCACGTTTTACTAATTCATTCCCTCAAATTGCTAAATCGTGCACACGATTTACTAATTTGTTCCCTCAATTTATAAATCATGCGCATGATTTAGCAAATTCAGGGAACGAATTAGTAAAACGTGTGCGCGCTTTATAAATCGAGGGAACGAATTAGTAAAACGTGCGCACGCTTTTATAAATCGAGGGAACGAAATAGTAAATCTTGCGCACGATTTAGCCTACTAGTTTTTTACTGCATGTCATGTGCGGGGCTCCGTACTAAGACATAAAAACGTCCAGGGTTATTATATTAAACCAAGGGACCGTTTACACAACATCGTTTTTAAATAAAACGTAAAACATTTTGGACATTTATTTACACGCCAGTGGCGTTTTGGGGGCCTGAAAACATCTGTGTAACATCGCCATCTACTGCCGTGGGAGCAGAATACAGCATTTTTAGTCATTTTCGTTGTCGTCTGTTCGCGGAAAAAGCAAATGTAAAACATTTTTAGTACACCGTTGTACACGTACTCTAAATATACGATGGAAATGGTGTGAGTAGTGTTGCGCCGCTATAGTATTTGAGTCCTCCAGTTATTCCAGCGTACAGGAAGTTGACCGTATAAACTGTGTGCAGGTTCTGCAGGATTTGTTTGGGCTGAAGATCGGCTCTCTTCTATTGGGTCATCCAGAGGTCATCGAGGGGTCAGCAGACTCCGCCCCTCCCATCTCGCACAGGCTACTGTTGCCCCGCCCACCATCGCGCATGTTCCTGGACGTCCTGAGCCGCCACAGGAAGCTGCAGGGGCGGAGCAGGAAGGGCGTGGCCCGCGGGTGCTTCGGGATGAAGGTGGACCGGATCGGGGTCATCAGCGGTCTGGGATGCTGACGCACAGAGGTACACTTAAAGGATTAGTTCACTTTTAAATAAACTTTTGCTGATAATTTCCTCACCCCCATGTCATCCAAGATGTCCATGTCTTTCTTTCTTCAGTCGAAAAGAAATTACGGTTTTGGATGAAAACAGTCCAGGGTTTTTCTTCATATAATGGACTTCAATGGGCTCCAAACGGTTCAAATGACAGTTTCAGTGCAGCTTCAAAGGGCTTTAAATGACACCAGATGATGAATAAGGGTCTTATCTAGCAAAACCATCAGCTTCTGCGAGAAACACAGCAGTATTTATGCTATTATTTTACCTCTTATCAGACGAACATGATCATCTCTGAGCTCCGCCATAACTTCCGGAGAGTGAGGTCAAATTAGATTGTGGTCATAGATGTATACTATGTATGCTGCTATTGCACTTCTGGTTAGACCTAAACTGCATTTTGTTGCCTTGTACTTGTACTTGTGTAATGACAATAAAGTTGAATCTAATCTAATATGTAGATTCCTCATTAGCGCCTGCACGGATCAATAGAATGAGGCATCTACTAACGATATATCTATGACCACGATCTAATTTGACCTCACTTAGCGGAAGTTATGGCGGAGCTCAGAGATGATCATGTTCGTCTGATAAGAGGTAAAATAATAGCATAAATACTGCTGGGTTTCTCTCAGAAACTGATGGTTTGGCTAGATAAGACCCTTATTCATCGTCTGGTGTCGTTTAAAGCCCTTTGAAGCTGCACTGAAACTGTCATTTGAACCGTTTGGGTCCAATTGAAGTCCATTATATGGAGAAAAACCCTGGACTGTTTTCATCCAAAACCGTAATTTCTTTTCGACTGAAGAAAGAAAGACATGGACATCTTGGATGACATGGGGGTGAGTAAATTATCAGCAAAAGTTTATTTAAAAGTGAAATAATCCTTTAAAATGATTGAGTATTGATATCTTAACAATCATATGGCATTTGTATGTTATTGTTTTGACTGATTTTCCTCATGTGTGTTTGTGTGCAGGGATCATGTGTTCGTCACACACACCTTCACCTGCGAACAATCCTTCTGTTCTGATGCTGCCTTCACAAACACACTCGTGTTGTTTGAGCATCTGCTGGACAATGGTCAGTCCAAACGGCTGTGACCGTCTGAAACAACAAAACGCACAGTTTTGGCCTTTTACACCGAACGCAAGACTTGACATATTTGTCGTTTTAAGATCCTGAGATGTGTGTGTGTGTGTGTGTGTGTGTGTGTGTGTGTGTGTGTGTGTGTGTGTGTGTGACCTCTGGCTGATTGTCCAGTCAGTTTTGTTTACCATGTTTGACTTGACAGAGCTTCTGTTCAGACATTTTGTGAGTGAGAACTTGTTCTCAATATTTAACACAAGTTAAAACTTGTTTGTGTGATGTCCATAAATGTTATTTAACATCTAAATTAAAGGTGTTGTTGAAATTGAACCTGACTGAACGTGTGTGTGTGTCTCTCTCAACAATGAAACTGCACAGATTCACAACAGAAAAAGATCCAAATTACAGTATGTTTATGCTTAGTAAGTAACTGTACAAGTGTGAACACACACACACACACACACATATAAATTCGGGTGATTGGGACACTTTTTGTCATTGATATGACTGGAAAAAATGTCCCAATCAACATGAATATATAAAATAGAATATATAGCCTATTTATGTATTTATTGATATAACAAGACTTTTAGATAATACTATAGTAAACAAATAAATGCATCGAAAACAGGAGGGACACAATTATACAACGTTTTAAAGTGGTAGTTTTCGCATATCTTTCAAATAAAACCGGTTCAGTGGTGTGACGTAAGGAGGAGGCGTGTCCTGCGCCGGCTCACGTGATACCGCTGCTGTGCAGCTCGAGCGACCTGAACGGAACCGAATCGCCGGACAAACCCGCTCCGTTTACCGGCCCAGCGCGATCTTCCGCCTCCCGCGACGCGTTCCAGCAGCGGCAGCATCATGTCGGCGGTGCAGCGGATGAAAGTAGCAAACGAGAAACACAGCAAGACGATCACACAGAGAGGACACGTGCAGAAAACCACGGTACGCGCGCTCCCGCGACCCACAATATATGGACACACACACACACACACACACACACACTACGCATACACTACGCATACTTACGCTCACAACATCAACACACACACGCATAAAATACACATTCACCACTAACAAAACTACCATGTGTTTTGCTATTAGTACCATGTTTTCTGAAATATAACAGAAGTATGGAGTACTATTTGTGTCAAAAGCATTGTCGACTGTTTCGCTCAATATATTTGCATAACGGCTGTTTTATTTGTGTCGTCCGTTCATCTCAGTTTTATATTATTATTATTATTATTATTATTATTATTATTGTGTGAATTTTACAGATCCATGTAGGTAAACAAATAGAACGTCTATATTTTTTAAATATTGAGTTTTCTAAAACATTCAGATGCATTTATCTTTGTTCTATCTATCTATCTACACACATGTATACGCACACATATATACACACATATGTATGTATGTATGTATGTATATACATACATACACACACACACACACACACACACACACACACACACACACACACACACACACACACACACACACACACACACACACACACACACATATACATACATGCATACATACACACACACACACACACACACACACACACACACACACACACACACACACACACACACACACACACACATACATATATATATATATATATATATATATATATGTGTGTATATATATATATATATATATATATATATTAAAGGACTCACAGACAGAAACAGTTTGAATTTCTTATTATGTGAATTAAAAATTGTCTTGAAATATATTTTCATTTCTTTTTCAAGAACCAAAAATAAAGGTTGGGTTTTACTGTACTTGCACTTATGTATATGAAATTAGGTCAAACTAAATGTATTATGTATAATTATTTCCTTTTATTTAAGGGGATATTAGTTAAACCGTGAATGAATCTAAAGTTCTTAGGATTCGTCTACGTGCTTTCTCATAATATTCATAGTTTTGGTATGATGGTGAGAAAATAATCAAAATAACAGTTAGTGCACTCTATAAAATGCCGGGTTAAAAACAACCCAAGTTGGGTTGAAAATGGACAAACCCAGCTATTGGGTTGTTTTAACCCAGCAAAGTTTTAAGCAAACAGTGTTATATTTTTGTGACATTAAAAAGCAACTTTTTTTTCTTCTATTGTATTTCTCCTATTGTTTGTATTGTATTACTGACTGTTTACTTTTCTTCAATAAAATAATCATATTCTTGAGGACTTTTTTCCTTGCGTTAGCCTGATATAGAGCTGTGGAATAAAAGCTGTCGAATAAAAGTTGGGTTTTAGGGTTGCATAGGGGCTGAAATTTTCCGATTTGTTTCCAAAAATTTCCAAAAAATTCTTCCAAAAATGTTGCGACCATACCTGTTTTATTGTTTTTATAAGCTATTTTAATAATAAAAAAGTTGCATATGTAACAATACCCTTTGTAGCTTTAATACAAATCAGTTTAAAGTGACTTTTACATTTGATTCAATGTCTCTATTTCTTCTTTATGTCAAATGAAAATAAAGCACTATTAATTTAATTAGTTTCTTTCTTATATTGTATTTGTTCTGCTGTTTGTAATTTGCATTTTTGTTCTTATTTTTTAATAACCAAGATTAAAAAAGCTATATTGTGATTTATTAATATAATAATTATTTTAGGGATGCACCGATATATCGGCCAATAATCGATATTCATTGGGCGATAATATCAATTAAAAGCAGTCGTCTATCGGCTTATTTATGATAAGAAACTTTCAAATTCTGTCCATTTTATCAAATAATTTTAACAAAAAATTGTGTGTTTACGCTCTTAAAGGGATAGTTCACCCAAAAATGAAAATTCTGTCACCATTTACTGTTTCAAACCTCTTTTTATAAACACTTTTTGTTATACTGGTTGAAACTCTCTTTACATCGTGATCGCAACCAATAATAGGAATGGACTAAAGGATCTATTGTTGTGATGTTATGTGCTTTGGTAATTTAACGCCATCTCTTGACGCTTTGCAGACTCCGCTCTGCGCGTTCATGTGTTTTGGAGGGGGCGTGGCTTTGGAGATGCTCTGAAGGGAGGGTGGGACCTTATGCTTTCAAAATTTGCTAGCCTCTCCGAAATTGCCTAGCCTACCTTAAAATGTGATGTGACATCTCGTCTTTTCTTCCACTTTAATATGTTATAGCATGAAAAAAACATGCATGAACATCAGAAGGAATGTTGAAATATACACTACAACGTATCTAAATGAATCATGATTGGATAACTAGACTTACCAGCGGACCAATCACATCGCAGCGTCTCAGATGTTGGTTTGGTGGTTCTGAAACGCCTGCCTCCGAATGCATTCAAACTCATTTATTTTTAAGTTCGCAATGACTGTCGGTGTGGACGAATGTATATATCACTAAGCAGTCGAGTGGTTTTTGGCACAAATGAAGCCCCATACTCTGAAACGTGTGTTTGATCATGGATGTGATGATGGATCTGAGTAAGTGAATGTGTTTGTCCTGCAGCGTGTGGTGAACGAGGACAAGTCTCCGGTGGGTCCGTGGCTCCTCGCACTCTTTGTGTTTGTGGTCTGTGGCTCAGGTGAGATGAGAAAACAGCTCGACGTTATTACATCAGTTACAGGATGTGCTCGTTCATAATCACACCCAATCACGTGTGTAGGTGTTTGTGGAGAAAAGCTCCCCTCGAGGCATGGCTCTATCTGTCTGTCCGTCATTTTATTGTTCTATCTATCATTGTATCTATCGTAGCTTTTGTTATATCTATCATTCTATCATCTTACCTATTGTCGTATCTGTCGTCGTATCTATCTTCGTATGTATCATCGTCGTATCTAGTGTATCTATCATTGTATCAATCATTCTATCGTCATATTTATTGTTGTATCTATCATCGTAGCTATCGTCGTATCTATCGTATCTATCATTGCATCAATCGTTGTATTTAGCGTATCTATTGTGGCTATCGTCATATTTATAGTTGTATCTATTGTTGTATCTATCGTTCTATCATCTTACCTATCTATCGGCGTATCTATTGTTGTATTTGTCGTTGTATTTGTCGTATCTATCGTATCTATCGTCGTATCTAGCGTAGCTATCGTTCTATTTATTGTCGTATCTAGCGTAGCTATCGTTCTATCTATCATTGTATCTAGCGTAGCTACTGTGTCTATCGTCATATCTATCGTTCTATCTATCGTCGTATCTAGCGTAGCTATCATCATATCTATCATCATATCTAGCGTAGCTATCGTGTCTATCGTTCTATCTATCATCGTATCTAGCGTAGCTATCATCGTATCTATCATCGTATCTAGCGTAGCTATCGTTCTATCTATCGTCGTATCTAGCGTAGCTATCGTTCTATTTATCGTTGTATCTAGCGTAGCTATCGTGTCTATCGTCGGATCTATCGTCGTATCAATCATTCTATCGTCATATTTATCATTGTATCTATCATTGTAGCTATCGTCGTATTTAGCATATCGTCGTAGCTATCGTCATATTTATCGTTGTATCTATTGTTGTATCTATCATTCTATCATCTTACCTATCGTTCTATCTATCGTTGAATCTAGCGTAGCTATCATCGTATCTATCATCATATCTAGCGTAGCTATCGTGTCTATCGTCGTATCTATCGCTCTATCTATCGTCGTATCTAGCGTAGCTATCGTTGTATCTAGCGTAGCTATCATCGTATCTATCGTTGTATTTAGCGTAGCTATCGTCGTATCTATCGTTCAATCTATCGTTGTATCTAGCGTAGCTATCATCATATCTATCATCATATCTAGCATAGCTATCGTGTCTATCGCTCTATCTATCGTCGTATCTAGCGTAGCTATCATCGTATCTAGCGTGTCTATCGTCGTATCTATCGTTCTATCTAGCGTAGCTATCATCGTATCTAGCGTATCTATCGTGTCTATCGTCGTATCTATCGTTCTATCTATCGTTGTATCTAGCGTAGCTATCTTCATATCTATCATTGTATCTAGCGTAGCTATCGTGTCTCGTCGTATCTATCGTTGTATCTAGCGTAGCTATCTTCGTATCTATCATCGTATCTAGCGTAGCTATCGTGTCTATCGTCGCATCTATCGTTCTATCTATTGTTGTATCTAGCGTAGCTATCATTGTATCTAGCGTGTCTATCGTCGTATCTATCGTTCTATCTATCGTTGTATCTAGCGTATCTATCATCGTATCTAGCGTAGCTATCGTGTCTCGTCATATCTATCGTTCTATCTAGCGTAGCTATCAGCGTAGCTATTAGGGATGCCACAATTCTCAATATAATATTGAACCGTTCGGTACGGCATTCACGGTTCAATACGCGCTTGTGAATTGCGGTTTTGCGGTTTTGCATTGAATTAATTATTTTTCTGCAAATTCTATCATTTTCCTCCATCCCAATACTGAACAACGTGACATACATTCACATCACACGTTAATGGTTATACTCACGGAACACTATAGTAATTCACAATCACAAATGTTCATTATTTGCATGCGTTTTAAAGCCTTGCCGGTTCATTCGCGTGCGCGGTTTTAACATGCGCTTTTCCGAGCGCGTGCACTAAACGCCTGTCAAACACGTGATTACTGAACTAAGTAGTCGTCTTACTGCACTAATACTGTCAAATACACACAAGGTTTACATAAACACAGTTGGATATGTCCAAAGTGAAAGTAAAATCGCCTGTGTCTGTATATTAGATGCACGCAGGTCTTTAATTGACAGCGGCGCAGCCTATAGTGAACACGCTGTCCTTAAAGGGACAGTTCACCTCTAAAGTTATGTCATTATTTACTCACTTTAATATTGTTCCAAAACTGTATTCATTTCTCGATGACAGAATTTTCATTTTTGAGTGAACTATCCCGTTAATGTTAATACAACAACAAAAGACAAAGAGAAAATCACTCACTGCTCTTGACTGAAAAACTTTAATACAGTTGCTTTAATAAGAATCAATGTATATTTTATAGTGAAGTCTATACGTGTTTTATTTTTACATTTATTCATTCAATTTCATACTTAAATGCTGCTGTACAGCTCTGAGCTGCCAGTGTAAATCTTTATATATATTTATTTTATATTATACAATACACTAGGAATGTGTACAAGGTTTTTTTTTTTTTAAAGTAAAGTTTAAAGTTTAAGGAAGGTTTTTCAATTATTTTAAGTAAAATAAAGAAAGAGTATTGCAATAAAAAAATAGTCTTTTTTCTCCTTAACCTCTTGCTGTTCCTGTTGGCTAAGAATAGAATAGCAAAAAACCGAACCGAAAACCGTGGTTAAAAACCGAGGTATGTATTGAACCGTGGACTAACTGTATTGTTGCATCCCTAGTAGCTATCATCGTATCTATCATCGTATCTAGCGTAGCTTTCGTGTCTCGTCATATCTATCGTCGTATCTAGCGTAGCTATCGTTCTATCTATCGTCGTATCTAGCGTAGCTATCGTTCTATCTATCGTCGTATCTATCTATCGTTGTATCTAGCGTAGCTATCGTTCTATCTATCGTCGTATCTAGCGTAGCTATCGTTCTATCTATCGTCATATCTAGCGTAGCTATCGTTCTATCTATCGTCGTATCTATCATTGTATCTAGCGTAGCTATCGTGTCTATCGTCATATCTATCGTTGTAGCTAGCGTAGCTATCAACGTATCTATCGTTCTATCTATCGTCATATTTATCGTCGTATCTAGCGTAGCTATTATCGTAGCTATCATTGTAACTATCGTTCTATCATCTTACCTATTGTTGTATCCATCATTCTATCTATCATCGTATCTAGCGTATCTATCATCGTAGCTATTGTGGTATGTATCGTTCTATCTATTGTCATAACTAGCATATCTATAGATGTCTCGCTGGATCTCTCGTTCTATGTATCGTTGTGACGTTGCATCTATTGTTCGATAGTTCTATCGTTGTATCTATCGTAGCTATCGTTGCATTCACCCACCCATCCATCCATCCAGCCGTCCATCTATCCATCCATCCAGCCGTCCATCTATCCATCCACCCATCCATCCCTCATCTATCCATCCATCCATCCATCCCCCATCTATCCATCCACCCATCCATCCCTCATCTATCCACCCATCCATCCCCCATCTATCCTTCAACCCACCCATCCATCCATCCCTCCCTCATCTATCTATCCACCCACCCATCCATCCATTTGTCCATCCATCTGTCCACCCACCCATCCATCCATCCATTTGTCCATCCATCTGTCCACCCACCCATCCATCCATCCATTTGTCCATCCATTTGTCCACCCACCCATCCATCCATCCATTTGTCCATCCATTTGTCCATCCATCCATTCATCCATCACTCATCTATCTATCTATCCACCATCCATCCATCCCTCATCCATCCATCATCTACCCATCCATCCTTGTTTTTTCAGCATATGCATTACATTTCTGTTACTTCTTTTCTTCAACTTTTTTAAAAATCTTTTCTTTTTAGGAACAGGTTTGAACTCACACGAACTGACATGAGTTACAGACCAACATACAGAACCAAAGAGACAGCATAACACCAGCAGACAAAACAAACTATGCAAATGTAATATATATATATATGAATAAAGTAAATGAATAATTAAAGACAACATACAGTAAGAATACTTATAACAATAAAAAATAATAATATTTGAATCCAGCCAGGCGTTTAGATGTAACTTTCAAGCTTTAGTTTAGCTCAGAATGAGCAGTTGTGGGACATTATTACTGGTTTGTTGTTTCCACATTGACTTTGAATATGATCCTTCAGAGATGCTTTATCTCATATCTCATGGTGTTTATTTACATCGAGTCTGGTTGGTCGGGATATTTACATGTTGTCCATAACGAGAGCGTTGTTTCACAGATCTTAGATGTAAATCCTGTGGCGTTCAACATATTTCAACGTTAATATGCGTGTCTGTTTGACTTTCAGCCATCTTCCAGATCATCCAGAGCATCCGGCAGGGAATGTGATCCTGATCTTCCATGGACGACTTCTTCGGTTAATCTGTTAGTTGTTTACAGCTGATTTCAGTTCTGTGTGTGTGTGTGTGTGTGTGTGTGTGACTCAAGCATGTCAGGGCTGAATGTTTTACGATGGGTGTAATTCTTCTCATGACTCTCTGATTTTAGTTTTATTGTTCGGATTCATGTCGTTTTAAGTAAAACAATAGCTATGTTTCCATCCAAAGTTGCGACTTTATCTTGGAGTTTCACACAACATTTGCGAATAAAGCAGCGTTTCCATCCCATGTGTTCAAGAGAACAAAATCATCATTTCCTGGGAAATTGGCACCAAATATCCGTAATAAAAATGGAAGTCGGGCATCTCAGAGCCACCAAACCAACATTTGAGATGCTGCGATGCCATTGGTCCGCTGGTTAGTCCAGTTATCCAATCACAGCCTCTGCTTTATTCTGTAAATGGCGTTTCCATCCAGCGTTTTTATTTATTTATTTATTTATTTTTATGCGATATCCCAGAATGTGCATAGAGACGGGTCGATGGAAACACAGCTGTTCATGAGATTTTGTATGAGCTCAGAGAAATGTGTGAAGTCAGACATCAGGAGCCATGTGGACCTGCAGCTCCGCCTCTCACAGGAACTGATGCTGTGATGATGATTTTATACAAATAAAAGATATTTTCTCTATCGGTGCTGTGTTTTACTTTAAAAATACTGGGTATTAACATAAAACAACCCATCCATCTATCCACCAACCCACCCATCCATAAACCCATCCATCCATCCATAAACCCATCCATCCATAAACCCATCCATCCATCCATAAACCCATCCATCCATCCATAAACCCATCCATCCATCCATAAACCCATCCATCCATCCATAAACCCATCCATCCATCCATCCATAAACCCATCCATCCATCATAAACCCATCCATCCATCCATAAACCCACCCATCCATCCATAAACCCATCCATCCATCCATAAACCCATCCATCCATCATAAACCCATCCATCCATCCATAAACCCATCCATCCATCCATCCATAAACCCATCCATCCATCATAAACCCATCCATCCATCCATAAACCCACCCATCCATCCATAAACCCATCCATCCATCCATAAACCCATCCATCCATCCATAAACCCATCCATCCATCCATAAACCCATCCATCCATCCATCCATAAACCCATCCATCCATCATAAACCCATCCATCCATCCATAAACCCATCCATCCATCCATAAACCCATCCATCCATCATAAACCCATCAATCCATCCATCCATAAACCCATCCATCCATCATAAACCCATCCATCCATCCATAAACCCACCCATCCATCCATAAACCCATCCATCCATCATAAACCCATCAATCCATCCATCCATAAACCCATCCATCCATCATAAACCCATCCATCCATCATAAACCCACCCATCCATCCATCCATAAACCCATCCATCCATCATAAACCCATCAATCCATCCATCCATAAACCCATCCATCCATCATAAACCCACCCATCCATCCATCCATAAACCCATCCATCCATCATAAACCCATCAATCCATCCATCCATAAACCCATCCATCCATAAACCCACCCATCCATCCATCCATAAACCCATCCATCCATCATAAACCCATCCATCCATCCATCCATCCATAAACCCACCCATCCATCCATAAACCCACCCATCCATAAACCCATCCATAAACCCATCCATCCATCCATAAACCCATCCATCCATCCATAAACCCATCCATCCATCATAAACCCATCAATCCATCCATCCATAAACCCATCCATCCATCCATAAACCCATCCACCCATCCATAAACCCATCCATCCATAAACCCATCCACCCATCCATAAACCCATCCATCCATCCACCCATTCATAAACCCATCCATAAACCCATCCACCCATCCATAAACCCATCCACCCATCCATCCATCCCTAAACCCATCCATCCATCCATAAACCCATCCATAAACCCATCCATCCATCCATCCATAAATCCATCCATCCATAAACCCATCCATCCATAAACCCACCCATCCATCCATAAACCCATCCATCCATCCATAAACCCATCCACCCATCCATAAACCCACCCATCCATCCATAAACCCATCCATCCATCCATAAACCCACCCATCCATCCATAAACCCATCCATCCATCCATAAACCCATCCATCCATAAACCCACCCATCCATCCATAAACCCATCCATCCATAAACCCACCCATCCATCCATAAACCCATCCATCCATCCATAAACCCATCCACCCATCCATAAACCCATCCACCCATCCATAAACCCACCCATCCATCCATAAACCCATCCACCCATCCATAAACCCACCCATCCCATCCATCCATAAACCCACCCATCCATCCATAAACCCATCCATCCATAAACCCACCCATCCATCCATAAACCCATCCATCCATAAACCCACCCATCCATCCATAAACCCATCCATCCATAAACCCATCCATCCATCATAAACCCATCAATCCATCCATCCATAAACCCATCCATCCATAAACCCATCAATCCATCCATCCATAAACCCATCCATCCATCCATAAACCCATCCATCCATCCATAAACCCATCCACCCATCCACCCATCCATAAACCCATCCATCCATCCATAAACCCATCCACCCATCCATAAACCCATCCATCCATCCACCCATTCATAAACCCATCCATCCATCATCCATAAACCCATCCATCCATCCATCCCTAAACCCATCCATCCATCCATCCATCCATCCATAAACCCATCCATCCATCCATAAACCCATCCATCCATCCATCCATCCATAAATCCATCCATCCATAAACCCATCCATCCATCCATAAACCCATCCATCCATCCATCCATCCATAAATCCATCCATCCATAAACCCATCCATCCATCCATAAACCCATCCATCCATCCATAAACCCATCAATCCATCCATAAACCCATCAATCCATCCATCACAGTTCACCTCTACTGTAAAGTTATGTAATTATTTACTCACTCTAATATTGTTCCAAACCTATATTCATTTCTCGATGACAGAATTCAGATTTCATTTTTGAGTGAACTATCCCGTTAATGTTAATACAACAACAAAAGACAAAGAGAAAATCACTCACCGCTCTTGACTGAAAAACTTTAATACAGTTGCTCAATGTATATTTTATAGTGAAGTCTATGTAGTGTTTTAATTTTAATTCAATTTCATACTTAAATGCTGCTGTCCAGCTCTGAGCTGCCAGTGTAAATCTTTATATATATTTATTTTATATTATCCAATACACTAGGAATGTGTTCAAGGGTTTTTTTAAGTAAAGTTTTAAGTTTAAGTAAGGTTTTTCAATTATTTTAAGTAAAATAAAGAAAGAAAATAAAGAAAGTGTTTATTCTCCTCAACCTCTTGCTGTTCATGTCACTATCTATCTATCTATCTATCTATCTATCTATCTATCTATCTATCTATCTATCTATCTATCTATCTATCTATCTATCTATCTATCTATCTATCTATCTATCTATCTATCTATCTATCTATCTATCTATCTATCTATCTATCTCTCTCTCTCTCTCTCTCTCTCTCTCTCTCTCTCTCTCTCTCTCTCTCTCTCTCTCTCTCTCTCTCTCTCTCTCTCTCTCTCTCTCTCTCTCTCTCTCTCTCTCTCTCTCTCTCTCTCTCGATGCGCGCACTCGGGTCCAGCGGGCGCACGCCTAGGTGACGTCAGTGGTGTGAAGAAGATGGCGGCGCTCGTGAAGGCGGAAGGTAAGTGGCGGAATCCGTTGCTGTTACTGTTACGCGTTACTGTCAGCGCGCGAGCGGCCGTTAATCAGAACCCGTTCGCACGGTTCGACTCGGTCCCGTTTCGTGTGTGTGTTTCCGTTACTCCTGCAATTAGTGTATCGTGTGTGTGTTTTTATCCCGTTAATGTGTGTGTGTGTGTGTGTGTGTTTGTAGGTGTGTGTGTGTGTGTGTGTGTGTGTGTGTGTGTCTGTCAGTCAGACCGGGACCTTGGGGTTTGTCATATGTATTTATGTTTATGAATATAATAATTAAACTCATTCAGGTAGTTTGGTTCGGTCCTGTCGCCGTCGTCAGCCCTGTCTGTACATATAACGTTAGTGTGTGTGTGTGTGTGTGTGTGTGTGTGTGTGCGCTATTATGGGTGTGTGTGCGCTATTATGGGTGTGTGTGCAGGAAACGTTGCGTTTATGGCTCTTACAGAAATACCATGTTTTGTACTCGGTGATGATTGTTTAAATGGTGAATATGGTAATCGTCCAGTAGCCTGATCTGATACCATAGTAGTGCCACAGTGTGTTGTGGTGAGTGTGTGAATCACACACAGGACCATGTAAACACAATAACACAACTCTGGCTAATTAAAGATATTGATCATTAACACATGCTGCTCAAATTATCATTAATGTAGTCTGCAATGTTTTGAAATGTCATGAAACTTGACCAAAACTGTCACATGGTCAACTGACATTTTTCATCTTTAAACATTAATACACATTTGGTTATGGATTATATCATATATTCTGATGTCTACATATATCAGCATCAACATTATATTAAAAGGAACTTATACATTGTTTTTTCATAAATCTTAAATCATGTCTGGAGACTTTTTCATGTGTGAATTAATTGGAGGCGGGGCTATGCTGTATCTAGAGTGCTGATTGGAGGAAATTGTTTGTTGTGTTGTTGTTGTTGTTTGAGGAATCTTGTATGCGGATATCTGTGTGATCAAGTTTGTGATAATTCTGTCACAATCTGAACATAGATTTGTATATTAATGCATTATTGTTAGGGATGCACGATATATCGGCCGATATTTTTTTTTAATGTTCGCGTTATCGGCCCAATACGAAAACTTGTCTGATATATTAAAGCCGATAAATAATATATAATTTCCTTCAGATGAATCATCAATGGCAGGGAAGTGTTTTCTCATAAAAGACGAGATAACAAAAGACAGCGAAAAAAATCACTCACTGCTCTTGACCGAATAACTTTAATAAGGGTTCATCTATATTTATACAGTGAAAAAATGAAGTGATATTTTACATTTGATCACTATTTCTGTAGCTTAAAATCTAGTTTAGACCAATGAAAAACCTGAAAAGAACAGTTTTTCATTTGTATGTTTGTTCTGTTGTATTTGTGATTATGTATATACTGTAATATATAGTACCAGTCAAAAGTTTGGACACCAATGGGAAGGTGTGTTCAAACTTTTGACGGGTACTGTACTATAATATACACATAAATAATATCGGCCAATATCGGTATCTGAATTTTTTACTCCCTAATATTGGTATCGGCCCCCAAAAACCCATATCGGTCGGGCTCTAATCGGTATGGGCCGATATATGATAATTTTTAATGTTAGCATTTTCGGCCTGATAAGAATTGTTTTTTTAATTTGAATTGAAATATGATTGAAATCACTTCAAAAAAGGAAAATACAGTTAATTGTGCAAGTCTGTCATATCGGCTACATAAAATCATAATGAGAACATCATAAATGTGTGTTTGGGACGCGGCTGTAATGCTGAGACTTTTGTTTTTGTAATCAGGCTCTAAAAAAGTATATAAAAACTTGGATTTAGATTTATCGGCCAAGATATCGATTATCGGCTTTCAAATATTAAGAATTATCGGGATCAGCCAAAATGTTTAGATCGGTGCATCCCTAGTTTAAGGTGCAAACTGGACTTTAATTTGGATTGACAGACAAATTTCGGCCGATACCGATAACTCTTTATATTTGAAAGCCGATAACCGATATATTGGCCGATAAATCGAAAACCAAAATTTCATAAAACTTTTGAGAGTCTGATTATAAAAACAAAAGTCTCAGAATTAAAACCCACGTCCCAAACACACAACTATGATGCTCTCGTTATAATTGTATGTAGCCGATATGACGCTTTAAGTTTGCAACAGTATTTTCCTTTTTGAAATGATTCCAATCATATTTCAAGCAATTAATAACCATCATGGTGAACAGTGTGCATCTGAAGTGTCTCATCTGAAGGAAATTATACATTATTTATCGGCTTTAATATATCAGACAAATTAAAAAAATATGGGTTTTTGGGGGCCGATACCGATATTATGGAGTAAGACATTTCAGATACCGATATATCGGCCGATATTATTTATGTGTATATTATAGTACAGTACCAGTCAAAAGTTTGAACACATTTTCCCATTGGTGTCCAAACTTTTGACTGGTACTGTATTACAGTATATACATAATCATAAATACAACAGAACAAACACACAATTGAAAAACTGTTCTTTTCAGGTCTAAACGAGATTTTAAGCTACAGAAATAGTGATCAAATGTAAAATATCACTTCATAGTCTTCTCTGTAGAAATATAGATGAACCATTATTAAAGTTATTCGGTCAAGAGCAGTGAGTGATTTTTCTCTGTCTTTTGTTATCTCGTCTTTTATGAGAAAACGCTTCCCTGCCATTGATGATTCATTTTTAATGTTTGCGTTATTGGCCCAATAAGAAAATTTGCAGATATATTAAAGCTGATAAATAATGTGTAATTTCCTTCAGTTGAGACACTTCAGATGCGCACTGTTCGCCATGATGGGTTATGAATTGCTTGAAATATGATTAAATTCACTTCAAAAAGGAAAATACGGTTGCAAGCGCAAAGTCTGTCATAACGGCTACTAGTATTGTCAAAACTATCGATATTTCTAAAGTTAAATTGCTATCTACTTCCTTGTGCTGTAGCTATTGCAACACAATTAGTTAGCAAATATTTGTGAGATAATTTTAATGGTAATTGATCAACGTTTATATATGAGAAAAACCTTAAAAGCTTTATTATATAAAGTGATCTCTTCAGAAGAAATTTTTAATCACCTACACTTTCAATAGATGGACAAAAAAATAAATTATATTAAAAATATCTATTTGACAGTATATGCAGCATTTTTTCCCCGTGGTATCGAAAATGGTGTCGAATATCGAATATCGTATCGAAGTTAGAAATTCCAGTATCGTGACAACACTATCGGCTACTAGGGCTGGGCGATAAAACGATAACGATATGTATCTCGATAGACACGTAATCGTTATAAATAAAAAATGTGTTCGATAAAAAAAAAATATTTTTTTCTTCGTCGGAAGAAACCAGAGGTTGCGGAGCAAGTTTGGTTGCATGATCAAAGGCACTCGCTCTCTGGTAACCATGCAACGTAGGGAGTGACAGGCTGACAGCCAATCATGTAACTGTATCATGTCTGGTCAAATAGTGCCCTATTTAAGGGTATAGGGGGCGATTTTGGATTCAGCCTTTGAAACGACATGGAGAAGTAATGTTACTCTGCATCAGTGCCTTATGACAAAGCATCTAAACGGTAACCGTTACAAAAAAATAATGGAGGCACTGCGTCTTAATGTTAAGAGATAATTGAAATTTTAGACTTGTTTATATTTTAATTATTTGAGTGTTTTCCATGGTTGTGTTGACATTTCTAACTGAGGGGATTATAATCAGAGGAAGGTTAAGTTTAAAATAAAAATGTTTAAATGTAAAATATTTTTCTCCTGGTCCTTATTTTAAATAGGTCATAAAACATATAAAAAATTATCGATATCAACCGTTATGATACCCTTATATCGTGATACAGTTTTCAGCCATATTGCCCAGCCCTATCGGCTACATAAAATTATACCGAGAGCATCATAATTGTGTTTGGGACGTGGGTTTTAATGCTGAGACTTTTGTTTTTGTTATCAGGCTCTCAAAAATTATATAAAAATTTTGATTTAGATTTATCGGCCAATATATCGGTTATCGGCTTTCAAATATAGAGAATTATCGGTTATCGGTATCAGCCAAAATTTGCATATCGGTTTTCAAAAGGTTGTACATTCAACCTTGAATGCCTTGAATGCTGCGCTCCCTAAAAAGCATTAGGGATGCACCGATATTCGAACATTTTGGCCGATACGATAATTCTCAACATTTGAAACCCGATAACTGATATATGGTCCGATAAATCTGAATCCAGATTTTCTTTCGGTTAGCGGCTGTAATGGTGAAACTTTTGTTTTTGTTATCAGGCTCTCAAAAATTATATAAAAATTTGGATTTAGATTTATTGGCCAATATATCAGATACCGGCTTTCAAATATAGAGAATTATCGGTATCGCCCAAAATGTGCATATCAGTGCAAAAGGTTGTTCATGCAACATTGAATGCCTTGATTGCTGTGTTCCTTAAAAAGCATTTTGGATGCACGAAATAAAAACTTTGGCCGATATGATAATTCTTTATATTTGAAAGCCGGTAACCGATATATTGGCCGATAAATCTAAATTCAAATTTGTTTCGGTTAGCGGCTGTAATGCTGACGCTTTTGCAAACAGGCTCTCAAAAAGTATATAACAAT
>NC_137117.1:39502994-39522994 GCF_949357685.1 Gobio gobio | reverse complement strand
TATAACTCACAACTGCGACTTTTTATCTCAGAATTCTGACTTTAACTCACAACTGCGACTTTTTATCTCAGAATTCTGACTTTATAACTCGCAATTGCAACTTTTTATCTCAGAATTCTGACTTTATAACTCACAACTGCGACTTTTTATCTCAGAATTCTGACTTTATATCACAACTGCGACTTTTTATCTCAGAATTCTGACTTTATATCACAACTGCGACTTTTTATCTCAGAATTCTGACTTTATAACTCACAACTGCGACTTTTTATCTCAGAATTCTGACTTTAACTCACAACTGCGACTTTTTATCTCAGAATTCTGACTTTATAACTCACAATTGCAACTTTTTATCTCAGAATTCTGACTTTAACTCACAACTGCGACTTTTTATCTCAGAATTCTGACTTTATAACTCGCAATTGCAACTTTTTATCTCAGAATTCTGACTTTATATCACGCAACTGCGACTTTTTATCTCAGAATTCTGACTTTATAACTCACAACTGCGACTTTTTATCTCAGAATTCTGACTTTATAACTCGCAATTGCAACTTTTTATCTCAGAATTCTGACTTTATAACTCACAACTGCGACTTTTTATCTCAGAATTCTGACTTTATAACTCACAACTGCGACTTTTTATCTCAGAATTCTGACTTTATAACTCACAACTGCGACTTTTTATCTCAGAATTCTGACTTTATAACTCACAACTGCGACTTTTTATCTCAGAATTCTGACTTTAACTCACAACTGCGACTTTTTATCTCAGAATTCTGACTTTATAACTCACAACTGCGACTTTTTATCTCAGAATTCTGACTTTATAACTCACAACTGCGACTTTTTATCTCAGAATTCTGACTTTATAACTCACAACTGCGACTTTTTATCTCAGAATTCTGACTTTAACTCACAACTGCGACTTTTTATCTCAGAATTCTGACTTTATAACTCGCAACTGCGACTTTTTATCTCAGAATTCTGACTTTATAACTCACAACTGCGACTTTTTATCTCAGAATTCTGACTTTATAACTCACAACTGCGACTTTTTATCTCAGAATTCTGACTTTAACTCACAACTGCGACTTTTTATCTCAGAATTCTGACTTTATAACTCACAACTGCGACTTTTTATCTCAGAATTCTGACTTTATAACTCACAACTGCGACTTTTTATCTCAGAATTCTGACTTTATAACTCACAACTGCGACTTTTTATCTCAGAATTCTGACTTTAACTCACAACTGCGACTTTTTATCTCAGAATTCTGACTTTATAACTCACAACTGCGACTTTTTATCTCAGAATTCTGACTTTAACTCACAACTGCGACTTTTTATCTCAGAATTCTGACTTTATAACTCGCAACTGCGACTTTTTATCTCAGAATTCTGACTTTATAACTCACAACTGCGACTTTTTATCTCAGAATTCTGACTTTATAACTCACAACTGCGACTTTTTATCTCAGAATTCTGACTTTAACTCACAACTGCGACTTTTTATCTCAGAATTCTGACTTTATAACTCGCAACTGCGACTTTTTATCTCAGAATTCTGACTATAACTCACAACTGCGACTTTTTATCTCAGAATTCTGACTTTATAACTCGCAATTGCGACTTTTTATCTCAGAATTCTGACTTTATAACTCACAATTGCGACTTTTTATCTCAGAATTCTGACTTTATAACTCACAACTGCGACTTTTTATCTCAGAATTCTGACTTTATAACTCACAACTGCGACTTTTTATCTCAGAATTCTGACTTTATATCACGCAACTGCGACTTTTTATCTCACAATTCTGACTTTAACTCACAACTGCGACTTTTTATCTCAGAATTCTGACTTTATAACTCGCAACTGCGACTTTTTATCTCAGAATTCTGACTATAACTCACAACTGCGACTTTTTATCTCAGAATTCTGACTTTATAACTCGCAATTGCGACTTTTTATCTCAGAATTCTGACTTTATAACTCACAATTGCGACTTTTTATCTCAGAATTCTGACTTTATAACTCACAACTGCGACTTTTTATCTCAGAATTCTGACTTTATAACTCACAACTGCGACTTTTTATCTCAGAATTCTGACTTTATAACTCACAACTGCGACTTTTTATCTCAGAATTCTGACTTTATAACTCACAACTGCGACTTTTTATCTCAGAATTCTGACTTTATATCACGCAACTGCGACTTTTTATCTCACAATTCTGACTTTATAACTCGCAATTGCAACTTTTTATCTCAGAATTCTGACTTTATAACTCGCAATTGCAACTTTTTATCTCAGAATTCTGACTTTATATCACGCAACTGCGACTTTTTATCTCAGAATTCTGACTTTATATCACGCAACTGCGACTTTTTATCTCAGAATTCTGACTTTATATCATGCAACTGCGACTTTTTATCTCAGAATTCTGACTTTAACTCACAACTGCGACTTTTTATCTCAGAATTCTGACTTTATAACTCGCAATTGTGACTTTTTATCTCAGAATTCTGACTTTATATCACGCAATTGCGACTTTTTATCTCAGAATTCTGACTTTAACTGACAACTGCGACTTTTTATCTCAGAATTCTGACTTTATAACTCGCAATTGCGACTTTTTATCTCAGAATTCTGACTTTATATCATGCAACTGCAACTTTTTATCTCAGAATTCTGACTTTATAACTCACAACTGCGACTTTTTATCTCAGAATTCTGACTTTATATCATGCAACTGCAACTTTTTATCTCAGAATTCTGACTTTAACTCACAACTGCGACTTTTTATCTCAGAATTCTGACTTTATATCATGCAACTGCAACTTTTTATCTCAGAATTCTGACTTTATAACTCACAACTGCGACTTTTTATCTCAGAATTCTGACTTTATAACTCACAACTGCGACTTTTTATCTCAGAATTCTGACTTTATATCACGCAACTGCGACTTTTTATCTCAGAATTCTGACTTTATAACTCACAACTGCGACTTTTTATCTCAGAATTCTGACTTTATAACTCACAACTGCGACTTTTTATCTCAGAATTCTGACTTTATAACTCACAACTGCGACTTTTTATCTCAGAATTCTGACTTTAACTCACAACTGCGACTTTTTCTCTCAGAATTCTGACTTTATAACTCGCAATTGCAACTTTTTATCTCAGAATTCTGACTTTATAACTCACAACTGCGACTTTTTATCTCAGAATTCTGACTTTATATCACAACTGCGACTTTTTATCTCAGAATTCTGACTTTATATCACAACTGCGACTTTTTATCTCAGAATTCTGACTTTATAACTCACAACTGCGACTTTTTATCTCAGAATTCTGACTTTAACTCACAACTGCGACTTTTTATCTCAGAATTCTGACTTTATAACTCACAATTGCAACTTTTTATCTCAGAATTCTGACTTTAACTCACAACTGCGACTTTTTATCTCAGAATTCTGACTTTATAACTCGCAATTGCAACTTTTTATCTCAGAATTCTGACTTTATATCACGCAACTGCGACTTTTTATCTCAGAATTCTGACTTTATAACTCACAACTGCGACTTTTTATCTCAGAATTCTGACTTTATAACTCGCAATTGCAACTTTTTATCTCAGAATTCTGACTTTATAACTCGCAATTGCAACTTTTTATCTCAGAATTCTGACTTTATAACTCGCAATTGCAACTTTTTATCTCAGAATTCTGACTTTATATCACGCAACTGCGACTTTTTATCTCAGAATTCTGACTTTATATCTCGCAACTGCGACTTTTTATCTCAGAATTCTGACTTTATATCATGCAACTGCGACTTTTTATCTCAGAATTCTGACTTTAACTCACAACTGCGACTTTTTATCTCAGAATTCTGACTTTATAACTCGCAATTGCGACTTTTTATCTCAGAATTCTGACTTTATATCACGCAATTGCGACTTTTTATCTCAGAATTCTGACTTTAACTGACAACTGCGACTTTTTATCTCAGAATTCTGACTTTATAACTCGCAATTGCGACTTTTTATCTCAGAATTCTGACTTTATATCATGCAACTGCAACTTTTTATCTCAGAATTCTGACTTTATAACTCACAACTGCGACTTTTTATCTCAGAATTCTGACTTTATATCATGCAACTGCAACTTTTTATCTCAGAATTCTGACTTTATAACTCACAACTGCGACTTTTTATCTCAGAATTCTGACTTTATAACTCACAACTGCGACTTTTTATCTCAGAATTCTGACTTTATATCACGCAACTGCGACTTTTTATCTCAGAATTCTGACTTTATAACTCACAACTGCGACTTTTTATCTCAGAATTCTGACTTTAACTCACAACTGCGACTTTTTATCTCAGAATTCTGACTTTAACTCACAACTGCGACTTTTTATCTCAGAATTCTGACTTTATAACTCGCAATTGCAACTTTTTATCTCAGAATTCTGACTTTATAACTCACAACTGCGACTTTTTATCTCAGAATTCTGACTTTATAACTCACAATTGCAACTTTTTATCTCAGAATTCTGACTTTAACTCACAACTGCGACTTTTTATCTCAGAATTCTGACTTTATAACTCACAACTGCGACTTTTTATCTCAGAATTCTGACTTTATAACTCACAATTGCAACTTTTTATCTCAGAATTCTGACTTTAACTCACAACTGCGACTTTTTATCTCAGAATTCTGACTTTATAACTCGCAATTGCAACTTTTTATCTCAGAATTCTGACTTTATAACTCACAACTGCGACTTTTTATCTCAGAATTCTGACTTTATATCACGCAACTGCGACTTTTTATCTCAGAATTCTGACTTTATAACTCACAACTGCGACTTTTTATCTCAGAATTCTGACTTTATAACTCGCAATTGCAACTTTTTATCTCAGAATTCTGACTTTATAACTCGCAATTGCAACTTTTTATCTCAGAATTCTGACTTTATAACTCACAATTGCGACTTTTTATCTCAGAATTCTGACTTTATAACTCGCAATTGCGACTTTTTATCTCAGAATTCTGACTTTATATCATGCAACTGCAACTTTTTATCTCAGAATTCTGACTTTATAACTCACAACTGCGACTTTTTATCTCAGAATTCTGACTTTATAACTCACAACTGCGACTTTTTATCTCAGAATTCTGACTTTAACTCACAACTGCGACTTTTTATCTCAGAATTCTGACTTTATAACTCGCAATTGCGACTTTTTATCTCAGAATTCTGACTTTATATCATGCAACTGCAACTTTTTATCTCAGAATTCTGACTTTATAACTCACAACTGCGACTTTTTATCTCAGAATTCTGACTTTATATCTCACAACTGCGACTTTTTATCTCAGAATTCTGACTTTAACTGACAACTGCGACTTTTTATCTCAGAATTCTGACTTTAACTCACAACTGCGACTTTTTATCTCAGAATTCTGACTTTATAACTCGCAATTGCGACTTTTTATCTCAGAATTCTGACTTTATATCATGCAACTGCAACTTTTTATCTCAGAATTCTGACTTTATAACTCACAACTGCGACTTTTTATCTCAGAATTCTGACTTTATAACTCGCAATTGCGACTTTTTATCTCAGAATTCTGACTTTAACTGACAACTGCGACTTTTTATCTCAGAATTCTGACTTTATAACTCGCAATTGCGACTTTTTATCTCAGAATTCTGACTTTATATCATGCAATTGCGACCTTTTATCTCAGAATTCTGACTTTTACTCACAACTGCGACTTTTTATCTCAGAATTCTGACTTTATAACTCACAACTGCGACTTTTTATCTCAGAATTCTGACTTTATAACTCGCAATTGCGACCTTTTATCTCAGAATTCTGACTTTAACTCACAACTGCGACTTTTTATCTCAGAATTCTGACTTTATAACTCGCAACTGCCAAGATTGCGACTTTTTATCTCAGAATTCTGACTTTAAAACTCGCAATTGTGACTTTTTATCACAGAATTCTGACTTTATAACTCACAACTGTCAAGATTGCGACTTTTTATCTCAGAATTCTGACTTTAACTCACAACTGCGACTTTTTTTCCTCAGAATTCTGACTTTATAACTCGCTATTGTGAGAAAAAAAGTCGCAAACTCTTTTTATTTTTTTTATTTAGTGGCGGAAACGGGCTTCCATACGATTCTGAATAGACAACTGAACAAAATTCATTTGACTCAATGACTCAAAGACTTTCATTAATGAATAATTTAATGACAAAGGTTTAATAGACAGAGCCGAATCGTTCCCAGTGTCGAGCAGATTCATATTGATAAGAGTAATAATAATAATCATATGCTGATGAGTGTTTTGTGTGATGCAGAGAGCAGTGGTCAGATGAAAGTGTTTTTGCCCAATAAGCTGTTGGAGTGTTTGCCCCGCACCACTACTCTGCCCAAAGAGAGACTGCGCTGGAACACAAACGAGGTGCCACTACAGCTCTTACTTCTACATGTTCTGTGTTTTAGTCGTTTTTATTAGTGTTTCTAAAGGCCTAAGATCATTCAGTCCATAAAAAGAAACACAAAACGTGTGGTAATCGAAAAAAAAGTTTATAAAAATATTGAATCCAGTACAAGTTATTTAAAATGCCGGGTCGTTTTTGACCCGGACATAACGAGGTAAAATACACTTTAAGTTTGGATAGTGCATTTTCATGACCATTCTCAAAGTTAAGGGGTTAAACTTTTTTAACTTCAGCCAAGTGTCATCTTTAAAACGAGACCAATCTGTGCTCCAAAACATTCACGATTTATTAACTAGAAAAATAAACCCTCTTCAGGTCCAAATGACTGGATTATAATGTACGCTTGCTCGTTTGTTTGTTTGTGTTTCAGGAAATCGCGTCCTTCCTGATTTCTTTTGACAGACATGACGAGTGGCTGTCCTGCAGCCTTAAGACCAGGTCAGTTGTGTGTTTGTGGGATTGTGAGATCCAGTCATTGTGATAATAATGTGCACTGATGAATAACTTCACTATCACTGCAATAAATTAGGTTTTTACTTCACATTCTTGACCCTCTGGTGCTCTTCAGTCATTTTTTAGGATTTTTAGGATCCGAGCACCGATGGTGTTCGGCCTATTATTACTCTTCTCTGAAATGAATCGCATTTTTTAGGGCCTAAACATGCTCGAAAACTCATGAAACATTGCACAGGCGTCAGAAGTGCTGAACATTTACATCTGTAATGGGTTTCAGAATTAGTCGTGGCAAAGTGGCTCAATAGCGCCACCTACAAAATTTCAATTAAATGCTGTTCGCGCTACGTTTCACGTACAGGTACGAAATTTGGTAGATGCATATAACAGCCCAATATCTACAAAAAGTCCATTGGGAGCAACATCTGAAACCCAACAGGAAGTGAGATATTTTGAATTGAACATCATGGACATGGTTCGATAAGGTTAAATGGTCCTGAAAAACACTTGTGCTCCTCGCGTCAAAAATGAGCGCATTGGAAACAAATGGAGAATTAATTTACTGCAGCCAAAAAAAACTCCCTGAACGCTCATTTATTGAGATATCAAGCTTAAATTTGGAACACGACTTCTTTAGATCATGGCATTGAGTATTTGTATTACGTGTTTTGGATAATACATATTTCATATAAAAACTGAAAATAGTAATTTTGCGCATTTTCATAGCAATAAACGTAAAATTCTTTCATGTTTTTAAACAGTTTTCACTTCAGCAATAATCTACCAAGCGTCGTCTTTAAAACAAGACCGAACTTCAATCTGAGATCCAAAACATTCAAGATTTATGACGGTTTAAGCTGGAAATGGAATTTTCAGGTCTAATAAATGGATTATAAACTACTGCATACATAATTTAGTACCATAATATCCCCTAAAAATACAAAATGTTAAATTAAAAACATTGGACTAAAATATAGTACATTTGTTTCATTTTAAAAAAATTATTCAAAATTGTCGGCTAAATTGTCAAACAGTGTTACAGTGTTAATTTTGACAGCAAATTTTGATTTAGTTTTAGTCATATTTTAGTCACCTGAATTGGGGGCCAAGCACCGAAGGTGCGGAGGCTCCTATTGAAATCGTTAGATTTCTTCTTCTTATTATTATTATTCCGCCGTTGAAGTCTATGGCAGCCCATAGAACCGCTTGTGGGAAAGTTATGAAATTTGGCACACAGACAGAGGACTGGCCCAACATTAACCACACCAATTTTGGAGTCTCTAAAACAATCCCTCTAGCACCACCTCCTGTCCAAAGTTTCATTCAGGTTTATGCAAATAACTTTTGAACCCAAAGGGATAGAAACAAAATTTCGCCATTTAGAATTTTCCGAAAAGCCTACTTTTGCGAACTCCTCCTAGGACGTTGCTCTGATTTTCACAAAAATTGAACCAGATCATCTTCAGGCCATGCTGACAAAAATTTATGGAATTCAAGTTGATTCGTCAAATAGTGTTTGATAAATGCGCGAACACATTTTACGTAGCGGTTGCGAAAATACACTTAAGGTTATATCTCCGCAACGCTTTATCGTATTCAAACTAAACTTAGTACATGTCCTCACAAGCATGACCTGAGGCAACCTGCAGTGTTTTGGCGCAGCGCCACCTACTTGTCCGGAGATAAGAAAAATTGCTATTTTTGCTTATAACTTCTGAACCGTTTGTCCAAAAGTGGTCTCGTTAGATTCAGGACGGAATGCCGAGTCGTCTGATATCCAATTTTACCATATCGCCATTTTGGCTGTCGGCCATTTTGAATTATGTGCCAAAATGCTGTATTTTATGAACATATGAACGGATTGTTACGAAACTAGGTATGGTCATCAGCACGATGAAGGAGCCTGAGAAGTTTTGAAACCGCGCCTTTTTTTGTCTCCTGAATCCTTGCCGAGTCCAACGATACCAGACTTGCCAGGTTTCGGCGTATGGTTTGTGTAGTGTGGTAATTTCGCACTTATAAAATGTTAGCTGATATCTTCGAAACCGCTAGTTCGATTGAGACAAAACCAGCGTCAGAAGTTCTGAAACATAGGTCGATAGCTATACGCTAATGCCCAAATGTCAAAATATTGATAGTAAGGGGGAGTAAAATCCAGTCAAAGTCAGGTGTCAGTCATTTTTTATGTGTTTTTTCATATAAACGTCTATAACATATATATTTTCACCAAAATTGACACACGTGTATGGGCTCACTCCGAGGACACATTAAAAAGTTGTAGGATTGAGCCTTTTGGTGGCGCTATAATAGAACAAAACATGAAATTCACATAGACTACGATGCATTTTTCAGCCTTTGTGCCTAAAATAATCTTAAAATGTGTTTAATTGCTCATTGCTGCGGTTTATCTGACACTCCCAGCCATTTTGGCATGTTTTGTCTTCTTCTTTGCGCTTGGGTCCGATAATGGCTGCTTGTTGTTTTTAGTTTTAGTCGACTCAAATCTAACGAGTTTAGTTCAATTGTAATGCATTCATTGAGCATTTAAGCGTTACATAACCGACTGAATACATGTCAATACTGACATTTGGACAAAATTCCAGTGCAAAAATACACTAAAAGTGAAAAAATGTCGTTGACGAAATGAACACTGGTCTGTTATTAGGAGTGCGATCCGATACGATAACCGATAATTCTCTATATTTGAAAGCCGATAACCAATAACTCTCTATATTTGAAAGCCAATAACCAATAATTCTCTATATTTGAAAGCCGATAACCAATAATTCTCTATATTTGAAAGCCAATAACCGATAATTCTCTATATTTGAAAGCCAATAACCAATAATTCTCTATATTTGAAAGCCAATAACCAATAATTCTCTATATTTGAAAGCCGATAACCAATAATTCTCTATATTTGAAAGCCAATAACCGATAATTCTCTATATTTGAAAGCCAATAACCGATAATTCTCTATATTTGAAAGCCGATAACCGATAACTCTATATTTGAAAGCCAATAACCAATAATTCTCTATATTTGAAAGCCAATAACCGATAATTCTCTATATTTGAAAGCCAATAACCGATAATTCTCTATATTTGAAAGCCAATAACCAATAATTCTCTATATTTGAAAGCCAATAACCGATAATTCTCTATATTTGAAAGCCGATAACCGATATATTGGCCAATAAATCTAAAACCAGATTTTTATATCATTTTTGATAGCCTGATTACAAAAACAAAGGTCTCAGCATTAAAAACCCACGTCCCAAACACACAATTATGATGCTCTCGTTATAATTTTATGTCAGAATTCACTGTATTTTCCTGTTTTGAAGTGTTTCCAATCAAATTTCCGTTATGGGGAACAGGAAATAGTAACTGAAATGGATGTTTTGTTTGCGCGTTCAGGCCACAGAACGGTTCGATCATCCTGTACAATCGCAAGAAGGTAAAATACCGGAAAGATGGATATTGCTGGAAGAAGAGAAAAGACGGAAAGACGACAAGAGAGGATCACATGAAGCTGAAGGTTCAGGGCATGGAGGTGAGAGCGCCACCTTCAGCTCAAAACACGCACGGGGTATTTTTGTGAAAGAAGTCTCTCGTGCTCACCAGGGCTAACACACGGTAATATTGTGAATGTGATGATATAGCGGCTCACACTTCTCTGTTTCTTTGACACAGTGTCTTTACGGTTGTTATGTTCATTCCTCCATCGTCCCAACATTCCACAGGAGATGCTATTGGCTGCTGCAGGTTAGTTATGATCCATCACAAATCTATCCAATCAGAAGCCAGGATGAATGCATGTATTACTATAACTGTGTGTGTGTGTGTGTGTTTGCAGAACCCAGACATTGTGCTTGTTCACTACCTGAACGTGCCCTCGCTGGAGGACAGTGTGAAGTCATGTGGCCCGGTGTCCTGTGCTCTGACCGATCGGCGGGACAGTCTGCGCTGGAGCCGAGACGAACTGCTGTCGCAACTCAAACCCATGTGTGAGTGACCAATCACACGCCTGATCTATGAGTGATCAACCAATCACACGCCTGATCTATGAGCGATCGTTCTGTCACACGCCTGATCTATGAGCGATTGACCAATCACACGCCTGATCTATGAGCGATCGACCAATCACACGCCTGATCTATGAGCGATCGACCAATCACACACCTGATCTATGAGCGATCGACCAATCACACGCCTGATCTATGAGCGATCGACCAATCACACGCCTGATCTATGAGCAATCGACCAATCACACGCCTGATCTATGAGCGATCGACCAATCACACACCTGATCTATGAGCGATTGACCAATCACACGCCTGATCTATGAGCGATCGACCAATCACACGCCTGATCTATGAGCGATCGACCAATCACACACCTGATCTATGAGCGATCGACCAATCACACGCCTGATCTATGAGCGATCGACCAATCACACACCTGATCTATGAGCGATTGACCAATCACACGCCTGATCTTTAAGTGGTCGACCAATCACACGCCTGATCTTTGAGCGATTGACCAATCACACGCCTGATCTATGAGTGATCGACCAATCATCTGCCTGATCTATGAGCGATTGACCAATCACACGCCTGATCTATGAGCGATTGACCAATCACACGCCTGATCTATGAGCGATTGACCAATCACACGCCTGATCTATGAGCGATCGACCAATCACACGCCTGATCTTTAAGTGGTCGACCAATCACACGCCTGATCTTTGAGCGATTGACCAATCACACGCCTGATCTATGAGTGATCGACCAATCACACGCCTGATCTATGAGTGATCGACCAATCATCTGCCTGATCTATGAGTGATCGACCAATCATCTGCCTGATCTATGAGCGATTGACCAATCATCCGCCTGATCTATGAGCGATTGACCAATCACACGCCTGCTAAATGAGTGTATGTACTCAGTGTGTGTGTGTGTGTGTGTGTGTGTGTGTGTGTTTAGTCAACAGTATGAAATGGTCTTGTGGAGGCAATGGTGCTGTGGATCTCTCCGTGGAGCAGATGGTGCAACAGATCCTGGAAACCCAACAGACCAAACCACAACCACGAACACACACCTGCCTCTGCGGTAACTCACACACTCTTTCTGTGCACAACAAGCTTTAAATACTGACCAGTGGTGTTTCCAAAACATTCTTACGTTTTAATCAAGGCATTGTTTTTATGTTTATTTAGGTTTTTTTTGGATCAACTATTCTTTTTTTTGTCTAATGACCATCATTTTTATAATATAAAAATTATATAGACATTTAAAAATTACATAAACAAAAAAATACTCAAACTTAAAAATGAACACAAAATTACTCAAACATACAATTTACACATTTGATGTATAATTCTTACTAAAACGTATATCAAATTAATAAAAATTATATAGACATATTAAGAAAAAAGAATAAAAATTACAAACAAAAATTACTAAAATTTAAAATGAAACCTATTAATAAAATACTTTCATGAAATGAAATACATTTTTGTATAACATGTTTATTGAGTTTATATGATTTACACATTTGATGTACGAAAATAACAAAAACTTAAATCAAAGTAATAAAAATGTATATAGACATTAAAAAAATACCAAATATAAAAAAAAAAGGGAAAAAAAAATGTAGAACTGAAAATAAAAAAATTAATTAAATACATTTATGATATAAAATATATATTTTTATTGAATTTATACAATTTACACATTTGGTGTATGAAAATAACTGAAACTAAAAATTTATAAAAATTATACAGACATATTAAAAAAAACAAATACAAATTACAAACAGAACGATTACTAAAACTTAAAATGAAAACTATTAATGAAATACGTTTTTGAACACATCTTTATTGAATTTATACAATTTACACATTTGATGTACAAAAATAACTAAAACTTAAAATTAATAAAAAATTATACTTACATTTTAAAAATAAAACAAACAAAAATGACAAAAAATGTAAAACTGAAAATAAAAACTAAACGAAATACATTTTTGTATAACTTCTTAATTTATGTAATTTACACATTTGATGCACAAAAATAACTAAAACTAAAATAAAATTAATAAAAAGTATATAGACAATTATAAAAACAAATAAAATGATAATCCATTTAAAATTAAAATAAAAAATATGAATGAAATACTTTTATGAAATCAAATATTTTATTTTTACATATCTTTATTGAATTTATACAATTTACACATTTGATGTATGAAAATAACTAATACTTAAAACTAATAAAAAGTATATATACTTTAAAAAAACAACAAATAAAAACGACAAACACAAAAAAATATTAAAACTGAAAATAATTTTTTTGAATGCAATACATTTTTTAACATATTTGTATTGAATTTATACAATTTACACATTTGATGTACGAAAATAACTAAAACTTAAATAAAATTAATACAAATTTTATAGACATTAAAAACTAATAAAAATGATAATAAAAAAAAAATTGAATGAAATACATTTATGAAATAAATTAAATGTTTTAACACATCTTTATTGAATTTATACAATGAACACATTTTATGTGTAATGATAACTAAAACCTAAATAAAATTAATAAAATGTATATAGACATAAAAAACAAATACAAATGACAAACACAAAAATTATTAAAACTGAAAATAAAAACTATGGAATACATTTTATAACACATCTTTATTGAATTGATGTAATATACACATTTGATGTACAAAAATAACTAAAACTAAAATAAAATTAATTAAAAGTATATAGACATTTAAAAAATAAAAATGACAATACATATAAAACTATTTTTTGAGCATATCTTTATTGAATTTATGCAATTTACACATTGCTAACTTTAATTGAACTCTCTTCATTTAAATAAATAAACAAAAAAATATATATACAGTCATAAAAAATTTACATTTATGTCATACTTTCCTCATAAACATATACTCCATAACTTCACACTTCCAGAGCTAATAAATAAAACTTATGAACAATGTTCCCAAGGTATTTGAAACTTAAATGAAATACGTTTTAAAATGTATTAAAAAAGAAGACTTAACTTAAACTGTAATAATATTTCACAATATTACAAAATTAATTTACACATTTGATGTACAAAAAATACTAAAACTTAAATAAAATTAATACAAATTATATAGACATAAAAAAACAAAAAAATGACAAACACAAATTATTAAAACTGAAAATAAAAACTATGAATGGAATACATTTTATAACACATCTTTATTGAATTTATGTAATATACACGTTTGATGTACAAAAATAACTAAAACTAAAATAAAATTAATTCAAATTATATAGACATAAAAAAACTAATAAAAATGATAATAAAAAAAAACTATGAATGAAATAGATTTATGAAATAAATTAAATGTTTTAACACATCTTTATTGAATTTATACAATTTACACATTTGATGTACAAAAATAACTAAAACTAAGATACAATTAATACAAATTATATAGACATAAAATAACAAATAAAAATGATAATAAATAAACACAAAAATAAAAATATACAGACAAAAAATGATTTAAACTGAAAATAAAAACTATTAATGGAATAATTTTTTTAACTTATTTTTATTGAATTTATACAATTTACACATTTGATGTACAAAAATAACTAAAACTTAAAATTAATAAAAATTATACAGACATTTAAAAAACTAAAAAATTACAAACAACAAATTACTAAAACTTAAAATAAAAACTATTAATGAAATACATTTATGAAATGCAATAAAAAAAAGTTTTAACGTATCTTTATTGAATTTATACAATTTACACATTGCTTGCTTATTTGAACTCTTCATTTAAATAAATAAACTAAAAATATACAGACATAAAAAATTATTAAAACTGAAAATAAAAACTATTAAAGGAATACATTTTTTAACGTATCTTTATTGAATTTATACAATTTACACATTTGATGTACAAAAAAAACTAAAACTTAAAATTAATAAAAATTATACAGACATTTAAAAAACAAAAAAATTACAAACAAAAAATTACTAAAACTTAAAATAAAAACTATTAATGAAATACATTTATGAAATGCAATAAAAAAAAGTTTTAACGTATCTTTATTGAATTTATACAATTTACACATTTGATGTACAAAAAAAACTAAAACTTAAAATTAATACAAATTATATAAACATTTAAAAAACTAAAAAATTACAAACAAAAAAATTACTAAAACTTAAAATAAAAGCTATTAATGAAATACCTTATGAAATGCAATAAAACATTTTTAACAAATCTTTATTGAATTTACATAATTTACACATTACTTAATTGAACTTTCTTCATTTAAATAAATAAACAAAAAATAAAAATATACAGGCATAAATAAATTAACATTTATGTCATACTTTCCTCATAAACATAACTTCCCACACCCAGAGCTAATAGATAAAACTTATGAACAATGTTCCCAAGGTATTTGAAACGTAAATTAAATACATTTTAAAATATTATATTTCACAATATTACAGTTTTTATTGTATTTTCTATCAGGCTTTTGAACAATAGTTAATAGATGACGTGTTTTCCCGCAGCATCTCCCGGATCCAACATTCCTCACCGCTGCAACAGCACAAAACATCGCATCATCTCCCCCAAACTGCCCGCCCCTTACCCCGCCCTCACGGAGCTGCAGAATCTGGCCAATGAGGGCTCAGAGGTGGGGCAAGAGGCGGGGCCTGGCGATGCTTTGGTTGCTGTCGTGCCTTCAGAGAGGAAGCAGGTGGAGGATGGCGGGCGGGTCGAGGACATGGTGGGCGTGGCTTCACCGTGCTCCGCCTCTTCCTCGTCCTCTTCGAGTCCGCCCCAAACGCAGCGCGCACCGACCATCGCTCTGAGCAACGGAAATGGCTTCCAGCGGGGCGGATTGGCGGCGGTGGCGCTGCCGCAGAACGCGGTCATCGTCATGACGACGGCGACGCCCGTGCGGCGTGGATGTGGGGAGGAGTCAAACGGCGAGATTGGGTCCACCCGACTATCGCTCACTCGAGCCGGCGGACGGTTAGTTTTGTCTCCTGTCCCGGCCAAACAAGACACGCCCTCCCCGCCAAACTCCGCCTCCCCACCGAGCCCCGTACCGCCAAATCAGGGCGTGGCCACGCTGTCACTCACTCTCCTTCCCAGCCCTGTGATTGGAGGACTGCTGCTGACCGACCGCATTGTCCCAGAAGCCCCCGGGGCGCTTCTACACCCGTCGTCCCCTTCGCCCTCGCTGCTTCCCTTCGACCCCGATTCCTTCCTCAACAGCCCCAAACAGGGCCAGACCTACGGAGGCCCCGCCCTCACGCCCAACTCCGCCTCCTCGTCCCCGTCTCCGCCTCCTTCCACATCTCCTCAGCCTCCGTCTCTCGCTCTGTCTCTTTCCCCCCCGTCGTCTCTGTCTTCCCTCTCTTCCGAGATGGAGAGGAAGAGTATTCCAGGTCATCCCGCCTCCAGTCCGACCTCGCTCTCGTTTTCGCGTACGATGTATCTGGAGACGTCTTTAGGGCTGGATTCGTTGAGCCCTTCGCTTTCTGCCCCGCCCACTGACGGTAGAGCTCCTCCCACCGGATTCGATGCACAAACCCCGCCCGGTCATCTACTGACCAATCAGCTCTCTCCTTCCCGACTGGCAGCCGCCAACACAACGACTGAAATGATACCCTCCCTCGAAATGCTGGCGACCAATCAGCTGCCTCCGGAAGGAGAAAAGGCGGAGCTTAGTCTTTTAGCAACGCACTCCATGTGCATTCAACCCCAGAGTCTGACTCCGCCCCCAGCCACGCCCACAAACGTGACTCCCATACAGGTGAAGGAGGAGCAGTCTCCGCCCACTCATTTCGATTCAGACGTGACGCCCATGGACACCACCCACTGCGCCCATATAGACGGCGAGGAGGCGGGGCTTACGTTTGACTCCACCTTCCCTGACCTAATATCTGAGCTGATCACCGAGGAGACGGTCAGCCCCTCCCCCGCCCCAGCTCCGCCCCTTTACCCCATCAGGTACATGGTTCCGCCTCCCTCGACGCCCTCCGCCTCGTTCTTGCCCTTCCCGCTCCTGACGAACGGCCTCTCTCCGGAGGAATCCCAGCGCCTGGCCAACATCACAGACTTCTCCCCAGAGTGGTCGTACCCGGAGGTAGGAATACGTTACGTCACTTTTTTTTAAATAACTGCAAAATAAAACAAACATTATTTTCTGATTTTTTTCACACACCAGCTTTTTTTTCACACCAGTTTTTTTCGCCAGCGTTGTTATGGCCTAAATTAATACATGATTGATTAACTTATTCTAACATTTTTCTTTAACATTCTCTTTCTAACATTTTTCAATGTACATTTATGAAATGCACTTTCTGTAAATAAATTTGAATTGAATTTAATTGAACACACACACACACTCTCGCACACATACTCACAAACACACACACATACTCACAAACACATACTCATACACACACATACACACACATACTCACACACACACACACACACACACACACACACACACGTACTCACTCACACACACACTCTCACACACATACTCACAAACACACACACTCTCACGCACACACACACACACACACACACACACACACACACACACACACACACACACACACACACACACACACACACACACACACACACACACACACACACACACACACACTCTCACACACACACACACACACATACTCATATACACACACACATACTCATATACACACACACACACACACATATTAACAAACTCCTATGTTAGAAGCGAATAATGTATTTGACGGCCCTAGTGATACTGTGTGTGTGTGTGTGTGTGTGTGTGTGTGTCCCTCTGGTTCAGGGAGGAGTGAAGGTGCTGATCACTGGCCCCTGGGCGGAGACAGACGGCCGATACTCGTGTGTGTTCGATCAGAGCCGAGTTCCTGCTTCTCTCATCCAGCCGGGCGTCCTGCGCTGTTATTGTCCAGGTGAGCAGCTCAGTCTCACACACGGCCAGACGGGGGCGCTCACGGCTTCAGTCTGAGAGAAACACACACACACACACACACACACACACACACACACACACACACACACACACACACACACACACACACACACACACACACACACACACACACACACACACACACACACACACACACACACACACACACACACACACACACACACACACAAGTGAAGACTCTAACTATAATTAACCCTGAATTGGGTTAATGGAAACGCTACTTTAAAACTAGTGTGAGAGAGTGTGTGTGTGTGTGAGTGTGTGAGAGTGTGTGAGAGTGTGTGAGAGTGTGTGAGAGTGTGTGAGAGTGTGTGTGAGTGTGTGTGAGTGTGTGTGAGTGTGTGTGAGTGTGTGTGAGTGTGTGTGAGAGTGTGTGAGAGTGTGTGAGAGTGTGTGAGAGTGTGTGAGTGTGTGAGTGTGTGTGAGTGTGTGAGTGTGTGTGTGAGTGTGTGAGTGTGTGAGTGTGTGTGAGTGTGTGTGAGTGTGTGTGAGTGTGTGTGAGTGTGTGTGTGTGAGTGTGTGTGTGTGTGTGTGTGTGTGTGTGTGTGTGTGTGTGTGTGTGTGAGTGTGTGTGAGTGTGTGTGAGTGAGTGAGTGAGTGTGTGTGAGTGTGTGTGTGTGTGTGTGTGAGTGTGTGTGAGTGTGTGTGAGTGTGTGTGAGTGTGTGTGAGAGAGTGTGTGTGTGTGTGTGTGTGTGAGTGTGTGTGAGAGTGTGTGAGTGTGTGTGTGAGAGAGACTGTGTGTGTGTGAGTGTGAGAGAGAGAGTGTGTGGGCCCAATCTTGCACTCAGCGCAATTGACTTTGTACACCGACGCATGTGTCATTCCTATTTTGCACCCGCGCAAAGCGCGCTTTTCCCTCCACAGAAGCACGTCGCTAAACTAGTGAATGCACTTGCGCTCCCTGGGCGGGTCAGCGCAAAAAAGGAGGCGTGTTCCGGCGCAAACAATCCCTGGTGCTATTTTGCTGTTCCATTAAACAATTGCGCCACTGACCAGAAAAAACCTAGTCTAAAGTCAGTGGCGCGTTGTTCATTATGCTATTTTAAGGGCGCATGCTTGACCATAATGTATAGCGTGCACAACGCGCATACACTTTGCTCATGTAATCTACACAGATGCAACAGTTATTTTTGCAAATCATAAATTGTTACACTAAAAAATATTAACACATGAGATGACGGAAATCATTGTGGTGTGCCACGAAGATGTGAAAAAATAGGCATAAATCTAGCTTACAAATTATTCAGGCTAATTGTAGTCTAATAATTAAGGATAAGACCTGTTTGCCCAATAGTGGCAAGACATATATGTATATAAGGACATCTGACAAATTGGTTTGTCCGTCAAGAACCAGGAAAAAAAATCGGTGAGGGTGGACGCAGCGATGTCCTCTGCTGGCGTCAGGTCCTGAGTCGAGGCAGATCCACCTCCCGTTACACGGCGTGCCCGATTGATGCTGGCAAGCTTGGACTTTCCCCGTCTTCTGATGTCATTGTAGCGCTTGCGGCACTGGTGCGACGTCCTGGGGATGCCAGCTGATGAAACAATTGTGGCTATTTCCTCCCACGCCTGTTTAACCGACGCTATTTTGGGTGGGTTTCTCCCATCCCCATACAACACAACTTCTCTGTCTTTCACTGCTCTTACAAGCACATCAGTCTCCTCGGCTGTGAACCGCTCCTGGCGTGCGCCTGGTAAATACGCCATAATAATAGCAATCCATAATGGAACTTGCGCACCTGCTTTTACAGGGAATGTTGGATGACGCTCTGATTGGTTTATTCACGTTACGCCCAAACCACACCTATGAATAATGAAGCTACTTCAGACCAACCCATTTTAGATTTGCGCCGGGCGCAAGAGCCATTTATCCCGCCGGGAAAATAGCAACAGCGCCGAGACCCGCCCACAAAGTTACTTGCGCTTCGCGCTTTGACACTTGCGT
>NC_137117.1:39477994-39500494 GCF_949357685.1 Gobio gobio | reverse complement strand
AACAAATTCAATTAGGTTAATTTTGATTAAATTCAGTTCAATAAAAGTGTCAATGTTGCAAAATTCATAAATTCCAAAACTTATTTATTTCAGTTGAGTTCAGTGTTGATTTATTCAGTTTAATAGCAGTGTCACCGTTACAAAATTAATCAATTATTAAACAAATTAAGTTAATTTTGATTTAATTCAGTTCAATAAAAGTGTCAATGTTGCAATATTAATAAATTCGGAAACTAATTCAATTTAGTTCAGTTCAATCTTGATTTTATTCAGTTTAATAACTATGTCAATGTTGCAAAATTAACAACTTATTAAACAAATTCAGTTCATTTTGATTCAATTCAGTTCAATAACAGTGTCAATGTTGCAAAATGTATCAATTCTGAAACTAATTAATTTGTTCAGTTCAATGTTGATTTAATTCAGTTTAATAACAGTGTCAATGTTGCAAAATTCATCAATTATGAAATAAATTCAGTTCCTTTTGATTCAATTCAGTTCAATAACAGTGTCAATGTTGCAAAATTCATCAATTATGAAATCAATTCAGTTCCTTTTGATTCAATTCAGTTCAATAAAAGTGTCAATGTTGCAATATTAATAAAATCGGAAACTAATTCAATTTAGTTCAGTTCAATCTTGATTTAATTCAGTTTAATAACTATGTCAATGTTGCAAAATTATCAACTTATTAAACAAATTCAGTTCATTTTGATTCAATTCAGTTCAATAACAGTGTCAATGTTGTAAAATGTATCAATTCTGAAACTAATTAATTTGTTCAGTTCAATGTTGATTTAATTCAGTTTAATAACAGTGTCAATGTTGCAAAATTCTTCAATTACTAAGCAAATTCAGTTCCTTTTGATTCAATTCAATTCAATAACAGTGTCAATGTTGCAAAATTCTTCAATTACTAAGCAAATTCAGTTCCTTTTGATTCAATTCAATTCAATAACAGTGTCAATGTTGCAAAATTCATCAATTATGAAATAAATGCAGTTCATTTTGATTCAATTCAGTTCAGTAACAGTTTCAATGTTGCAAAATTCATCAATTATGAAATAAATTCAGTTCCTTTTGATTCAATTCAATTCAATTCAATAACAGTGTCAATGTTGCAAAATTCATCAATTATGAAATAAATGCAGTTCATTTTGATTCAATTCAGTTCAATAACAGTGTCAATGTTGCAAAATTCATCAATTATGAAATAAATTCAGTTCCTTTTGATTCAATTCAGTTCAATAACAGTGTCAATGTTGCAAAATTCATCAATTATGAAATAAATTCAGTTCCTTTTGATTCAATTCAGTTCAATAACAGTGTCAATGTTGCAAAATTCATCAATTATGAAATCAATTCAGTTCCTTTTGATTCAATTCAGTTCAATAACAGTGTCAATGTTGCTAAATGAATCAATTATGAAATCAATTCAGTTCCTTTTGATTCAATTTAGTTCAATAACAGTGTCAATGTTGCAAAATTCATCAATTATGAAATAAATGCAGTTCATTTTGATTCAATTCAGTTCAGTAACAGTTTCAATGTTGCAAAATTCATCAATTATGAAATAAATTCAGTTCCTTTTGATTCAATTCAATTCAATTCAATAACAGTGTCAATGTTGCAAAATTCATCAATTATGAAATAAATTCAGTTCCTTTTGATTCAATTCAGTTCAATAACAGTGTCAATGTTGCAAAATTCATCAATTATGAAATCAATTCAGTTCCTTTTGATTCAATTCAGTTCAATAACAGTGTCAATGTTGCTAAATGAATCAATTATGAAATCAATTCAGTTCCTTTTGATTCAATTCAGTTCAATAACAGTGTCAATGTTGCTAAATGAATCAATTATGAAATCAATTCAGTTCCTTTTGATTCAATTTAGTTCAATAACAATGTCAATGTTGCTAAATTAATAAATTATGAAATAAATTCAGTTCCTTTTGATTCAATTCAATTCAATGACAGTGTCAATGTTGCAAAATTAATAAGTTATGAAATCAATTCAGTTCCTTTTGATTCAATTCAGTTTAATAACAGTGTCAATGTTGCAAAATTCATCAATTATTAAACAAATTTAGTTCATTTTGATTCAATTCAATTCAATAACAGTGTCAATGTTGCAAAATTCATCAATTATGAAATCAATTCAGTTCCTTTTGATTCAATTCAGTTTAATAACAGTGTCAATGTTGCAAAATTCATAAATTATGAAATCAATTCAGTTCCTTTTGATTCAATTCAGTTCAATAACAGTGTCAATGTTGCTAAATTAATCAATTATGAAATAAATTCAGTTCATTTTGATTCAATTCAATTCAATAACAGTGTCAATGTTGCAAAATTCATCAATTATGAAATCAATTCAGTTCCTTTTGATTCAATTCAGTTCAATAACAGTGTCAATGTTGCAAAATTCATCAATTGTGAAATCAATTCAGTTCCTTTTGATTCAATTCAGTTTAATAACAGTGTCAATGTTGCTAAATTCATCAATTATGAAATCAATTCAGTTCCTTTTGATTCAATTCAGTTCAATAACAGTGTCAATGTTGCTAAATGAATCAATTATGAAATCAATTCAGTTCCTTTTGATTCAATTTAGTTCAATAACAATGTCAATGTTGCTAAATTAATAAATTATGAAATAAATTCAGTTCCTTTTGATTCAATTCAATTCAATGACAGTGTCAATGTTGCAAAATTAATAAGTTATGAAATCAATTCAGTTCCTTTTGATTCAATTCAGTTTAATAACAGTGTCAATGTTGCAAAATTCATCAATTATTAAATAAATTCAGTTCATTTTGATTCAATTCAATTCAATAACAGTGTCAATGTTGCAAAATTCATCAATTATGAAATCAATTCAGTTCCTTTTGATTCAATTCAGTTCAATAACAGTGTCAATGTTGCAAAATTCATCAATTGTGAAATCAATTCAGTTCCTTTTGATTCAATTCAGTTTAATAACAGTGTCAATGTTGCAAAATTCATCAATTATGAAATCAATTCAGTTCCTTTTGATTCAATTCAGTTCAATAACAGTGTCAATGTTGCTAAATTAATCAATTATGAAATAAATTCAGTTCATTTTGATTCAATTCAGTTCAATAACAGTGTCAATGTTTCAAAATTCATCAATTATGAAATCAATTCAGTTCCTTTTGATTCAATTCAGTTTAATAACAGTGTCAATGTTGCAAAATTCATCAATTTGGAAATAAATTCAATTTAATTACAGTCTCAATGTTGCAAAATTAATAAATTATGAAATAAATTCAGTTCATTTTGATTCAATTCAGTTCAATAACAGTGTCAATGTTGCAAAATTAATAAATTCGGAAAAGAATTCAATTCAGTTCAGTTCAATGTTGATTTAATTCAGTTCAATAACAGTGTCAATGTTGCAAAATTAATAAATTCGGAAAATAATTCAATTCAGTTCAGTTCAATGTTGATTTAATTCAGTTCAATAACAGTGTCAATGTTGCAAAATTAATCAATTATGAAATAAATTCAGTTCCTTTCAATGTTGTTTCAATTCAGTTTAAATAGTGTCCATTTTGCTAAATTCATCAATTATTAATTAATCAAATTAATAATTTCGGAAACTAATTAATTTCTGTTCAATTAAATCTTGATTTAATTCATTTTAATAACAGAGTGTCAATGTTGCAAAATTCATAAATTCCGAAACATATTCAATTATGTTCAGTTGCGTTAAGTGTTGATTTATTTCAGTTTAATAACAGTGTCAATGTTGTAAAATTAATCAATTATTAAATTGAGTTCATTTCAATGTTGCTTCAATTTCATTTCAATAGTTTAGATATTTCTATGGGAAAACAAGCCAATAATACTGAGGAAGAACATTGATATTTGCAGTGCAGTGTAAAACGTAAACTAAAATGAAAATATAAACAACAATAGTTAGTTTACAGTGCAGTCAGTAAATATCTGAACCATGACGCGGATCAGTGTTTGGATTCAGCTGCTGAAAGCAGTCCAGTCCCTGATCCTGTTATCCGTGTTTTCATATTCCAGCGGTTAAACTAGATGTTGTGTGTCCGTGTGGATATCAGCCGTTTCTATTTCTGCCCCTCACTGAAAGCCTATTTAAATCCACGTGTCTGTCTGTCTCTCTCTCCGCCTCAGTAATTTAAGCTCTGCTCTGTCTCTCTCTCGTCTCATTTGGGACTTTCCCTGCTCGAGGACGGACGTCCGTGCGGATCCAGCCGGACTTTTGCAGTTTTTCCTCTCCTCCGTGTGGAATACTTTGTTTTTCCTGACTTTTCCGTCATCTTTCTCTCTCTCTCTCTCATGTGATCTGAGCGTGTGGTACTTCTCTGATCGTATGTCCATGTGTTATTAACTGTATTAAAAGTGTATTTTTTTTATACTTTCTAACATGTCTCACTCCTGATTGAGAGAGAGTGAGACAGGTGAAGAGAGCGAGACATGGAGTTGCACTTTTTCCGATTCGCCGTTTGTATTTGATCGTCGGAGCGATGGCGCAGAGAAGCAGGGATGGTGTAGGTAGGAATGACTGTGTGTTTGAAAGTCTGTGTGTGTGTGTGTGTGTGTGTGTTTGTTTGTTTGGAGGTCTGCCTTAGAGATCACTCTGTGTGTGTGTGTGTGTGTGTGTGTGTGTGTGTGTGTGTGTAAAAGCTGAGCTGTCAACACATTCACACACACTGTAAATCAAGCACTAAACACACACACTCACGTCTGCTTTGTGTCTGTAAAAGTAAATATTAGAATTAGTTGAGAGTCATGAACCATAAATAATTTTCATGCCGTTTCGTTCTTCCGCCGAGTTTCCTGCATGTCGTTCTGCTTATCGTCCAAATCTTATTCTAAAGAAATGCCTTTCTTGCAATAAAGTTCCTGTTTCAAAGCAGCTCCTCAGTAATAAACAGTAAATAATAGTGTTAATGTTGTAAAATTCAGTTCAATAACACTGTCAGTGTTGCAAAGTTCCAATCCAATTCATTTAAATTTGATTCAATTCAGTTTAATAAGTGTCAATGTTGCACAGTTAAACACAGTTCAATGTTGGTTCAATTAATTTCAAAAACAGTGTTTATGTTCACACTTCAGCAATTATGGGAAAAACATTTAAATTTTATTCAATTCAGTTCAATAACTGTTGATGTTGCAACATTAATCAATTAAGAAACAAATTCTGTTCAGTGTTGATTTAATTCAGTTTAATAACGCTGACAATGTTGCAAAATTAATCAATTATTAAACTAATTAAATTTGGTTCAGTTTGATTCAATTCATTTCAATAACAGTGTCGTGTTGCAAAAGTAATCAATTATGAAACGAATTCAATTCAGTTCGATTTAATTCAGTTTAATAAGTATCAATGTTGCATTGATACTCATCAATTTTTAAATATTCAGTTCAGTTCAATGTTGATTCAGTTCAGTTCAGTAACAGTTTAGTGTTGATTTAATTCACTTTACTAACAGTATCGACGTTGCAAAATTCATCAATTATGAAACTAATTTAATTCAATTCAGTTCAGTGCTGATTTAATTCAGTTTAATAACAACATTGATGTTTAAAAATTCATCAATTATTAAACGTTCAGTTCAATAACAGTGTCAATGTTGCAAAATGTATCAATTATGATTTTTTTTTAATTTGATTAAATTCGGTTCTGTAATGCTGTCAATGTTGCAAAGTTCATCAATTATGAAGCTAATTCAATTCAGTTCAGTGTTGATTTTATTCAGATTAATAACAACATTGATGTTGCAAAATTCATCAATTATTAAACATTCATTTCAGTTCAGTAACAGTGTCAATGTTGCAAAGTTCATCAATTATGAAACTAACTAAATTTAATTCAGTTTGATTCAATTCAGTTCAATAACCGTGTTGATGTTGCAAAATTCATCAATTATGAAGCTAATTCAATTCAGTTCAGTGTTGATTTTATTCAGATTAATAACAACATTGATGTTTCAAAATTCATCAATTATTAAAACATTCATTTCAGTTCCATGTTGTTTCAATTCAGTTCAATAACTGTTGATTTTGCAAAATGTATCAATTATGAAGCTAATTCAATTCAGTTCTGTGTTGATTCTATTCAGTTAGATATGTTGCAAAATTCATGAATTATGAATTTAATAATCCTTATTGTTGCTTTGTGATTTCTGCGCTCCTTGGCTATGGCAGTTATCACTTCAGCTGGCCGTTGCCGTTCCTTCAGCAGCTGTTGCTTAAAGTTTCCAATGTCAGTATTGCTTTATTCTGAAAGAGAACGGCCATTTAATCATTTTTTTTCTCATGTGATTCTCCTTGTTCGTTCAGAATTGTGTCCCATCATGGAGGTGAACGTTGTTTAATGTTGACCGCCTCTCGTTCTCTCTAGATAATCAGTTCAGGATGTCGATTCTGGAGCGCCTGGAGCAGATGGAGCGCCGAATGGCAGAGATGTCAAATAACAATCAGCAGCATCAACATATGAATCACTATCACCAGCAGCTGTCCCGGAATCAGAGCTCTGCTCCGCGCTTGACTCCCGAAAACCAGGTACACACACTGGAGTCTCTGTTTCTGACATTCACCTCTGATAGGCTGATTTCACACCATCTCCTGTAGTCCGTGCTCACAGGTTTATCAGTCCAGCAGGAAACAAAGGTTTGATTCTCGGACCGATACAAATACGATGTCCAGTACAAACATCTAAACATTCATAAATCAAGATATATTTACTTTAGTATATATTTATTTTAGCACAATGACAAGATAAAAAGTGTTGTTTTATGAAAAAAACCTTCAAAATGAAACAACTTTACACTTAAAATAAGAAAAAAATGTCTATCAGTGTGGTATGAAAAAATAAACTTAATTTAAAGGGAAAGCACGATTATTTTTCTGTCCCCATTGGCAGATTTTGTTGTTGTTGTTTAAGACATAAACTTAACTTTTGATACATTTTTCAGAAAACAAGACTTAATATGTCAGTCATTTTGCTTCTCCAGTAAATTTATCTTGATTGAAGAATGTTTAGATATTTGTGCTGGAAAACAAGACAGAAATACTGAGGAAGAGACATTTTTTTGCAGTGTGATGAGGAAGAATTGGATGGTTTTTCTACAGGGAGTGATGATGTTTTCCAGCACAAATATCCAAACATTCTTCAATCAAGACCAGGGTTATTATCATCAAATAAAACTTAAAAAAATAATAAAAAATAAAGGGTTAATTCTCTCATCATTTACTCATGCTCATGTCGTTCGAAACCTGTAAGTCTTTTGTTCGTCTGAACACAAATGAAGATCTTTTTATTGAAATCTGAGAGATTTGAAAGTCTATTCACACTTCAAAAATAGATCATAAAACGAATCCATATGAATCGAGCAGTTTAAGTCTTCTTGAAAAGACACGATCGCTTTATATGATGCACATTGATCAGCGAACTTACAGCACTCAAATATGGTAAATATACTTGGATTAAACGACTTCATTCATATGGATTTATTTTACAATATGAGCTTTTTGAAATGTCAAGACTTTCAGTAGAATCTCTTTTAGATTTCATTAAAATGTCTTTGTCATATATCATATTTGTAACATCATTAGTTAACGTTAGTAACTATCGTTAACTATCATTGAGCAATACATTTGTTACAGTATTTATTAATCTTGCTTAATGTTAATAAAAATACAACTGTTCAATGTTAGTTCATGTCAGCTCACGCCCATTACATAATATTAACAGATACAATTACAAAATTTGAATAATGTATGTACTTGCATCGGTAGATTTCAATTATAATAATCTGTAAAGGCGATACATTTATAAATGAGCCCCCCCCCTCCCCATTTCAGCAACACTTATATACACCTATACACATTCCTGTCTATATTCTGAAGGTTTGTACTGAGGGGCTTGTTCATATATCATTCACACTGGTTTATATAACCCTTTATTCCTAAATATATGCTGAAAGTGTTTTTTCCCCTGTGTATTACAGTATTTTATGATTTATGCAGTGATAAAAAGAGATATCCAAAATCCCCTTGCCAAAAACCTTTATCTCTAGCATGTCAACAAAATCAAACAAGAACTTTGAATCTGACTTTATCCAATGTTCAGATTAATCTCTGGAAGTGTATGCAAATTAGTGCACATTTAATTAGATAATGCCTCAATTGCGTATTTAAACATAACATTCATATTATATTATATAAGCTATATTATATATTAATTATATATTATAGCTTTTTAGCATATGCAAATATAGATTTTGTTAAATGTTGAAATTAACATTAGGTAAGAGTAATACATGCCGTTTGCTGTAGAATTATTGTTCATTGTTAGCTAACTAATGTTAAGTTTTATCCAAGCCAAAAGAGAAGCAATTCGTCAAGGATCCAACAATATTCGTCGTTATATGACAAGTTTATGAAGCAAGCTAGAGAAGAGGAGAAATGCGGAGAAGAAATTGTTTTTTTGTGCTTGTAAGTGCATTAAAATATTAATAAACGCTATAATACTATCTCAGTGATACTAAAATAACAGTGGTGTGTTGATGAGCGCTGGATTTATGAACGTGCGTTATCAGGGTTAGTGGGGGAATGTCAACTTTGCCGGTGACATCACTTCAGAATGCGAGTATTAATAGCGCTTTTTCCATGTTGGTGCGTCACACACACACACATTACAGTTCAGGTTTTCCACATCTGATTCTCCAGTAAAGTCCTGTAGTTTCTGAACTAGTCTTCAGGTTTAGTGCTGATGGTTTTGATACTAAAACCTCGTCTGTGTTTGTGAGAATCATCTGGCTGATTCATGTTATTCATTTTTAGTTTTTCCACTCTTACGTCAATACAGCACGAGGATGGACTGAGAGACCGATACAGACAGACAGACAGGAGGGGAAAAACTGAGGGAGGGTGTGTGTGTGTGTGTGTGTGTGTGTTGAGGGATAACTAACCAAAAGTAGTCATGTTACCTCCTCATCCTAACTACGTCAACACTAATTCATTCTATCTAAACTGGTCTAACCAACTAAATAATTGCAGAACTTCATGGATTTATATAGAAATCAGTTTCAGTAACGTAACTGGTTAATCTAAACCTATTTCAGACGCTGTAGCAACCATCCGGTTGACGTTAAATCGCTGACGTTAAGCGATTTGTTTGACTGAACTGTTCAAACTGATTGATTTGAGTCCCTGTGTTGCTTTGAGCATCTTTATGTTGTGAGATATTCAGTGAATGTCACTGTTTTCTGTTTTATTTTTTGTATTCAGTGTAAATGTATCTGCTCAAGGCCAGACACTACAGGTGAGTATAGGGTAAATATGTAAGCTAATGGATGATATCATCATACTTCCCCAGCTAATTAATTACAGTATATTAAGACACTTGCTTCATATTACAAGTTTTCTGAAATGTTATGTTTATGTGCGCAGTTGAGGCATTATCTAATTAAATGTGCACTAATTTGCATACATTTCCAGAGATTAATCTGAACATTGGATAAAGCCAGATTCAAAATTCTTGTTTGATTATGTTAACATGTTAGAGTTAAAGGTTTTTAGCAAGGGGATTTTGGATATCTCTTTTTATCACTGCATAAATCATAAAATACTGTAACACACAGGGAAAAAAGGCATTTTACGCATATATATTTAGGAATAAAGTGTTATATAAATCAGTGTGAATGATATATGAACAAACCCCTCAGTACAAACCTTCAGAATATAGATAGGAATAAAACTCTAAGTTTTGGTGTATGTAAGTGAGGCTGAAGTGGAAGAAAAAACTATTTTATAAATATATCGCCTTTACAGATGTATTACCGAATTATGTATTATAATTTAAATCTACAGACACAAATAGGTAAAGTGCAATAAATTAAGCTCTTAAATGTGATCAAAATTCATCAACTATCACTGAAATATTTACTACTATGTGTAACTCTCTCATAATACATTATTATAGGGAAATATTGTGAAAATAGTTTAATATTTTTAACAAATAGGCATAAAATGAATGAGTGTTTATTGGGAAAATTAGTTTAAAGCGGTACTTCACCGCTGGCAAAATGGGCTTTCAATAAAAGTTGTCTGCCTATACAGTTGAAAGGCAAAAAAAAAATTTAATTGGTGCTACCTGACTAGAGAAAACGGAGAAAAAGGGCTATGGTCTTCCCTTTTGCCAAATCGGTAGGAAAACACATAATGCACTGGGCATGTTGCCATCCAAGGCCAGTCTGCTATGGATATGCTTACCAGAGTCAAACACCGCCTTGCTTTTGTAGGAAATACTTCTTCGTAAACTTTTAGTCATAATAGTGTCGACTTAAATTGGTGTTGTGTAAGAATTCAAGGAGTAAACATTTAGCTGTTGTTACTCTCGGTTTCCAGGGGAATTGTGGGCAGTGGACAAAGTCTGCAAAGAATCGTAAATACAGAGACAATGCCACAACGGACGGTTTGCAGTCAACGTTTCAAACTGGATGACCACGAACAGTGTTTTAGGCCAAATGGAGGGGGAAAACTGAAAGAATCTGCCGTTTTCACTAGTTGTCAAAAGTTTAATGGCAGGTTTTTACTGACAAATAAACGTGAATTTCTCGGGTAAACGAATAAACATTGGTCATTTACATATACTACCGACATTGTAAATATACGAAAGTGTGTTGAAAATCGGCAAAGTTGCACTTTAATTTTATATTTAGAAATATGTATTTAAATATATGTATATGTATATATGTATTTCTAGGGACAATAGCTTATTTTTATATTTAAAAAACAAATACAGATAAAAGGAATATTCTTGATTTATTTATTTATTATAGACATTAAGCATTTTTTCCCACAGCATAAATGCATAATTTTGGGGAGAGAAAAGTTTAATGTTTATATTTATTTATGTTGTTATTATTATTTTTTTAGTATTTTATTAAATATTGTATGGGTTTATTTATATTACATTATATAATTAAGAATAAACCTAAATAAATAAATACATGTATTGTATACCCTTTCCTTTTCCATCCTGATTCATGTTAAATGCAAGTGTATTGCATTTAATGCAATTCATTTTGAAACCAGCTTCAGAATCACTGAAGTCTGAATCAAGTCTGAATCAAAATCCTGAGTTTGGTGTGATGAAAACGGGGTCCAATCCAGTAACAGTTTTTCCTCTGAAGTGTCATTAGATCAGTATATCATCTGGCAAACACGGCTTTGTTCTTCTGGTGACTGATATAAACCTGTGAACTCTGAGAAATTAGTGTTATTTTTCTCAAGTAGACATATGAAGGTGTGTTAATGTGCTAATGAGGATGTATCTGTGTGTGTGTGTGTGTGTGTGTGTGTGTGTGTGTGTGTGTGTGTGTGTGTGTGTGTGTGTGTGTGTGTGTGTGTCAGTCGGGGCTTTGGTTTGAGCGCAGGATTGTAGCAGTGTGTGAGCGGATGATGGCCGGCGGTCGGTGGGGACGAGACGGCGAGACGGACAGACTCACACACTCCGTCAGACACAGAGGAATGACGTTACTGCACCTCGCCGCCGCTCAGGGATACACACAGCTCATACACACACTCATACGCTGGAGGTAACGCACACACATAATCATGGTAACATTTTACAGTAAGGTATTTAGTTAATGGCAGATAATATAGATTGTTTTAAGCAAAAACTCACTTAATTTTGATTTCGCCCCCAGAAATTTTTACTCATCTAGTAAATTAATCTTGATTTAAGAATTTTAAATATTTGGACTGGAAACAAGAAAAAATACCTAATAAGAAGAGCATTTTTTGCAGTGTAGTCAAATCTTTTGATCATTTAAAATATAATAGGCCTTTGTTGACTACATTCCAAATAAAATAAACTACTGTTGCTCTCTGTCACATAGGCCTACCTGAAGCTCTTTCATTATGCAGCTAATTATGCGGGCTATTATGTTCTCTCAGGTGATACTCATCATTATTCATTAGATATAACGCCTCCTCGCATATTGGCTTTGTGAAGAAAAACTCTTACAAATTTAAAATGAATATATTGTTTTATGTGAATGAGTAGGCCCAATGATTCTCACATCAGTTTAAAGAAAAAACTCTATGCAAATACACCCTGGAGTCAGGGGCGTAAATTTGATCTAACAGTAGGGGGGGACGATAAACATGAAATTTCTCAAGAGCAATTTTTGAAGGGGACACAAATAATACAGCCAAAATCGTACTTGTAAGGATATGTGTACCACAAAAAAAAAAAAAAAAAAAACAATTTGTGCATTTGGCGTTTTGGTGCACTGAAAATTTGTCTAATGTCCGTTTTTCTTTCCTCTGTCATTTTCTCTGACCAACAACACAAAGCAATAGTTGTTTAAATATGAGTACGGTTCACCACACAGTCATATTATATAAAATTATCTTGCATCCTCCACATAGTATTTTATACTATGATATTCAGATCTTTAGATATTCAACTGCAGCAAGCCCTCTGATCTGCCAATTATCATATTGAGCAAAACCCGACATAGATCTGGCGGAGCGGCCGTCCGCATTTACTTTAGATTTGGAATTAGCGCCAATTCGAGGGCGGGTTGCTTGAATTATGGATTCATTAGCCTATTATTCTTAATGAAAAACACAGCAAGAAAACAGTACAATGGCACACTCCCTTAAATAGGCACTTTTACATTTCGTTTTGAAACCAAAACTTCCGCGATCATTTTGTCTGTCAGCTGTTTGCTCGTTCGGCTCGTGCTGTATTGAGCAGTTGCCTAATCTGTATTAAAGAGAAAAGAGTCACTTCATCTGATGTTTAAAGTGAATAAAATAGCATTGACAGCTTACTGATGTTTCACAACTGCTGTCTGAAGAGCTTTGTTCTCTCCCCAAACTTGTGGTGGTAGTTTTTTTACGTTCTATGGGTAACGTTAGTTGAGGTGCGCGGTGGATCAAACCACTGTGGGGCAAGGGGGAGGGGGGCTCAAAATGTTTCTAAACTTAAACGCATTTTTTGTCCCGTTTGCTTTTGTATTGTTTTACCACTTACACATTTATTTTAAGTATATATCATTATATTATTTACAATACTCAGCATGGTTTTTAGGGGGGGACAGCCCTCAGATTGGGGGGGTCCTGTCCCCCCCGTCCCCCCCGTGATTTACGCCCCTGCCTGGAGTCAAAAGTCTTGTGAACACATATCTATTGTGTGTTTTGAGGCCTTAATTTTAAAGCAAAAATCATGCATAAACATTTTTCTCTCAAAAATACAAGCCTGTACATGTTGCTCACATATTCTGGTAGCCCAGTTTGTGCTGAATACAGTGTAATTACACTTTTGCCATTAATGTGTTTATAAACAACTGAAAAAAGCACAAATGAAGAGCATGTAAAAACTTCTAAAGGGCCCCAAAACAGCTCAGACTTCAGAGGGTTAAAATCTTTTTAAAGCAATCTTTATTAATGTTAGTAAAAATATTAGTTCACAGTGCATTGACTAATATTAACAAATGCTGTAGAAGGTAACACATGGAAGCTTAATGCAAAGTTATGAGCAGATTGATTTGCATCTTTAAATATTCGTGTCGTCACACTTTAGGATTTCAAAAACAGATGAACATGATTAAACATGATGAAAAACTGAAATGAAAAAGACATTCTGGTGACCTTTAATCTTCAATCTTGATGTTTAAAAAGGTTTTTGTGTGTTTACGGGTGTTTGTTTGTGCCCCTGTTATCAGGAGCATCAGTGTGAACAGTCTGGATCTGGAACAGGAAGTGGATCCTCTGAACGTTGATCATTTCTCCTGCACACCTCTGGTACGTGTCACACACACACACACACACACACACACACACACACACACACACACACACACACACACACACACACACACACACACGTTTGTTTTTGTGAAATGTGAGGACATTCCATAGGCGTAATGGTTTTTATACAGTACAAACCATATTTTCTATCCCCTTACACTGCCCCTAAACCTACCCATCACACACACACACACACACACACACACACACACACACACACACACACACACACACACACACACACACACACACACACACACACACACACACACACACACACACACACACACACACACACACACTGCCCCTGCCCCTAAACCTACCCATCACACACACACTGACCCTGCCCCTAAACCTAGCCCTCACAGGAGACTGTGCAGTTCACTTTCTGTGAAAAAACCTTGTTCTGTGATTTATAAGCATTTTGAAAAGTGAGGACATGGGGAACGTCCTCATATTTCACCCTCTTTTTGTCATACCTGTGTCATTATACACATTTGTGTCCTGATATTTCACAAAAACATGCCCACACACACACACACACACACACACACACACACACACACACACACACACACACACATACATATAGTGTCTTCTTTTTTTGTCCTGTAGTGTGTATGTATTTACACACACTAGCAGATAATGTGATAATGACCCAGAATGTGTGTGTGTGTGTGTGTGTGTGTGTGTGTGTGTTCAGATGTGGGCGTGCGCTCTGGGTCATCAGGCGGCCGCGGTGTTGTTGTACCGCTGGAGCAGCGCGGCTCTGGGAATCCCAGACTCTCTGGGTCGTCTGCCTCTGGCCGTGGCTCATTCACGAGGACACACACGGCTGGCGCGCTGTCTGGAGGAGTTACACACACACTCTCAGATGCAAGAACACACACCTGACACAGCCTCGCCTCCGTACCGGCCCCCGTCTCCACTGTCCAGCAGCCCCGACACGGGTAACAACACACACACACACACACTGCGCTCCACGTGCTTTAGATCGGCTGGGACTGTCTAGTTATGAAGCATGTTCAAAAAGCTGTCAATTTTTTTTTCATAAAACGTAATATTTGATTAAAATGTTGACAATAATAAGTCCCTATGAAATCTGAGTTATTTTTTCCAACTTCTGTTTTTTTAATATTTTTTATTCTGAATTCTATTTTAATTGAATTAAACAAAATTATGATTACAAAAAAAAAGTAAAGCATGTCTAATCAAATTCATAAAATGTTTACAATTTAATATTTGATTGAAATGTTAACAATAATAATAAGGCCCTATGAAATCTTATTTATTTTTTCCAATTTCTGTTTTTTATTTTATTTATTTTATTCTTTTTATTCTTCAATGAAACAATTATGATTACATAAAAATAAAAAAAATTAAAAGCATTTCTAATCAAATTCATAAAATGTTTACAATTTACAATACAATACAATTTAATATTTGATAAAAAAAGAAATTCTGTTTAAAAAAAAAATTCTGAATTCTTTTTTAATTAAATTAAACAAAATTATGATTACATTTTTATGTTTTTAAAACAAAAGCTTGTCTAATCAAATTAATAAAATATTGAAAATTTAATATTTTAATAAAATGTTAACAATAACATCAAATCATTTTTATTTTTTCTCAAATTCGAAAAATTCGTTTGGTTTTATTTTTCTTTATTTTTAATTGATTTAAACAAAAAACAATAAAATTAATATATTCAAAAGAAGGAAATGCATTAAACATTGATAATGTAATATTTTACTTTATATTTAAATATTTTTATTAAACAAATTAATTTAAAGAGTATGTCTGATCAAATTCTTAACTTATAATAAATATTTTATTTAAATGTTAACAAAATTAAGTAAGTTTACTTTTTTCCAATTTCTGTTGTCTTATTTTTTCTTAATTCTGCTTTAATTAAATTAAACAAAATTACAATAAAGTTTAATATTTAAAAAAAAACATGTCTGATCATAAAACATTGACAATTTAATATTGTCTTAAAATACGAAATCGGTTTTATTATTTTCTAAATTCTGTGCTTTCTGTTTTATTTTTCCGGAATTTCGATTCAATTAAATACAAAAAATTTAATAATTTTTTTATATTCAAAAAGCGTGTCTAATCAAAAATCTTAACTATTTTATTAAAATTTTAACAATAATAAGGCCCTTTTTGTTGTATTTAATTATTCTGAATTCTGTGTTTTATGATTAAATACAAATTTGTAATCCGGAATTAATGGAATTGACGCAACAATGGATGTTTACTGTATAAATTGATATTCCTTACAATTTATTAAACCATTATTTTATTATTATTATTTATTATGACAAGTACATTTTACTATACAGTCTTCTGCTAATTCTGTAGATGTTTTCATGAGCTCTATTTACAGTTCTATTCTATTTACAGTCTATTTACTCTCTCTCTCTCTCTCTCTCTCTCTCTCTCTCTCTCTCTCTCTCTCTCTCTCTCTCTCTCTCTCTCTCTCTCTCCCCCTCTCTCTCCCTCTCTCTCTCTCCCTCTCTCTCTCTCTCTCTCTCTCTCTCTCTCTCTCTCTCTCTCTCTCTCTCTCAGGTTTGAGTTCGTCCAGCAGTGTCCCCTCCCCCAGTGACCCGCCCTCCCCCTCCCCCAGCTCCGCCTACTCCAGTGGTTCGCTCCCTGACCCCATGGACTCCGCCTCTTCCCCCTCCTCCCCGTTCTCGGTCCCGCCCCCTACCGGTTCCACAGACTCGCTCTTCCTCATGGACTGTGAGGCCGCGAGTCCCTCCGAGCCGCCCGTCTCGCTTCACTCTGAGCTGGCCGACGAGCTGCTCGACTACAGCGAGAACGCCGAGAACGAGGACTATCTGTCTGCCGAGGTCTTACAGGTCAGTCACATGACTTGATGACATCTGATTGGACAAAGTATTCCAGTCTCCGCCTCCTCACACAGTTATTGAGCCGTGGCATTTTGCGATGTTTCACTGTTAGGTTGACATGGCGACTCTGGCCGAGCAGATCATCGAGGCCACACCTGAGCGAATCAAACAGGAGGAGTATAACCGGGAGGCGGAGTCACCGCTCCGAGAGAGGCGGGACAATCCTGCCATTAATGACACCATGCCGTGGCTCGCCACATACCTCGACACCGTGGACAGGTGCATACACACAAACAACACTCACCTCTACATTACTGTTCAAAATGTGTCTTTTAAATAAATTCATACTTTTATTTTTAAGGACGCATTTATAATGTTCCAAAGGATTATATTTACAATAAATGCTGTTCTTTTGAACCTTCTATTCATCAAAGAATCCTGAAAAATACAATCTATCACAGTTTCCACAAAAATATGAGCGGTTTTCAACATTGATAATGATCAGAAATGTTTCTTAAGCAACAAATCAGCATAAATCAATATAATGAATGTGTTAGTTATGATTATATAAAGACATTCTGCATAAGATGATGATTCGCATAATTACAAATGACACACTTTAATTTCTGAATTAAAATCAGTATAAATTAATAAATATAATTAACTAATGTAATAACTTTATTAATTATAATTATATAAAGATTCTAAAAATGACAAACAACACACTTTTAATAACACATTTTAAATTAAAATCAGTATAAATGAATCAATATAATTAATATTATAAGTATAAAAAGATCTTTTGCATAAGATCAGAATAATTTAATGAATATAATTACCGAATATAATTTCTAGATTAATTATAATTATATAATTAAACATTCTATATAAGATGATGATTTGCATAATTACAAATGGCACTTGAGTTTTTAAATTAAAATCAGTATAACTGAATAAATATAATTAATATATTAATTATAATTATGTAAAGACATTCTGCATAAGATGATTCACAAAAAAATACAAATAACACACACATTTTTAAATTTAAATTAATCAATATTATAATTATTATTATATTAATAGATAAATAAATCAGAGTATATACAATATAATCTTTCTGATGTGATTTCAGGGTGAAATGTGACCCAAACATGTTCTTGACATGTTGACGTGAGATTACCTACACTTGTTAAATTATACTTTTCACTTTCTAGTTTGACATTCGTCTGTTGCTTACATTTGTGTGTGTGTGTGTGTGTGTGTAGGAACCTGTGTCCCAGCCCTCCCTCCCTTCTCAGTGATTTGGCACTGCAGAGACTCCGCCCCCCGAGCAGTGTGGCGTGGGCGGAGTTTCTAAACGCCTCAGCCAATGGAAGGATGGAGAGAGATTTCGCCCTTCTGACGCTGACAGACACAGAGCAGAGAGAGCTGTACGAGGCGGCACGCGTCATCCAGAACGCCTTCCGCAGATACAAGGTACACACACAACACACACACACACACATGACAACTGACTGATAGTGTGTGTCTGTGATCTAATAATGATTGGTTGTCTTGATTAGGGGCGGAGACTAAAGGAGCAGCAGGATATGGCCGCAGCTGTGATACAGCGCTGTTACCGCAAATACAAACAGGTATATATCACACACACACGTACACACACACACACACACGTACATTGGTTTTTTTCATTCACTGATTAATTTAGAAATTTTGGGTAAATGCTTCCATGTCTTCTTTCAGACATGTGGAAAGAAAACATCCAAAATACACAATTAAGTTATTATTTTATGACATTTTATCTATTTGCGTCTGTAGATTTCAATTATAATACATATCTGTAAAGGCGATATATTTATAAACTAGTTTTTTCCACCACTTCAGCAACACTTACATACACCACAACTTAGAGTTTTATTCCTATCTATATTCTGAAGTTTTCTACTGATGGGTTTCACACTGATTTATATAACACTTTATTCCTAAATATATGCGGAAATGTATGTTTTTCTGTGTGTTGACAGCATTTTGTGATTTATGCAGTGATAAAAAGAGATATCCAAAATCCCCTTGCCAAAAACCTTTAACTCTAGCTGGTCAACAAAATCAAACAAGAACTTTGAATCTGATTTTATCCAATGTTCAGATTCATCTCTGGAAGTGTATGCCAATTAGTGCACGTTTAACCCCTTAACTGTCGCCCACTTTTTGAGAATGCACTATCCAAACTTAAATGGTTGTAATTCAAGAAGACCTAAGTTTGGTCTTGTTGTAAAGAAGACACTTTGCATATAATTGTGTAAAAACACTTTAAAAAATGAAAGTATGAAAAACTTAAATTTACTGTAAATCAAATGTACTGTACGAAATATTTTTTTAATTTTATCTAAAATATATATTTTGCTAAATAATTTTTACTCTAAAATTACTATAATTTTAGCCATACATCTAACCAAGTTGCGTTTCAAATTTGAAGTTAATATCACAAAAATGTAAGCCCCTATGAGATTTTGTTTAGGCGCTGTACCAAAAGTGCTGATATATTAGTTAAATATTTCACTCTATTTGTCTTGCCATAAGGACATTTTATTCTGATTTTTTATTTTACCGTTTTTTTTCATGGAAGCTTGTTTCCACCACAAAATAAAACATAAAACAGAGTTTTTATCTTACAATTCAGACTTTTCTTACAATTCTGAGGAAAAAAAGTCTGAATTGTAAGATGAAAAAAGTCACGATTACCTTTTTTATTTTCCATTCCATGCTGGAAAAAAAGCTTCCATAGTTTTTACAAATGAGGAAGTCCTGAAAAGGAGGTTTTGTCTGGTTTAGCTCAGTCTGGAATTAAAATATGGTTAGGTAGACACACACACACTTTATACAGAAACACTTTCCGCTTGCCATCCGTTCTGTCCCCACTTTGAACGCCTTTAAAACAGCTTTGAAGCAGCACTTTTATAGCTTTGGCGTTTGACTCTGACCCAGGAGAGAACTCAATATGAATTGTATGTTGTGTTGTGTTTGTATTTCCTTTGTTTGGTTTTATTGATTGCTTTGTACAGCACTCTATAAGAAAAGAAACTAAACTATGTCAAGAAACAAACTGTCACTAAATGTGTGTTTGTGATTGTGTGTGTGTGTGTGTCTTCGCTAACACACTAATATTGCTGCCGTGTCTCTGATCTATCTTCTCCTTTAATTTCATGCTAGCTAACATGGATAGCACTGAAGGTAACGCCTCACTGTTGTGTTTGCACACTCTTCAGCCGTGCAGTGTGTGTTTGTGTGTGTTGCGTTGCCCTCCTGCAGTATCTGTGTGTGACGTGTGTGTTTGTCCTCCTCCAGTACGCCTTGTATAAGAAGATGACGCAGGCGGCCATCCTGATTCAGAGTAAGTTCCGCAGTTATTACGAGCAGAAGAAGTTCCAGCAGTCTCGGCGGGCGGCCGTCCTCATCCAGCAGTACTACCGCAGCTATAAAGAGTACGAGCGCGTCAAGCAGGGGCCGCGCGGCCCCGGGAACCTCAACTCCAAGATCAAGTGAGACGCACACACATTACACAACACTAAAGATCAGTACTCCCTCATGAGTGATTGTGTGGCGCTCACACTCTCCTTCTGTGTGTCAGAGGCTCCTTCCTGACCAAGAAACAGGATCAGGCTGCGCGGAAGATCATGCGTTTCCTCAGACGCTGCAGACACAGGTACACATCCATCCGTCTGTCTGTCTGTCTTTTTGGGTGTTTTAAAAAAAAAAAATCCAGTTTAAACACATTTCAGTCACATTTCACCCTGAAATCACATCAGAAAGATTATATTGTATATTCTCTGATTTGTTTACTAATTATATAATATAATTATAATTATTATATTGATTAATTTAAATGTAAAAATGTGTGTTTTTTTTTTTTTTTTTTTATCATCTTTTGCAGAATGTCTTTATATAGTTATAATTAATATATTAATTATATGTATTCATTTATACTGATTTTAATTTAAAAAATCAAGTGCCGTTTGTAATTATGCGAATCATCATCTTATGTAGAATGTTTAATTATATAATTATAATTAATATAGAAATTATATTCAGTAATTATATTTATTAAATTATTCTGATCTTAAGCAAAATATCTTTTTATAATTATAATATTAACTATATTGATTCATTTATACTGATTTTAATTTAAAATGTCAAGTGCGTTGTTTGTCATTTTTAGAATCTTTATATAATTATAATTAATATAGTTATTATATTAGTTAATTATATTTATTAATTTATATTGATTTTAATTTAGAAATTCAAGTCGTTTTGCCAGTCGTTCCCAAACAAGAAGCCTCAAAATGATTTAAAATAAGACAAAACAAGCATTAGAATCAGCTCAAACACCTAAAAATCACAAAGTCTATTATTTTAATTTAGTTTTTATTTTATTTTATTTATTTTATAAAATTGCACATAAAAATATCCACAATCGTTAATTCTGATCCATTAAAACATGAATAAAAAAATCTCCATAGGCATTTATGTAATCTACATTTTACTAGTAACAATAGGTCACGCTCTGAAATATTTTATTTATATTATTGAGAATTGTGAATAAAAGTAAAAAAAAAAAAATCCTTATTCTTAATTCTTATCCAGTAAGTCATGAACAACTGGTAAAGTCTTAAAAATTAATAAAAATATAAAACAGCATGGGCTTTTTAGGGGCCAAGCACCGAAGGTGCGAAGGCACCTATTGAAACCGTTCCCGTTCTTATTATTATTATTCATCTTCTTCTTCTTCTTCTTCTTCTTCTTCTTCTTCCGCCACGAAGTCTATGGCAGCCCATAGAACCGTATGGTAAAAAGTTGTGAAATTTGGCACACTAATAGAGGACAGTCTGAAATGTCACCGTAGCAAATTTGGAGTCTCAAACTCAATCCCTCTAGCGCCACCATCAGTCCAAAATTTGACTCATGTTTATGCTAATAACTTTTGAACCATAAGGGCTAGAAACAAAATTCTTTTTTCCTCTGATTCCTTGGCTCAAGACGATTCGATTGCACCCTATGACGTCATTTTCCGTCATAAAAATTTTCCCGCCATTTTGAATTTTCCGAGAAACCTACTTTTACGAACTCGTCCTAGACGGTTCATCCGATTTGCACGAAAATTGAACCAGATCATCTTCAGACCATGCTGACAAAAAATCTTGCAAATCAAGTTGATTCGTCAAATCATTTGCGATAAACACGCAAACAAATTTTACGTATCGGTTGCAAAAACACTCTTAAGGCAATATCTCCGCAACGCTTTATCGTATTCAAACCAAACTTGGTACATGTCATCACAAGCATGACTTGAGGCAACATACAGCGTTTCGGCGCAGCGCCACCTATTGGTCCGGAGATACGAAAAATTGCTATTTTTGCTTATAACTTCTGAACTGTTTGTCCAAAAATCATAAAAGTGGTCTCGTTACATTCAGGACGGCATGCCGAGTCGTCTGATATTCAATTTTACCATATCGGCCATTTTGGCTGTCGGCCATTTTGAATTATGTGTTAAAATACTATATTTTACAAACTCATTAGTCTATCGTTACGAAACTTGGTATGTGTCTTCCTTGCTATGCCCTGAAAGTACACAAAAAGTTTTAGGGCAGTGCCACCTTGTGGTCAAAAGATATAACAAACTTGACAAAAATGCTAATAACTTTTGATTAAATTAGCTTAGTTAAATGAAACTGGTCATAATACATTCATTGGCTCATGCCGATTCAATTGCACCCTATGAAGTCATTTTCGGTCATGATAATTTCCCCGCC